>NC_080169.1:100509254-100830889 GCF_950295315.1 Erinaceus europaeus
TTACTTCGGTCCTTGCGCTTTACGGCACCTACGTTTAACCTGCTGTGTTACCACTGGACTCCCTCCTACTTTCTTTTTTTTTTTTTTTTTAATTTGTATTTATAAAAAGGAAACACTGACAAAAACCATAGGATAAGAGGGTACAACTCCACACAATTCCCACCACCAGAACTCTGTATCCCATTCCCTCCCTGATAGCTTTCCTGTTCTTTATCCCTCTGGGAGCATGGACCCAGAGTCATTATGGGGTGCAGATGGTAGAAGGTCTGGCTTCTGTAATTGCTTCCCGCAGAACATGGTGGGCATTGGCAGGTGGATCCATACTCCCAACCTGCCCTCTCTCTTTCCCTAGTGGGTTGGGGCTCTGGGGAAGTGGGGCTCCAGGACACATTGGTGGGGTCGTCTGCCCAGGGAAGTCCAGCTGGCATTATGGTAGCATCTAGAACCTGGTTGCTGAAAAAAGAGTTAACATATAAAGCCAAACACATTGTTGACTAATCATGAACCTGAAGGCTGGAATAGTTCAGATGAAGATTTGGGGGTCTCCATTTTGTAGATACTTAGTAGGCCTATTTTCTTTTTTAATTAAAAAATATATTGTTTTTGTTTAGGGAGTCGGGCGGTAGCACAGCAGGTTAAGCGCATGTGGTGCAAAGCGCAAGGACCAGCGTACGAATCCTGGTTCGAGCCCTTGGCTCTGCAGATGCCTCTTTTCCTCTCTACTTCTTTATCTCCCCCTTCCCAATCAACATCCCTGTCTCTATCCAAAATAAATTAAAAAATATATTTTTAAAGCAACAAAAAATATTTTTTTAAAGGAGGGAAAAGTGGTATGTGGCCTCTTGTGAAAGAAGTCAGACTGCAGGTACCCAGAAATTGAAGAAAAGAAAGAAAGGGGGATAGGAAAGAAGGAAAAAAGAGAGAGAGGAAGAGGAAGGGGAGCCCCAGTGGCGCAATTGGTTAGCGCGTGGTACTTAGAAAGAGGAAGGGAGGTGTTTGGACGGGGTGACTAAAGAGATGTTTCTGAGCCTGGTGGTATTCTGTGATAATTTAGGGCTGCAGCCATGTCCAGCCTTCACCCGGGAGCCTGAGCCCAGTACTCACCATTGTCTCCGTTTTCTCCCCAGGCCTGGTCCAGATCCCCGTAAGCATGTACCAGACGGTGGTGACCAGCCTCGCCCAGGGCAACGGGCCGGTGCAGGTGGCTATGGCGCCCGTGACCACCAGGATATCAGACAGCGCAGTCACCATGGACGGCCAGGCTGTGGAGGTGGTGACGCTGGAACAGTGACAGACAACCCTGCCCAAGTGTGCGTCATTTTCTAGTCTACTTCAAGATCCTTTTTTGTTTGTTTGTTTGTTTTTTTAATACATTTGCATAGGTGCAATCAAATGGGATTAAAGTCTCTTGACTTTGGAAGACAAGTTTGGTTAACTTTTTTTTTTTTTTTGGAAGAAAAAGAAAAAAGAAAAGAAAAAAAAAAAAAGAAGGAAAGAAAGGCAGCCGACTACTTGTTGGCAACAACATCTCTCTCTTTTTTTTTTTTTTTTTGCAAGCACCGCTCTTATTTTCCAGGACTTGGTGGAGTTTGAAATACTGCATTGTCAAGTTCATTGTCCTGGAAAAACAAAAAAAACTAAAAGCCAAATTGTGGCGGGACTTCTTTCTGTGGAAACATGTGTAAATTAATGTGTGTATACGTGTGAGTGTGAATATATGTATATGTGTACATAGGGGTATACACATTTACATATAGAGATAAAGTATATATATATGTGTAAATATATACATATATCTATATATATATATATGAAACCCGCATGGAATTATCTATATGAAATCAAAGTGAGCTGTGGGAAGATTAATTCACCCATTTTAGTGGGTGTAGGGTACGTGGCCTGACACAGTCACCCAGTTTTTGTTCATACCAGGGTCATGCATTGAGCTACTGACAAACTCAGGCGGAGGTTCCCAGCCCCTCACCAAAGCTGCCTCCCAGTGATTGCCCACAGTGCCCCTTGCTGGTCTCACCTGAGGAAGGAGGGTCCCAAAGGGGATGGGGTCCAGGAATTGCACTGGTGGGGCTGAGGGCCTCCAGACTGGCAGCTGAGCTAACTGGGAATGGCCTGCAGGCTCCCAGGCTGAGGCAAGAGGGCATTCTTCTGCCTCTCCTCCCCTTCCCAGGAAACCCTCTCGGAAAATGTTGCTTTGGTTTCAAGGTCAGTCCTGAATCTGTCATGTATACGAGCAGAAAGATAACAGAAGTATTAAGGGTTTAAGAAGAGTGCACATTGAATGTGCTTGTGGGTGTATATGAGGGGCTTGGGGGGGTGCGTCCTGGGAAGGGTCAGAAGGGGAAAGAAAGGAGGGAAGAGACCCAGGGACACCCCTGGGAGCAATTGTCTCCCTTCCTGGGACCTCCTGTAACTTAACCAACCCAGGAGGCCAGCACAGAAAGGCACATCAGGCCCCAGGGAGACTGGCCCTCATGTCAGAAGAGACCAGGGTTGTCCTGCACCCCCAGACTGGGCCCTGTTTCCAAAAGGCTCCTGCCTTTCCCCTGGGGGGACCCTCGCAGCCCCATGGTGCTCCTCCCAGGTGTCGATTGTTCTAGATTGTAACCATGACTCTCAGCTCCTCCACCACCAGCCCAGAGCCCCCAGGGACTCGAATCCTGACTTTCTGACAGGAGCACGGGGACAACTCTCCCTCTTCCCTCCTCCCAGGACCACCCCCCAGCCCCCCCCCCCCGTGTGAGTGAGTGTGTGTGATAGCGTATTTAATGTGCGTGGTTTTTTTTTTAATGCAACATTAAAAGATTCTTCATGTCTTGCTCAGCCTTTGAGAACAGTTTTCAGATTCTTGTATGGGCTTGTTTTATATAAAACTCTCCAATGTTCTTTGTATGTTTTATTTTTATTTTCTGTACGGGAATGGGGTGGGCAGGGTGGGATGGGAGATTTCCATATAAACAGTCCTAGTTCTACGATTTGTTATTTTTTTTAATTATTATTTTTGATCATCATTGTGAAGCTGTCCGGGGACTTGACCGTCCACGTTCCTTTATGGTGAAATGACCTCCTACTAGTTTGAGAAGATGCCAAGAAGAAGAAGAAGAAAAAAAATAAATAAACAAGGCTAACCCCTAGTAGCAGAGCCTGGATTCTGTGTTGTTTTCCATTCAATGAGTGCCTCATTCAATAAATAGTTCAAACCATGGCGACAGGAAGTGGCAATGTCCATCTCTGCAGAAGTACTCAGCCTTAGGAACTTGCTCCTGGGGCGTCTTCTGCTGGGTCCAAGGTACTTGCACTTGAGGTCAGCAGCTGTGGGGCCGTGCTTCTTGGCACTGGGGGGCTCCTGGAGGAGGGTGTTGGACAACTCAGGGGACCCTGCTCCCCTTAATAGGAGAGCTCTGGAGCTGGCAGAAGAGCTCACCTGCATAGTGCACTGCTTTGCCACATGTGCAACCCAGATTTGAGCCCCACCCCCACCGCATTGAAGGAAGCTTCGGTACTGTGGGCTCTTTCACTCTCTCTACCTCCCTGTCTCTAGAATAAAATAAAACTCCCAAAACAAAGCAAAACATTTACAGCAGCTCTGCTGACTCTTTTATAAAGGGCTGTTCTGAGATGAGGTGAGGAAGTTCTACTTAGAAAAATCCCAAGAGGGAGCCAGGCGGTAGCGCAGCAGGTTAAGCGCACGTGGTGCAAAGCAAAAGGATTGGGATAAGGATCCCGGTTCGAGTCCTCGGCTCCCCACCTTCAGGGGAGTCACTTCACAGGTGGTGAAGCAAGTCTGCAGGTGTCTGTCTTTCTCTCCCCCTCTGTCTTCCCCTCCTCTTTCTATTTCTCTCTGTCCTATCCAACAACAATGACATCAATAACTACAACAATAAAAAGACAACAAGGGCAACAAAAGGGAAAATAAATAAGTATTTTAAAAAATAATAATAAAATAAAAAGAAAAATCCCAAGAGTAGTTTGAGACCTCTACTTCAGAGTTTTTTTACTTATTTATTTATTTATTTATTGGACAGAGGCAGAAATTTAGAGGGAAATGGAGAAGGAAAGTGATTATCTGCAGTACTGCTTCACTGCTCACAAAGCTTCCTCCCTACAGGTGGAAACTGGGGGGGGGGGGGAGTTTAAACCCAGCTCCTTATGTGATGAAACATGTGCTTAACTGGGTAGGCTGTCACCCAACCCTTCTTTCATTCATCTGTGCATCCATTTAGTTAGTTAGCTATGAGGGAGTAGTGAGGAAAAGGGGGAGGAGGAGGGGAGAGGTCTAGAGCAGCACTCCATCACATGATGTTGGAGCTGAAACTCGGGACCTCATGCTTTGACAGTCTAACACTCTGTCCACTGCACCCCCCAGGTCACTCTATTTTATTTATTTATGAGAGAGAAGAGGAGAGACCCAGAGCACCACACTACCACGTGCATGGTCAGGACTAAATTCAGGATTGCACGCCTGAAAGTTCAGCTCTTCATTCACTGTTCCATTTCCCAAACCACTCTTTCTTTTAAAATATTTTATTCATTGGGGGCCGAGAGAGAAGGAATTATCTCTGGCACATGCGATGCCAGAAATTGAACTCAGGACCTCATGCCAGAGAATCCAGTTCTTTATGTACTGTGCCACCTCCTAGGCCACTCTATTACCATTAACTGCATTTCACATGAAAAATCAGGCAGAGGGTGGCATCTGACCTCTTGAGGACAGTCCTCCCCACTTGAGTGGTGCCAGGACTGCTAAAGCTTCTCTTTGAAGCAGAGACCCCCAAGCCATGAGGGCCTCACCCTTGGGTACTTGCATAGTTTCCTGCTTTAACATCCACCTTGGCACCTGCCATGCCCCCAGATTCAGCCCCCCGGTGGTTCTGCACCTGCAGACATGTGTCCACCTCTGCCCAAACCCAAATGATGCCTTCCCTGCCACCTCCGCCACGCTGGTCTTTCTTTCGGTTGTGGATGTTTGGATCCACTTCCTGATGATGGTGATTAGAAGAATCTTGAGGGAGTCCGGCGGTAGCACAGTGGGTTAAGTGCACATGGCGCAAAGCGCAAGGACCAGAGTAAGGATCCCAGTTCAAGTCCTCGGCTCCCCACCTGTAGGGGAGTCCCTTCACAAGCAGTGAAGCAGGTCTGCAGGTGTCTTTCTCTCCCTCTCTGTCTTTCCCTCCTCTCTCCATTTCTCTCTGTCCTATCCAACAACGATGACAACAACAGCTATAATAACTACAACAATAAAAAAAAAAAGGGCAACAAAAAAGGGAAAATAAATAAATAAAAAGAATCTTGAGTAGCAGAGGGTAGGAGTTTTCCTTGACGCCTGGCAGTGGCTCACTGAAACCAGTGCCTATCCCTCCATCCCCTTCACACACATGGCTCTCTGCACCTATTTTCACCAGAGAGCGCGCGCCAAAGAAAAGTGATTCCCGGGCTGGCGAAAGAACTCACTTGACTAGCGCACTGCTTTGCCATGTTCCTGACCCAGGTTTGAGCCCAGTCTTCAGAGCACTCAAGGAAGCTTCATTGCTGTGGTTTCGTTCACTCTCTGTCTCTCAATCTCTATAAGAAAGAGAAACGGGGGCAGGGGGAGAGAAAGAAAGAAAGAGTGATGGCAGCCAAACCATCAGACTTCACTGTCATTGACCAGCCAAGGGGACAGCTAGGTCTTCTAGGAACCTCCCTTGTGGAGACAGTGTCTCTGCAGAGATGCCTTCACATCTGGCAAGACCCAGAGGCTGACTTCAACAAACTTGCTTTGAAAGCTTCTGCAGGTGGCAGACCCATAAGAGACCATTGCTTCTGTCACTTGGACTCCCAACAGGAGCAGCTCACCGAGACACCAGGTAGGTAACGTCATCAGTAGGGGAGGGTGGGGAAGGGAGGTCTCTGAAAGAGTGGGGAGCATCTGTCCCCAGGGGCACCCCTCCTGAATGCCATCACCATGTCCCTGTGTAGACTGGGTCCTCCAGAGAAGCTGGGATTTGGACTCGAATCAAAGAGTGCACATACACCACAGGCAAAATCAAGCCCTACCCCTGGTGGCCAGGTCTCACCTGAGGGTCAGTTTGAGCTTCTTGGTTGCCTACCAGGGAACTGGTGAACCTGGCATTGACATCTGCCCATGAGAAGTAAAATGCTGTGGTCCAGGAGATGGCTCAGTAGATAAGGCATTGGACTCTCAAGCAGGAGGTTCTGAGTTCAGTCCCTGGCAGCATATGTACCAGAGTGATATCTGGTTCCTTCTCTCTCTCCTATCTTTTTCATTAATAAATAAATAAAATCATAAAAAAGAAAGAAATGGGGGAGTCGGGCGGTAGCGCAGCAGATTCAGCACAGGTGGTTCAAAGCATAAGGACCCGAGTAAAGATCGCGGTTTGAACCCCCAGCTCCCCACCTGCAGGGGAGTCGCTTCACAAGCGGTGAAGCAGGTCTGCAGGTGTCTATCTTTCTCTCCTCCTCTCTGTCTTCTCCTCCTCTCCATTTCTCTCTGTCTTATCCAACAACAAATACATCAATAACTACAACAATAAAACAACAAAGGCAACAAAAGGGAATAAATAAATACTAAAAAAATAAAATAAAAAAAGAAAGCAATGCTACAGGGCTGGGCTCAAACGTGGCTGAGCTCATGGCAAGGCAGTGCTCTATCCAAGTGAGCTATAAAAAAGAGAGAGTTGGGTGGTAGCACAACGGGTTAAGTGCATGTGGTGCAAAGCGCAATAACCAGCATACGGATCCTTTTTCGAGCCCCCGGCTCCCCACCTGCAAGGGGGGTCGCTTCACAAGCAGTGAAGCAGGTCTGCAGGTGTTTATCTTTCTCCCTCTCTGTCTTCCCCTCCTCTTTCCATTTCTCTGTCCTATCCAACAATGACGACATCAGTAACAACAACAATAATGACTACAACAATAAAACAACAAGGGCAACTAAAGGAAAATGAATAAATGAATCAATATTAAAAAGAAAGGAAGGGAGGGAGGAAATGAGCAGTGCTCTGGTAAAAATAAGTAAATAAATACCAGAAGGCACAAAGAAGTACTTGCTACAAAGGCTGGAGAGAGAGAGGAGGAGGGGGAGGACACTCATGACACTTCCCCTTTGCATGGTGCTCCCACATGGTGGTCTGGGATTCCAATCCAGGACCTTGGGCTTGGTGAGGTGTGCACTCTAATGAACTAAATGTCAAAAGAGACCTCAGCACACACGGGGGCCTGTGGGAGGAAGCGAGGGTGAGGGGTGTTCACCCTCTGGCAGAGCAGCAGCAGAACAAGGTGCGGGCTGAGTGTTCTCTCCTCAGTGCCCTCTGCGCAGTTGGGGAGGCCTGCAGTTCCCAGCCTGAGAGCTGGCCTGGTAGTTCTGGGCTTGGAGTCCCGTGTCTGAGAGGATCTCAAGGTAACTGGAAGTGGGGAGGAACAGTGTCTGGACTCAGATAAGCTAGGCGAGGAATGGCAGGGGTGGGAGGGCAGCAGCAGGAAAGGAAGGGTGCCTTCCTGTCCCCCAGGAAGTGCTTGCCCAGCACCTGCCCCCTGCCCAGCCACAGCTCAGAGGTGGGGGAACACAAACCATACGCCCCTTGGAAGGGTGGCAAGTGCCTCTTGGAAGCTGAGTAAGCCTCCACACTAAGTTTGCATTTCTGGTTCCCCAAAGATGTGAACTGACCAATTTATTTATACGATGATGTGTTTGTTATTTATTTTAAAAATATTTTATTTTTTGTTGGCTAGAGACTGAGAAACTGAGAGGAGATAGAGAGACAGAGAGGGGAGAGAGGCCTGTAGCACTGCTTCACCACTTGTGAAGCTTTCCCCCTGCAGATAGCGACAGGGGGCTTAAACCTGAGTGCTTGCACAACAGGTAACATGTGTATTCAACCAGGTGTGCCACCACCCAGCCCTGTACTTACTTATTTTTAATTTACTTATTTACTTTTGGTCATCCCCCGGGCTTCATCACTTCAGGCCAATTATTTCAGACAGAGATAACAGAGTGCTTAGAGCACTGAGCTCTCAAGCGTGAAACCTGAGTTTGATCCCCAGAATCACATGTGCCAGAGTGATGTCCTGGTTCTTTCTCTCTCTCTATTAATTATTAAAGACAACTTAAAAAAAAAAAAAAAAGAGGGGCCGGGTGGTGGCACACCTGGTTGAGCGTACATGTCTCAATGCGCAAGGACCCAAGTTCGATTTCTTTAAAAAAAATCCTTTCTATTTAACTAAGTTGGTCTAAAAAAAAAAAAAAAATCCTTTCTAAAAAAACATTTATTTATTCCCTTTTGTTGCCCTTGTTTTATTGTTGTAGTTATTATTGTTGTTGTGGATGATGTTGTCATTGGACAGGACAGAGAGAAATAGAGAGAGGAGGAAAAGACAGAGAGGAGGAGAGAAAGATAGACACCTGCAGACCTGCTTCACCACCTGTGAAGCGACTCCCCTGCAGGTGGGGAGCTGGGGGCTCAAACTGGAATCCTGCGGGTCCTTGCGCTTTGCGCCACTTGCGCTTAACCCACTATGCTACCACCTGACTCCCAAATAAATCTTTTAAAGAGGGATAAATACTGTGTTCATTCTATTAAGTTCATCAAGGTACGATAGCGTGTTGTTATGCAAAGAGACTTTCATGCCTGACACATCAGAGGTTTCAAATTCAGTCCCCCACAGTAGCATAATTAGAGGTGAGCAGTGTTGGGGGTGGGGGAAACACCCAGTCCATGGAGGCTACCCACTCATTCACCAGCTTTGGCCCCACACTGGTGCTACGAGCAAGGTTCCCATTGAGCTCTGCTCTAGGATGTTATTAGAAAAAAAAGGGGGGGGGTAGGGCGGTAGTGCAGCAGGTTGAGCACACGTGGTGCAAAGCATTTTATTTATTTGTTTGTTTGTTTATTTATTTATAAAAAGGAAACATTGACGAAACCATAGGACAAGAGGGGTACAACTCCACACAGTTCCCACAACCAGAACTCTGTATCCCATCCCCTCCCCTGATAGCTTTCCTATTCTTTATCCCTCTGGGAGTATGGACCCAGGGTCATTGTGGGATGCAGGTGGAAGGTCTGGCTTCTGTAATTGCTTCCCCACTGAACATGGGTGTTGACAGGTTGATCCATACTCCCAGCCTGTCTCTCTCTTTCCCTAATGGGGCGGGGTTCTGGGGAATCAGAGCTCCAGGACACATTGGTGGGGTTGTCTGTCCAAGGAAGTCTGGTCGGCATCATGCTAGCATCTGGAACCTAGTGGCTGAAAAGAGAGTTAACATACAAAGCCAAACAAATTGTTGATCAATCATGGTTAAAGGCTGGAATACTACAGATGAAGAGTTGGGGGGTCCTCCATTTTGTAGATAGCTAGTAGGCATATTTTAGTAATATTCCATAGGGCCTGTGGCTATAGTAGGTTTTTTTTTTTTTTTTTTTCCCTGAGCCTGAAATCTGATATGCCAGTGGATCTAAGTTATTGTCTGGGGAGATGATGTCATGACAGGAAAAAGGACCAGAAAGCTGGATGAGGGAAGAGAGTAGCTCCCTAATATGGGAAAGGGGTCTAAATATTGTTGACTGTAAACCCCATCGATTTGATGTGATTTGGGGCCCATATTCAGCTCAGGAGCCTATGTGACCTCTGCATCCCTGTAGATCTGAGCTCACATTCTGTGGTCATGAGTAGGAATGTTCCAAGCTGCCCTGATTTCAGGACCCATCTTCCTCAGGTGTAGTATGTTGTCCATCCTGGCTTTGGAGGGTGGAACATTCTCTACAGTTGTTGATCCAAGTTGAGGACAAGGTTCTATGGGGGGCCCACAAAGGGGTCTATTTTGTTGTTCCTATTGAAGTGTCTTCCTAGTAATTCTTTTTTTTAAAAAAAAAAGATTTTTAAAAAATTTATTTATTTATGAGAAAGATAGGAGAGAGGGAGAAAGAACCAGACATCACTCTGGTACATGTGCTGCTGGGGATGGAACTCAGGACCTCATGCTTGAGAGTCTAGTGCTTTAGCCACTGTGCCACCTCCTGCCCGGACCACAATTCTTTTTTTTTTTTTTTTTTTTGCCTCTGGGGTTATTGTTGGGACTCGGTGCCTGCACTACAAATCCACTGCTCCTGGAGGCCATTTTTTCCCCATTACTGTTGTTGCCATTGGATAGGACAGAGAGAAATTGAGAGAGATGGGGAAAACAGAGATGAGGAGAGAAAGACACACCTGCAGACCTGCTTCACCTCTTGGGAAGCCAGGGGCTCGAACCAGGATCCTTACGCGGGTCCTTGCACTTCGCACCATGTGCACTTAACCCATTGTGCTACCGCCCAGCTCCCGTCCTAGTAATTCTTAACTGAGCATTCCACTGTTGATGTCATCTGTATCATGAGGGTGGAGGCTATCAACATTGCAGCCCACAGAGTGAGCTGTCCACAGGATTTCTTGGAAGCTCCCAGAGTCCTCTAGCTAAAGATTGGTGCCTCATTTGTCAATCAGTGTTGACAGTTTCATCAAAAGTGGTATTTCTGGGAGCGGGGCAGTAGCGCAGCTGGTTAAGCGCAGGTGTCACAAAGCGCAAGGACGGGCGTAAGGATCCCAATTCGAGCCCCGGCTCTCCACCTGCAGGGGAGTCGCTTCATACGCGATGAAGCAGGTCTGCAGGTGTCTATCTTTCTCTCCCCCTCTGTCTTCCCCTCCTCTCTCCATTTCTCTCTGTCCTGTCCGACAACGACGTCATCAGTAACAACAGCAATAATAACTACAACAACAACAAAAAGACAACAAAGGGATGGGGGAGATAGCATAATGGTTATGCAAACAGACTCTCATGCCTGAGGCTCCAAAGTCCCAGGTTCAATCCCCCACACCACCATAAGCCAGAGCTGAGCAGTGCTCTGGTGTTTCTTTCTCTCTGTGTCTGTCTCTGTCTGCATCTAAATAAAATAAATAAAATATTAAAGAAAAAAAAAGACAACAAAGGCAACAAAAAAGGGAAGATAAATAAAATTACAAAAAAATTATTTTAAAAGTGGTATTTCTGGAGCAGGGGTAGAGAACATAATGGTTATGCAAAGAGACTCTCATGCCTGGGGCTCTGAAGTCACAGGTTCAATCCCCTGTACCACCTTAAGCCAGAGCTGAGTAGTGTTAAAAAAAATTAGTAAAAATGATTTTCAACTGTGATTAATATTTTTCTGCTTTCTCCTGTCTCTTTCTTCTGTTCCTTGAGGGCTTTAGTGATGAGGACAGAAGCAAAAGGCACCACATCAGTCTGGTATTGTCTGTTATAGATGCTTAGTTTCACTGTCATCCTCAGACCCTTCCAATCATCTTGGCAATGTCATCACCAACTTTTTTTTTTTTTTTGAGACTGGCCAAAGGGCCCAATCTTGGGCACTGGGGCTGAAGTGTCGCTGACTTCCTTACCAGTACATCTCAGGTACATAACTTTGATCTCATTGGGACTGAACTCTGGTGGCATGGTGGAGGCTGCTGGTGTGGGATGACCAAAGAAAGTTGCACCTTGACTTCCTCCAAGTTGCACCCTGACCTCCTCCAAGCCAAAGGCCAAAAAGCCAGGTGTCTCTCTTCTCTCTCCTTCTTCCCTCTCAATTTCTCTGTCTCTATCCTAAATGAAGAAATCAATATTTTAGGGACCAGGTGGTGGCACACCTGATTAAGTGCACATGTTACAGTGCGCAAGGACCCAGGTTCAAGTCTCTGGTCCCCGCCTGTAGGAGGGAAGTTTCACGATTGGTGAAGCAGGTCTGCAGGTATCTTTCTTCCTTTCTATCTCCTCTGCTTCTCTCAATTTCTCACTGTCTCTATCAAATAAAAAATATATTTTGGGAATTGGGTGGTAGCATAGCAGGTTAGGCGCACGTGGTGTTTAGCTCAAGGACAGGCATAAGGATCCCTGTTCAAGCCCCCAGCCCCCCACCTGCAGGGGAGTCTCTTCACAGGCAGTGAAGCAGGTCTACAGATGTCTATCTTTCTCTCCTCATCTCTGTCTTCCCCTCCTCTCTCCATTTCTCTCTGTCCTATCCAACAACAAAGCAACGTCAACAATGGCAATAATAACTGCAACGAGGCTGCAACAACTAGGGCAACAAAAAGGGGGAAAAATGGCCTCCAGGAGCGGTGGATTCATGGTGCAGGCACCGAGCCCAGCAATAACCCTGGAGGGAAAAACAAAAAAAACAACAAAAAAAAATAGAAATCAATATTGTTGTCTGTAAACCCCATCAATTTGATCTTTCAGACCTACTCTCTTCCCTGATCCAGCTTTCTGGTTCTTGCTCCAGCCATGACATCATCTCCCCAGACAATAACTTAATAATTCACCTGCATATCATATGTCAGGCTCAGAAAAAAAAAAAAAACTAGTATAGTCATGGACCCTTTGGAATATAACTAAAATAGGCCTACTAGCTATCTACAAAATGACACAAACACACACACACACACACACACCCCAAATCTTCATCTGTACTATTCCAGCCTTTAGGTTCATAATTAGTCAACAATTGGTTTGGCTTTATATCTTAACTCTTTTTTTCAGCCACCAGGTTCCAGATCCTACCATGATGCCAACCAGACTTCCATGGGCAGACGACCCCACCAATGTGTCCTGGAGCCCCACTTCTCCAGAGCCCCACCCCACTAGGAAAAGAGAGAGACAGGCTGGGAATATGGATCCACCTGCCAACACCCGTGTTCAATGGGGAAGCAATTACAAAAGCCAGACCTTCGACCTTCTGCACCCCATAATGACCCTGGGTCCATAATCCCAGAGGATTAAAGAATAGGAAAGCTGGGAGTCCAGTTAAACGCATGTGGTGCAAAGCGCAAGGACTGGCTTAAGGATGCCGGTTCGATCCCCTGGCTCTCCACCTGCCGGGAGTCGCTTCACAAGCAGTGAAGCAGGTCTGCAGGTGTCTTTCTCTCCCCCTCTCTGTCTTCCCTCCTCTCTCCATTTCTCTCTGTCCTATCCAACAACGAGGACATCAATAACAACAACAATAATAACTACAACAATAATACAAGGGCAACAAAAGGGAATGAATAAATATTTTTTTAATCAGAATAGGAAAGCTATCAGGGGAGGGCAAGGGATACAGAGTTCTGGTGGTGAGAATTGTGTGGAGTTGTACCCCTCTTATCCTATGGTTTAGTCAATGTTTCCTTTCTATAAATAAAGAATTTAAAAAAAAAAAAAAGGAAACACAAAAATCATAGGATAAGAGGAGTACAACTCCCACCACCAGAACTCTGTATCCCACCCCCTCCCCTGATAGCTTTCCTATTCTTTAACCCTTTGGGAGTATGGACCCAAGGTCATTGTGGGTTGCAGAAGGTGGAATGTCTGGCTTCTGTAATTGCTTCCCCACTGAACATGGGTGTTGACAGGTCGACCATACTCCCAGCCTGTCTCTCTCTTTCCCTAGTGGGGCGGGGCTCTGGGGAATCAGAGCTCCAGTACACATTGGTGGGGTTGTCTGTCCAGGGAAGTCTGGTCGGCATCATGCTAGCATCTAAAACCTGGTGGTTGAAAAGAGTTAACATATAAAGCCAAACAAATTGTTAACCAATCATGGACCTAAAGGCTGGAATAGTGCAGATGAAGAGTTGGGGGTTTGTGTTTTCTTTTTATAAATAAAAATATTATTGGGTGGAGACAGTAGATAGCTTAATGGTTATGCAAAGAGACTCTTAGGCCTGAGGCTCCAAAGTCCAAGGTCCAATCCCTGGTACCACCATAAACCAGAGCTGAGCAGAGCTCAGTTAAAAAAATTAATAAAGGGGAGGGGTAGATAGCATAATGGTATGCAAACAGGCTCTCATGCCTGAGGCTCCAAAGTCCCAGGTTCTATCCCCTGTACCACCATAAACCAGAGCTAAGCAGTGCTCTGATTAAAATAAATAAATAAATGGGTGGAAGGTAGATAGCATAATGGTTATGCAAAGAGATTCTCATGCCTGAGGCTCCTAAGCCCCAGGTTCAATACCCCGTACCACCATAAGCCAGAGCTGAACAGTGCTCTGGTAAAAAATAAATAAATTATATATATTAAAGAGATATGCAAAGAGAAAGATACAGGAAACCAGAGCACTGCTCAGCTCAGGCTTATGGTAGTGCTGGTGACTGAAGCTGGGACCTCAGAGCCTTAGGCATGAAAGTCTTTTGCAGAATCATTATACTGTCTTTCCAGCATGAACATTTAAAAAGTAATAATAGGGAGCCGGGCGGTAGTGCAGCAGGTTAAGCACACATGGCGCAAAGCGCAAGGACTGGCGTAAGGATCCCGGTTCGAACCCCCAGCTCCCAGGGGATTCAGGGGAGTCACTTCACTGGCATGAAGCAGATCTGCAGGTGTCTATCTTTATCTCCCCCTCTCTGTCTTCCCCTCCTCTCTCCATTTCCCTCTGTCCTATCCAACAAGGATGACATCAATAACTACAACAATAATAACTACAACAATAAAAACAACAAGGCAACAAAAAGGAAAATAAATAAATACATATTAAAAAAAACTTTAAAAAAACTAAAAATAGTGGTCTGGGAGGTAGTGCAGTGGTAAAGCTTTGGACTCTCAAGCATGAGGTCCTGAGTTCGACCCCCCCCCCGACAGCACATGTGACAAAGTGATGTCCAGTTCTTTCTTCTCTTCTTTCTCATAAACAAAATCTTGTAAAAAAAGAAAAAGAAACATTGACTATTGAAACATTGACAAAACCATAGGATAAGAAGGGTACAATTCCACACAATTCCCACCAACATAACTCTATATCCCATCCCCTCCTGATAGCTTTCCTATTCTTTATCCCTCTGTGAATATGGACCCAGGGTCATTATGGGGTGCAGAAGGTGGAAGGTCTGGCTTCTGTAATTGCTTCCCCGCTGAACATGGGTGTTGACAGGTTGATCCATACTCCCAGCCCTCTCTAAATTTCTATCCTATCCAATAAAATGTAAAAAATGAACACCAGGGAATCTGGGCAGTAGCGCAGTGGGTTAAGCACAGGTGGTGCAAAGCTCAAGGACTGGCATAAGGCACAAGTGGTGATGCAGGTCTGCAGGTGTCTATTTTTCTCTCCCCTTCTGAGTCTTACCCTCCTCTTTCCATTTCTCTCTGTCCTATCCAACAACAACAATAGTAACTATAGCAATAAAACAACAAGGGCAATAAAAGGGAATAAATATAAAAATTTTTAAAAATAAGGTGGCACAGCTATATACAAATAATGTCAAAGGACATAAATTATGGTGACATTTTGTATGATGCACCAAATCCTAACAAACGGATATTTCAAAGTTAACCCAATTGCCAAATAATGTGATTACAGCAATAATTATCTATTATCTAAACCCTAAGACAGCAGGAACCTCCTGCTTCCTCTATAGAGCCTATATTTCCCCAGTCCTGGAACCTCTAGGGTGGGGCTCACTTTCCTGCATGCTTCTCTCAATTCATACCAAGTGACAGTGCATCTGCCGATCCCAACCTAATCAATGCAACAAGTACCACCTCAGCAAGCTTTACTTCAGACTATCTCCAGAGACATCAGGCATGGAATGTCAACCCCTCAGCCTTATTACTCAGGTGAGACCTTTCCTTTCATAGGATTCTATAATTCCATTCCAGGTAGTTCAATTCCTAACAAAGTCCCAAAACCAAGATATAGACCAGGTCCCATGAGATAGAGCATATGTTCACATGTATCCATAAATTAGGACAAAATATATACTTGAAAGCAAAGGTACACAATAGTCTGCAGTGAGTCAGTATAAAGTTCATAATGAAATAGTGTCTGCTTAGACTTAGATACCCTCCTCACCTACTTCCTATTACAGTTCTCTCACTCACTCCAAAGCTAACCTTATCAAAGCAAAGACTGCAAAAGCTGAATAAGGGCAAGAGACTGGCATGCTTTAACTATGACTCTAGTCACTATCAGGCCATCCCATCAGCTGGGGCCCTATTCGGGGAGTCCTGAGATTCTCAGACAGACATTATGGGCCTAGACCTCAAATAAATCTCTCTCTCCATTGTTACTGGTCATCTCTATCAGGAACAACACAATAGACCCCTTTGTGGGCCCCCCATAGAACCCTGCCCTCAACTTGGATCAACAACTGTAGAGAATGTTCCATCCTCCGAAGACAGGATGGACAACATGCTCTATGCTCCACCGGAAGAAGATGGGTCCTGAAATCAGGGCAGCTTGGAACGTTCCTACTCATGACCACAGAACATGAGCTCAGATCTATAGGGATGCAGTGGTCACATAGGCTCCTGAGCTGAATGTGAGCCCCAGATCACATCAAATCGATGGGGTTTACAGTCAACAATATTTAGACCCCTTTCCATATTAGGGAGCTATTCTCTTCTCTCATCCAGCTTTCTGGTCCTTTTTCCTGTCATGACATCATCTCCCCAGACAATAACTTGGATCCACTGGCATATCAGATTTCAGGCTCAGGGAAAACAAACAAACAAACTAGTATAGCCACAGGCCCTATGGAATATAACTAAAACATGCCTACTAGCTATCTACAAAATGGAGGACCCCCCCCCCCAACTCTTCATCTGCAGTATTCCAGCCTTTAGGTTCATGATAGGTCAACAATTTGTTTGGCTTTGTATGTTAACTCTCTTTTCAGCCACTAGGTTCCATGATGTCGACCAAACTTCCCTGGACAGACAACCCCACCTATGTGTCCTGGAGCTCTGATTCCCCAGAGCCCCAACCCACTAGGGAAAGATAGAGGCAGGCTGGGAGTATGGATTGACCAGTCAATGCCCATGTTCAGCAGGGAAGCAATTACAGAAGCCAGACCTTCCACCTTCTGCATCCCACAGTGTCCTTGGGTCCATACTCCCAGAGGGTTAAAGAATAGGAAAGCTATCAGGGGAGGGGATGGGATACAGAGTTCTGGTGGTGGGAATAGTGTGGAGTTGTACCCTGATATCCTATGGTTTTGTCAATGTTTCCTTTCTATAAATAAAAAGAAAAAAGGGGGAAAAATGACCACCAGGAGTGGTGGATTCAGTAGTACAGACACCAATCCCCAGAGATAACCCTGGAGACAGAGAGAGAGGGAGAAAGGGGGGGCAGGGGAGAGCTAAGTAAGTGAGCACATGTGCTTGGGGTGTCACACATACATGAAACAAATGTTCCCTAGTTCTTTAATATTCATTTTTGTTTTGTTTTTATGTTTTCCCCCTTCCTCCCTCCATCCCTCTCTTTTTTCCTTTTTTTTTTAATTTATAAAAAGGAAACTGAAGCCACTGCCCGGCCCCCCTCTAAACTTTATCGTAGCATTAATTGAAAAAAATATATTTTCATGTCATTTTTAGTGTATTCTTATATTTAACAGTTCTGTGTTTCGGCTCTAAATACTCAGGCAGGTATAAAGTAGAAAAGGAATAAAATAGTAACAACAACAACAAAAAAAAGAAATTTATTTGGGCAGGGTGGTGGCACACCTAGTTGAACACACATGTTGAAATACCGAGGGCCCCAGGTTGGAGCCCCTAGCCCCCACCTGCAGGTGGAAAGCTTTGCAAGTGGTGAAGTAGTGTTGCAGATGTCTCTCTCCCTCTCTGCCACCCCCTTCTCTCTTGATTTCTGGCTGTCTATCCAACAAATAAAGATAATAGAAATTAAAATACATTTACCATATTAAAAAAAAAAAAAAAAACACTGACAAAACCATAGGATAAGAGGGGTACAACTCCACACAGTTCCCACCACCAGAACTCCGTATCCCATCCCCTCCCCTGATAGCTTTCCTATTCTTTAACCCTCTGAGAGTATGGACCCAAGGTCATTGTGGGGTGCAGAAGGTGGAAGGTCTGGCTTCTGTAATTGTTTTCCCGCTGAACATGGGCACTGACAGATGGAGCCATACTCTCAACCTCCCTTCTTTTTTTCCTTTTTCCAGAGCACTACTCAGCATGGCTTATGGTGTTGCTGGGGATTGAACCTGGGACTTCAGAGCCTTATGCATGGAAGTTTTTTTGTATAACCTTTTATACTGTCTCCCCAATCCTCTTTTGTCTCTGCCTCTCTCTAAAAGAAATACCACAGCACTGACTCTTAGAGTGCTGGGAGATGGTCTTCGAGATGTGTGAAACATGGCAAAGCAGCACACTATCACAGTGAGCTATTTAACCAGTCCCTTTTAATTCTTTTAAATTTGAGATAGACAATGGGAGAATGAGAGAGCCTACAGTACTGCTCCATCATCTGACCTCTTTTTTTGCTTACTCAACATGCCACCTTCGAGTTCCAACCAAGATGAAGCAAAGGAGATAATCTTTATCATTAAAAAAATTTTATATTTATCTATTTATTTTCCCTTTTGTTGCCCTTGTATTTTATTGCTGTTGTAGTTGTTATTATTGTCTCTCTGTTAGATTGGAGAGAGGAGGGGGAAAGACAGAGGGGGATCCTTAGCCAGTCCTTGTGCTTCGCGCCACCTGCGCTTAACCCGATGCACTACTGCCGACTCCCGATTTTATCATTTAAAAAAATATTTATTCCCTTTTGTTGCTCTTGTTTTATTATTGTAGCTATTGTTGTTATTGGTTTTGCCGTTGTTGGATAGGACAGAGAGAAATGGAGAAAGAAGGGGAAGAGAGGGGGAGAGAAAGATAAACACCTGCAGACCTGTTTCACTGCCTGTGAAGCGACTCCCCGGCAGTGGGGAGCCGGGGGCTGGAACCAGAATCCTTTTGCAGGTCCTTGCACTTTTGTGTCACCAGCTCCTTAACCTGCTGCGCTACTGCCCAACTCACAGCTTTATCATTTTTAACAGCCCAGCTTCATTTTCTGAAACCACAGGACCGTTTTGCCATTAGCGATGTTCCATGTGTTTTTGTCTCTAGTTCATTTGCTTTGCTTTGCACTTTTTCCCAGAGCATTGCTGAGCTCTGGTTTAAGGTGGTTCTGAGGAATGAACCTGAGACCTCAGAGCCGCAGACATGGAAATCTATTGTGTAACCCATTGTGCTATCTCCTCAGCCCACTTGCCCCAGCACCTAATGTGCCAGAGTGCTTCTTTGGTTCTAATAGTTTTTGTGAATTGGGAGATGACAGCGGACAGAGCACCAAACTTGTGCAGTGACATGTGCACCTGGACCCTAAAATAATGCATCTTAAAAAAAGAGAGTCAGGAGTCAGGCGGTAGCGCAGGGGGTTAAGTGCACATGGTGCAAAGCACAAAGACCGGCATAAGGATCCTGGTTTGAGCCCCTGGCTCTCCACCTACAGGGGAGTCACTTCACAGGTGGTGAAGGGGGTCTGCAGGTGTCTATCTTTCACTCCTCCTCTCTGTCTTCCCCTCCTCTCTCCAATTCTCTCTGTGCTATCTAACAACGACGAATAATAACAACCACAATAAAAAACACGGGCAACAAAAGTGGGGGGGGAAGCTTCCAGGAGCAGTGGATTCATGGTACAGGCAGTTTCAGCAGTAACCCTGGATATATACATATCCATTGCCTGACTCATATGGAGAGTGAGCCCTCTTTGCTATGCTTGCAACCCAGGTTCTAGCCAGCCCCCACAGCACCTGAGGAAGGTTGGTGCTGTGGTTTCTTTCCTTCCCTATGTTTGCGGGGTTTTTTTGCTTCCAGGCTTATTGCTGGGGGCCAGTGCCTACACTATGAATCCACTGCTCCTGGAGGCTATTTTTTTTTCCTCTTTTGCTTCCCTTGTTTATCGTTGTTGCCATTGCTGTTGTTGGATAGGACAGAGAGAAACTGAGAGGGGAGGGGAAGACAGAAAGACACCTACAGACCTGCTTCACTGCCTGTGAAGTGACCCCCTGCAGGTGAGGAGCCTGAGGCTCAAACCAGGATCCTAACACCCACATCTGTCCTTGTGCTTCACACCATGTGTGCTTAACCCTCCACACTACCGCCAGGGCCCCTTCCCTGTTTTTTCTCTGCAAATATTGGAGGTAAAGTTCCAGCAAGGAGAAGAGGGGTAGGGGAAAGAGGGAAAGGAAGGAAAAGAATAAACAAACACTCCCTAGACCCATGAGAGCAAATGTACAAGGCCCAGGGTTTTCAAAAGTCACAGGGACTGAGAAATAGCTCACTCAGTAGAGTGCATACCTAACTATGAGGACCTGGGCTAGAGCCCTCACTCTGTGTGGAAGCACCATGGACAGCACAGGGAGGGCAAAATCCACACTCCCAGGCCACAGGTTCAAGGACAAATATGGCTGCCTTCATAGCCCAGCCCGGTCCCCCAAGGGAATCTGTGCTTTCTAACAGAGGGCTCTTCCTTCTCCCCCTCCTCCAGGGGGAATTTGTGACCTTCCCTCATTCCCAAACGCAGCCCTGTGCAGGTGTGTGAATCACTGCTTAATAAATGTTTGGCAATAACCTGGGAAGTAGGGTAGTGGGCTTAGTGTCAGACTGTCAAACATAAGGTCCCAGATTTCAATCCCTGGTATCACATGTGCCAGAGTAATGCTCTCTCTCATTAAGAATATATTTAAAATAGGGGCCAGGTGGTAATGCACCTGGTTGAGTGCACATGTTACAATGCACAAGGACCTGGTTTTGAGCCCCCAGTCCCCACCTGAAGAAAGCCTTTCAAGTGGTGAAGCAGCGCTACAGGTCTCTTTTCCTCTATCTCCCCTTTCCCTCTTGATTTCTATCTCTAGCCAATAAAACAGATAATGCATTAAGTCACAGTGATAACCCTGGGTGGGGGGAGAGCCTTAAATAAAATTAAAAATGTGTTTGGCAACAGGAACCCACCTTCTTCCACGCCTGGCACAGAACTGGTCAGATTGTAAGCAGCAGACCTATGGAAGGATTATGTTCTTCTTGCTCAAGAGTTAGAGGCTCAAGTTCATCCTCTAGGGAGGCCCCTCCCATCCTGAGCCATCTTTATACTCAGTCCCTAACTTCCTGAAAGGTTGTGGCTGTGTGGAGTTCGGTAAGCCTGGTTAATTTATTTATTTTATTTGCCTCCAGGGTTATTGCTGGGGCTCGGTGCCTGCACTACAAATCCACTGCTCCCAGAGGACATTTTTTCCATTTTGTTGCCCTTGTTATAGCTGTTGTTGCATAGGACAGAGAAATGCAGGAGGGGAAGAAAGACACCTACAGACCTACTTCACTATGAAGCAACATCCCCCCCAGGTGGGGAGCTGGGGGCTCGAACCAGGATCCTTAAGCCGGTCCTTGGGCTTTGCACCATGTGCGCTTAACTCACTACAGTACCTCTCCCCCGTTTTTTTGTTGCTGCCAGGGCTTCACCACTCTGGGGCTACTTTTCCAGAAAGAGAGGGAGAGGGATAGACAGACCACAGCACTGAAACTTCCTCAGCGTAGTGGAGGCTAGGCTTGAACAGGAGTCTTGTGAACTATCCAGGTGAGTTATTTTACCAAGCCTTACTAGGTGAGCCTGGGGGAGGTCTGCCCAGCCGGAACCCCTTATCAACTGCAGTGGCTGGAAACAGTCCTATTCCCGTGAAGGCTAGGAAGGGAATGAGGTTGAGGAGGCAGAAGCCTTGGGCCACAGATGGTGTCTCCTTAAAAGATGGGTGATGGTGGCAGGAAACAGCTCATCTGGTAGTGTCAGACTCCATGCCTGAGTTCAGTTCCAGGTACCATATCTCCTTGAGTGGTACTCTAGCTTCTCTCTTCTGTCTTGTGTATTTTTACCAGAGCACTGTTCAGCTATGGCTTATGGTAGGGCATGGGATTGAACCTGGGGCTTTGGAGCTTCAGGCATGAAAGTCTCTTTGCATAACCATTATGGTATCTACCCTCTGCCCTTGTGTGAAGCTTTTTTCTTTCTTCCTTTATTGAATAGAGACAGAAACTGAAAGGGGAGGGGGAGATAGAGAGACACCTGCACCCTGCAGGTGGGGACCAGGGGCTTGAACCTGGGTCCTTGCTCACTGTAGTGTGAGTGCTCAACCAGGTGCGCCACCTGGCCCCTGAAGCTTTTGTTTAAGACTTATCTTGGAGTGGAAGGTAGCATAATGGTTATGCAAACAGACTCATGCCTGAGGCTCTGAGGTCTCTGGGTTAGTTATGCACAAAACTGAGAAATGGTGTGGGAGAGAGCATAATGGTTATGCAAACAGGCTGTCATGCCTGAGGCTCCTAAGTCCCAGGTTCAATCCCCTGCACCACCATAAACCAGAACTGAGCAGTGCTCTGGTGTTTCTGTGTGTGCCTCTCTCTACATCTCTCTCAAAAATGAAATACTGAAAAAAAAATTGAGAAATAGGGGCCGGGTGGTGGCGCACCTGATTGGGCATATGTTGCAATGCACAAGGACCTAGGTTCAAGCCCATGTACCCACCTGCAGGGAGAAAGCTTTGTGAGTGAAGCAGGGCTGCAGGCATCTGTCTCCCTCCCTATTACCCCTTTCCTCTCATTTTCTGCCTGTCCAATAAATACACACACACACACACACACATATACACACATAAAAAAACTGAGTGGTCTGGGAGGTGGAGCAGTAGATAAGGTGCTGGACTCTCAAGTGTGAGGTACTAGAGTTCAATCCTCAGCACATGTACCAGAGTGATATCTGGTTCTTTCTACTCCTATCCCTCTCATATGTACTTTATTTTTGAATGATGCTCTGGTTCTCCTTGTCTAATACATATTATTTTTTTAATTGCCTCCAGGGTTATCGCTGAGGCTTGGTGCCGGCACAATGAATCCATTGCTCCTGGTTGCATTTTTTCCTTTCTAATTTTTATTAGGACAGAGAGAAATTGAGAGAAGCAGAGAAAGAAACGCCTGCAGACCTGCTTCACTGCTTGTGAAGTGGAGCCCCTGCAGGTGGTGAGCAGGGGCTCAAATCCCGGTCCTTGCTTAACCAGGTTTGCCACCGCCTACCCCCCCCCCCCCGCCCCTCTTTAAGGAACAAAAAAGGAGGGATGCAGCCCTTCCTGTATGAGGTGTGTGTTTTTACACATGGCCACTCCTGAGCCATTGGCAGACACAGGAAACCCCCAGTGGGTCTGCCTACCACATGGCCACCCACCCTGACTGGTTGGCTGCAGGTGGAGCTGGGAAGGCCTGGAGCACAGCCATGTCTGAATGGCAGTCTCTGGGGGCCTGTACCCGCTGCCCAGCCCGCACCCACCCCCCCACTGCCCCAACAAGATCAGCGCCCTTCTCACAGCCAAACCCAAATGGACCTCCCCTTCCCTCCCCTCCCTCTCAGAACCCACACCTTCTGGCATATGAGGATGAGCTAGGCTTCAGAGCACCTAGCTCTGAATGTCCCCGAAGCTCATCCCAAGGGTAGAGACAGCTTCCCTGATGACTCGGAGACTTGTGACCCCAGGCAGGTACAGGGAAACAGAGTGTCACTTCCAGCTGTGCCTGCCTCTGCCACTGCCTGTTGGTCTGAGGACCTGTCCTGGGGGTGGGTGGGGTCAGGTGGGGTGCCAGGCACCAGCCCAGCGTGGTCTCTGTTCCAGCCGCCGGCAGTGGAGGCCTCACACCGTAGTTGGCAAGTCTAGAACCACCGGATCCCATTACCTCACCAGTGTGAGTTCTACCATTGCCAAAAACTGTGGGAGGCAGTGGTGCAGGCGGTGGCTTGGGGAGTCGGCAACAGGAGCTGAGTACGAGACAGGACAGTTAGCAGGTGTCCCTCCCACCCCCCAAGTCCTTATATTTCACCAAATTAGGGATGGAGGGACACTTGGGGACCCCCCCAACCCTCCATGCCCTGGCAGGAAACAAGTATGGGTAGGATTTGGGGTTCACCTTTCTAAATTTATTTTATATTTTTATTGCCACTGAGGTTATTGCTGGGGCTTGGTGCCTGCACAACGAATTCACCATCCCCACGGCCATTATTTCCTCTTTTTCCTTTCTATTTTCTTGAAAAGGACAGTTACTGAGGAGGGGAGGTAGAGATAGGGAGCAAGATGGACACAGACTTGCTTCACCACTGTGAGGTGTCCCTCTGGCAGGTGGGGAGTGGGGGCTGGAACCAGGGTCCTTGTGCATGGTAATATGTGCACTTAATAGGGTGTCTGGCCCCACTTTGTACTTTTATTTGATAGGACAGAAAATGAGACAGAAGGGGGAGATAGAGAGACTGAGACACCTGCTTTACAACTCCCCAAGCTTCCAAAGGGGGCCTCCTGCGCAATGGCTATCACTGCCTCCAGGGAGACCCCTCCTTTATCATTTCCCAGAGCCTATAGCCCCCTCCAGCTGCTGCGTTCAGTACTGGAAAGGGGTGATGGGGAGGTCTGCAGTTGGTGCTCCTTCCCTGTAAGAAGCTGCCTTACTGAGGCCTCTTGAGGGTGAGGAGTCCACCCCCCCCCCCATGACCATCATTCATCTCAGCCAGTTCTCAGCAAAAATAGAGCCGTGGCAAGGTCGTCTGCAGATAGCTCCGAGGGGCGGACACCTGGTGGCCTTCAAGAGTTGAGACTCTAAGCAGCAACATGGCCTGTCTGCACAGCATTTACCCAACCAGGAGGCCCCCAGCAGCCCTGGAGGGTTGTCAGCACAACCAGATTCCTGAGGTACAGTCCTTTCCTCAGAGCTGAAAGCCCTCAAGGGCACCTGAAATCCTCAACTGAGGCCTGGAGAGAAGGCATACAGTTGTGCAAAAAGACTTTTATGCTGAAGCTCCAAGGTCCCAGGTTCAATCCCTGGCACCACCAGAAGCCACAGCTGAGCAGAGAAAAAGGGCAAGTCGGGCAGTAGCGCAGATTAAACACAGGTGGCACAAAACGCAAGGACCGGCATAAAGCCCGGTTTCAAGCCTCTGGCTCCCCACTTGCAGGGGAGTCGCTTCACAAATGGTGAAGCAGGTCTTCAGGTGTCTATCTTTCTCTCCTCTCTGTCTTCCCCTTCTCTCTACATTTCTCTCTGTCCTATCCAACAACTATGACATCAATAACAACAATAACTACAACATTAAAACAAGGGCAACAAAAAGGAATATAAAAAATAATTAAGAAAATGGTAGCCAGGGGGTGTGTGATAATGTAGCCTGTTGAGCACACGTTACCATGTGCATGGACCTGGGTGCAAGCTACATTTAGGGGGTAGCTTCCCAAGTGGTGGGGCAATGCTAGAGGTGTCTCCTCCTCATCTCCACCCTTCCCTCTCAATATCTTTCTTTTTTAAGTTTTTTATTTATCATGGAATAGAGGCAGAAATTGAGGGGAAGAGAAGATAGGGAGAGAGACACCTGCACCCCTGCTTCACACTTGTGAAGCTTTCCCCCTGCAGGTGGGGACCAGGGGCTTGAACCTAGGTCCTTGCACTTTTTTTTTAAATACTATTTTATTTATTTATTTATTCATTCCCTTTGTTTACCCTTGTTTTATTGTTGTGGTTATTGTTGGATAGGACAGAGATGGAGAGAGGAAGGGAAGACAGAGAGGGGGAGAGAAAGACAGACACCTGCAGGTCACATTGGCTCCTAAGCTGAATATGGGCCTTCACCGATTGTGAAGCGACTCCCCTGCAGGTGAGGAGCCAGAGGCTCGTACCGGGATTTATGCCGATTTATGGGATTTATATATGAAATAAAAGCCAGAGTGGTAGCATCGTGGATAAAGCACTAAGCTAAAGCATGAGATACTGAGCTCAATCTCTGGTGTTGACTCTATCAGTGATACTCTGGCTCTCTCTTCCACTGACTAAAAAAAAAAAAAATTAATATTTTACCCCACAAACCAGAGCTAAGCAGTACTCTGGTAAAATAAGTAAATAACTTAATACCTTATTTATGTATTGGGGGAGGGAGGGAGAGAGAGAACACTACAGCACTGCTTCACCACTCCTGAAGCTTCCCTCCTGCAAGTGGGCACCAGGGGCTCGAACTTGGGTCTGTGTACTTGGTAAAGTGCGCCTGTCAGGTGTGCCACCACCTGGCCCCAAGAAATAAAAATTAAAAACCAAACAAAAAAAAACATCCTCAGCTGCGGGAGTAGTGCAGCGGGTTAAGCTCATGTGGTGCAGAGCGCAAGGACTGACAAGGATCCCGGTTCGAGACCCGTCTCCCCACCTGCAAGGGAGTCGTTTCACAGGCAGTGAAGCAGGTCTGCAGGTGTCTGTCTTTCTCTCCCCTTCTCTATCTTCCCCTCCTCTCTGCATTTCTCTCTGTCCTATCCAACAACAACATCAATAATAACTACAACAAGGGCAACTAAAGGGAATACTAAAAAAATCCTCAGCTGCATGAATGACCCACGTTTCCAAACCCCAACACCTCTAGGGAAATCAGACCCCAGAAGCAGGTGTCTGGGAGGCCAAGCTCCATTCCATGATGGCTGTGACCTTGAAGGAGACCAGACTAGCCCTCCCCACCCCCACCACTTTGGGCTCAGAGACTGAACTGGGAAGAACAAAGTCCCACTGGGCTGGAGCAGCCAGAGCTCCCAAGGGAGCCCACAGCCTGAATCTGGGCACTGGGGGTCTCCTGTCGGATTTCAGCTGGGAAGTGAAGACATGGTCCCGGGGGTCTCGAAGAGATAGGGCCACAT
The DNA here is from genome assembly GCF_950295315.1 of Erinaceus europaeus. Classification (NCBI taxonomy): domain Eukaryota; kingdom Metazoa; phylum Chordata; class Mammalia; order Eulipotyphla; family Erinaceidae; genus Erinaceus; species Erinaceus europaeus. The sequence goes on from NC_080169.1 coordinate 100,535,761, forward strand.
GGGCAGGAAGCTTCTCCAGATGTGGGTGGGACACAGTAGGAAGACCCAATAGGGGGTGGATAGAGAGGATGCTGGAAGGGCAGCTAGCTCAATTGCCCCAGCCTTGTGGCCAGCACCCCCAGACCCACCCCCAGAGCTCTTGGGCTGGGCTGGCTGCCAGGATCAATGAAAGCCAGATCACATTTCCCTTGCTGCAGAGCTGGGGCAGGATAATGGCTAGGACAGAAGAAAGAAAGATAAGTGGGGGAGGGCCCCAGAATCTGGAAGTCACTTCACACAGCCCTGCTCCAGCCCCCTCCACCTGCCATCTCTTCCCACCAGCTCCAAGCTCCTCAGACAGGTAAGAAGGCCTGCCAGGGAGGCAGCTCTTGAAAAAATAAGCCCCCCCACCCGAAAAAAAAAATAAAAGAGCTAAGCACTGTCAAGGGACCTTCCCAATCTAGCGTGAAAATACCTTTCAGCTGCAGCTGGAGAGGCAGGGAAGCTGCCCTGCTCAGTGAAAAGGTCCTCAGGTTCCAGGCTTGGGGCTGAGTATGTCCAGGGGTTGGAGAGTAGCAGAGTTATGATGATCTGGGTTCAAGCCCCCTCGTCCCCACCTGCAGGGGTAGCAGCTTGACGAGTGGTGGAGCAGTGTTGCAAATGTCTCCCCTCCTCCCTGTATCTTCCCTTCTCTCTTCCACTGTGTCAAACAAAACAGAAAAATAAAAACTGCCTCCAGGAAGGCTGGGGATATAGCCGAATAGTGATGCAAAAAGGCTTTCTTGGGGCCAGGTGGTGGTGTGCATTACAGTGTGCAAGGACCTGGGTTCAAACCCCTGGTCCCCACCCACAAGGGGGGGGACTTTTGGGAGTGGTGAAGCAGTCTTCTCCCTGACTCTCCTTCTCAAAGCCTCTGTCTTTATCCAAAATGAACTTTCTTCATGACTGAAGCTCCAAAGCCCCAGGTTCAATCCCAGGCCAACTTCCATAAGCCAAAACTGAACAGTACTTTAGTAAAAATAAAATAAAAAGGCACCAGGAGCATCATGATGTAGGCACCAATGCCTAGCAACAAACTTGGAGGAAAAAAAAAATCTCTAAAAAGGAGCAGTATTTGGTGAATGAGTGAGATATTTGGCCCCTTCCAGGACTATCTCTGAGGGCTCCCAGACAAAGCCCAGGTCCCCCCTCAACAGAATGAGGGGGTGCAGAAGTAAAGGGACACCCCCATCCTCAGCCCCTGGGACCCAGCCTGGGACTTAACTAGCTCTGTGAACTAGAAACCAGTGGGGCAGTGCTCTCCCTCGGGGATCCCTGGAGCAGGGTCCCCAGCGGCCTGGGAGGAGGAGACGGGGAACAGGTTCCTCACACCCCCAGCCAGCACCTGCCTCTCGGGGCTCAGTGGAGGCGTCCACCTGGGCAGGTGTGCAGAGTTGAAGCGAGACCACAGGAAGAAGAGCCCCCTCCCCCAGCTGCCGACCACCCAGGTCTGGGGTGCAGCTGCTCTGTCCCTGGAATCGGGGTGTCATCTCCTACTGGAAGGCACATAGGCACATAAGTGTAGCTGGCACTCTAGGATCTCTGTGGAAACTGCCATGGCTGGGGGGCTTCTAAGACCTCCCCTTCTGGAAAGCTTGATGAGTGGTGAAGCAGGACTGCAGGTGTCTGTTTCTCTCCCTCGCTATCACTCCCTTCCCCATTTCCATTCAATAAATAAAAATGGAAATAAATCAAAAAGACCTCCCCTTCCCTGTGAGTTTACTCCCTCTCACTCCCAGGGTTCACTTGGATTTTGGGTGCCCCTTGAAGCCCAGCCATTTTAGCTCTGGAGTGGACAAGGGTCAAGAATGAGCACAGGCTCCAGTGTGTGTGTGTGTGTGTGTGTGTGTGTGTGTGTGTGTGTGTGTGTGTGTGTGTTGGGGGGGCTGCTTAAAGGGGAGACTCAGCTTCAAGGATCTCTAACAGAGGCAAAAGTGCCTTCATTTCTAGTAGCTGAAAGGATCTAAGAGCCCCCTTTCCAGGGAGGGCCAGGAAGAGCCTGGACACAGGGTGATGCCATGGCCACATCCAGAAAGGAACCAGGAGGACTCCTGATTTGACACAGCCACCCCACCAGAGGCAGCCCTTAGGACCAGTGTGAGGAAAGCTCCTAGGACACCAACTTTCTCTCTGATGGTCAAGTCAGTAAAGCCTCCTGCTTCCTGACTCAGAAAGCCAAAATGGTTGCCCAGGAAGGTCCCAGAGCCCAGGAAAAGGTGTCCAGCAAGCTACTTGCTTGCTCTCTCTCTCCCTCGTGTGTGTGTGTGTGTGTGTGTGTGTGTGTGTGTGTGTGTGTGTGTGTGTGTGTTAAAATGAAATGACTTGTGTAAATAAACTGACCTGACAGACCCACAGCTGCTGCAATCCAGCAGCCCATATTCTGGGGCAATATGTAGAAGGGTCCATGCATATTCCACCCCTAGAATCTTCCAGATGCAGGGCCTGAGTCACACACACACAGTGTGCAAGCCTCTCTACACTCCATGGCAGTCCCAGGGGACAACAATCCTAGGGGGCCGACCAGCCTGTGGGTTCCTTCAGCAAGTCAGGCCCCTGTGCTACCAGCCATTCTGGGCCCTTGTGACCCCAGGCATCACCCAGGCTGCCCATCCAGATGGTGACCCCCCCCCCCTTGGTAGCTGCAGGCGGCCCCATCTGTTGGCCCGACTCAGATTGCTGGGCTTCCAGCTCAACTTGTGGCCCCAGGCACTGTAAGGAGATCCCAGTCTAGGCTCTTGAAGCAGCTGAGCCAGATGGGCTGAGGAGGCCCCCAACCCATTCACCACACAGGGGGAGCTGACGGTGATGGCAGCCCACTTGTCCCATATTGGCACTGCACATGATTGCTCAGAGCGGAGAGACACAAGCAAAAATGTGCTAGTGCCAAAATGGGCCAAGCAGATGGCGGTGGTGGGGGGTGTTCAGGGTGAGCCCTCCAGCCTCCCTTGGACCTTCCTCCTCATCCTGTGTTCCGATGTCCAGGCCCCCCTACTTCTGGTCCCAGAAGTGGGGGGCGAAACTCCGTAGATACTTGTGGATCTGTCTCTGCTCTGTTTATGGCCCTTCGGTAATTCACTGACTGAAACTGTCCACAGTGAATTCTACCAGTGCCATACACAGAACAGGAGTCACGCTCTTCGGCCAGTCACCTGGATGAGAACCACCCATCCTAGGTGAGGGTTCCAGCTCAGGCCTCCCATCCACGCCCCCTGGAGGGTCCCCAGCCAGCCCTTATAGGCTTTCGCCCCCTCAGAGTCATTCTCACATCCTCACAGGCCTTACCTGCTAGTCTGAAGACTTGAAAGGCCCTGGATGACCTTGAAAAGACAAGGACATTGGGGGACTAGGACTGAACTCAGGCCTCAGAGGGCAGAGCAGGATGTCTCTTATTAAGGGGCCCCTACAAAGGCCCAAGTGTAACCCCCCTGCCCTCACACAGGCTCACCCAAGCTGGAGACTAGGGTCCATCCAGCTCCTTGTAACCAGCTGGCTAGTACCTGGAGGCAGGTGACCAGCGGTGTCTCTCCCAGAGGGCTCTGGGCCCAGATGCCAATAGGCCTGTTCCAAAAGGGTCCCCACTTCATCCTACAGGTGGGAGAAACAGATGAGGGTGGGTGGGGGAGATCAAACCTGCTGCTTTCCAGGGCTCCCATGCCAAACCAGCCAGGCCTTTGCATCTCTGCTGCCCAGTCTGGTTCCAGGGCAGGAGTGGAGGTGCAGGGCTGCGCTCGAGCCAAGTGAGCTGCTTCTGGCTGGCTGGCTCAGAGGGGACTGCACAGGGAAGGCGAAGCAAGGGAGGGGCCGGGGAAGGTTGCATCAGTGGTTGCCAGAGCGCTAGGCTGCCTGAGAGAAGTCGCTGTGGAGGCTGCTGCCTCTGGTGCCAGGCGCCCTGGGGAAGGGGGAGGGGGGAGGAGGGGGAGGAGGGAGAGGAAGGGGAGGAAGGGGTGGAGGGGGTGGAGAGGGTGGAGGGGGTGGAGGGGGAGGAAGGGGTGGAGGGGGAGGAAGGGGTGGAGGGGAAGGAGGGGGTGGAGGGGGTAGAGGGGGTGGAGGGGAGAGCATGGGTCTCTGGAGGTTGGTGATCCAAGCAAGAGGTGTGCTAAAGTGTTCTGGGCTAGCTAGGAGCCCAGGGAGGCACCCTAGAAGGGTTTCCTGACCCCCAAAACTATGAATCCCTCTACCTCTTGGTGAGGATTATCGCAGCAACCTCTGGGCTGCTGGGAGTCTTGAGGCCAAGCCCTGACTCTACCATCGTCACTTGGGCCCAAAGGGGCGAAGATGAAGGCTCAGCGCTCTACCTCCTCACCTCCCCAGGGACCCCAACAGGCTCACAGCTGGGCTCTGGTCCTCCAGCTGCCCCAGTCCCGTGAGGCCAAGCCATCTGGCAAGGACCAGTCTTAGGAAGACATCCTGCCTCAGTCTCCTCCCTGCCCCCCACAACTCCGTTAAAGAACAGGCTACTTTAGGTTCAGGAGGAGGTGGTGCAGCAGATGGAACCTTGGACACTTAAGCATGAAATCCAGAGTTCAATTCCTGGTATTCCAAGTACCAAAATGACGTTCTGCTTCTCTCATTAGCAAATAAATCCATCTTTAAAGATAATGGCGGGGTAGACAGCATAATGGTTATGCAAAGAAACTCAAGCCTGAGGTTCTGAAGTCCTAGGTTCAATACCGCCCTCCACCAGAAACCAGGGATAATCAGTGCTCTGGTAAATAAATGCTCTCTCCCAGCTGGGAGGTGGGGCACTCTACTCAGGACGTAACTCAAGGGGTCTTTGAAATGCAGATTGGAGACCCTATCCATAAATCTGCATTTTAATAGGTGCCCAACCAAAAAGAAAATTCTGAGATCTCTTTCCCTGAGGCCTCCACCTTAAGCAGAACAGGAGCCTTAACCCCAGGTTACTCCAGGAGACAGAACCCTAAATTCTCATTGGGAACGGGGAGGCTGGGCCAAGAAGTGGGTGCTATGGGGCAACCCTGGCTGGCACCTAGTGGCCAAGGTGCAGATTGATGTCCAGCAGAAGGCTGTGTCTACGAGTGGACTAAAGCGACCACAGGCGCGGGAGACTGCGAAGGGGTGGTCAGAGTCCTTCTAGAAGAAGGGTGCCCCTTCCAGTGGTGGGGCCTCTGGAGACGCTGGATGTGTTTTTCCCATCCCTGCAGCTGATGCTAGCTGTTTAGGAGTTCAAATCCCCTTCCTCCCTTCCTCCATTCGGGCTGCAGGGCTGGGTCAGGCTCCTCCCCTGCGCCGACCTCGCCCCTGCTAGCCCTCTTGCCGCAGTCCCGTTGGCCACACCCACTGCCCCAGCACCGCCCAACCCGAGCCCAGCAGTACCTCCAGGATGGAGGTAGGGGGGTAGGGAAGCGGGGTATCAAAGGATGCAATGAGCGGAGATGGAGTAGAGATGGGGGCTCCAGAAGGAATCTTGCAGCCCGGATATTCTCAGGAAAGGTCAAAAGGGCAAGAGCTGAGGCTTCAGGTGTGCCCTCAAAGCCGCCTCCTTTACCTGCTGCGGTGACACAGCGGTGACCTTGAGATAACAGAGCAAGTGAAGGGCTCCGGGCTCCCATTTGGTGGGGAGCCGCTACGGATGCGTAGGGGTGCTGCCCCCCCACACACACCTGGGTGTTAAGCAGGGTGGCCTGCTGACCCCAATTTTTTTGCAGAAATCACTGCATCTGTCCTGTGCGAGTTGCCTTCCTGGGGCGCAAGCACCCAGGCGTAAAGGGCAGGTCTGGAGAGATGAGCATTGTTGGACCCGGAGCCCAGGGTGGAAAGGAGAGGGAAAGGTGGAGAGAGAAGAGGGAGAGGGGCAGGGAGACGGAGAGGACTCTTCACCATCACCGAGCCTGGAGGTTCTCTATCAGGACAAAACGACTCCGGAGCCTCAGACCCCAGCTGCGCCACTCCCGCCCTGTCTCTAGTCTCTCCAAGACTAGAGGAGGTGAGGAGGCTGGAGCCCAGGGCACGGTGCCATCCTCCACTTCCCCCTGATAGGGTGGGGATCGCCAAGGCTGCTTCAGTCTTGGCCAGCAACCCCTTTCCCCTGCCCCTAATGCAGGTGACTGGATCAGAGTGGGCGCGCCCAGAAGCCACGGGCCCCTCGATCTACTCCAGACTGGTAGAGCAATAAACGAAATCCTAAGACTGTGGCATTCTGGAATTTTTCCCTCTTGGGAGGCGACAATTCCATGAGGCCCCACCTCATCCCCCGCCTCCATTTCCCCAAACAGGACCAGGGCCTGGCACCTCAAGAGGAAGCCACCCGCACCGGCGAAACTGCCCCATCCGGCGAGGATGCGAACCGAGCTGTTGGCGGGGATTGCTGGGGCCGTCGGGGTTGAGGACCCGGCGCCAGTCTGCGGTCCTCCGGGCCCACGGTCAGCAGGCGCCGCCTGGACCCAAAGACCACCCCCTCTCGCCCGCCCGGATCACAGTGCGCACCCCTTGGAGGCTGTGACCCCGCCGTGGTTGGGGGCGAGCGGGGGCACAGCACAGAGCCGCCACCCAGCCCCGGGAGGAAACCGGGGCGTTTAATCCCCATCTTCGCTCCGCCGGATAGAAGCCGAGGCTGGAGCTTCCCCTAGCCCACGGAGGTGGCGAGGGGGAGGGGGCGAGGCCACAGGCAATCGCCCTAATCCTCGGGCGAGTATAAGGGCCCCCAGCCCTCGGCAGACACATCCCAGCCCGCAGAAGTATGGCGGGGCTGGAGGTAGGAGAATTGGGGGTCGGGGCGGGGGGTTCAGCCTGGACGGCTCCGCGCACCTGGGCGCCCGTGCCCTGGGGACAGCCTCCCAGCCCGGCCTCAGGGGCCAGGGGGCACGCCCCGTACAGTCGCACTCCACGCAGAGCTGAGCTCAGGGGCCCCGCAACCTCCGCGGGGCCGCAGGCGGGATCTCAGCCGCGTGCTCCTCCGCTGGGGGGAGGTGCGGCGGGCCCCCCCCCCTCCTTCGGGGACCAGGCGGGGCCGTGGCCGGAGAGTAACTCCGGGAGCAGGAACTCGTGGGCCTGACCCCACCGGGGCGACCCCGCTCGATCCCTCCGGGAAGTGTCGGAAAGCCCCGACCCCTCTGTCCCCGCCAAGCGCAGCCCCGACTCCCCCCGGGTGGCCGCCCGGGGCCCGGCTCAGGCTTCATGGGGCCCCAGGTTCGAGCCGCGTGGACGCCGGGAGGCCGCGCCGCAGAGTCACCCCGAAGGCTGGCCGCCAGGGCTCCGCCACCACAGCTCGCCCCGGGCGCCCGCCGCCACCTTCCCTCCAGCCCCAGCTCCGCCCCGCCCCGCCCTGGACACTCACCTGCTCCGGCTCCAGACTGGGCGCTCCGCCGCCTCCCAGCTCCGTGAGGTGGCCACACGGGGGAAAGGCAAAAAAAAGGAAAAAGGGGGGGTCCGTGTTCCGCAACGGGCCGAGTGGATGGAAGCCAAGGGGCGCCTGGGCCGAGCGCAACACCCAGAACTCCACCGCGGGCCGCGGGAGGAGGTGGCGCCCTAGCACAGAGCCCAGCGGGGGAACAAAGAGGGAGCCGAGCTGGGGCCGCGCTTCCTGGGTGTCGGGTGACAGGTCTGCTGGAGGAGGCCTCCGCCGGGACACCTGAGGAGGAGTCGCCACCACCAGGCAGGAGGGGCGGCGGGGGAGAGGGTGCCGGAGCGCGGGGAGAGGCTGTGCGCGGGCCCGGACGGCGCCGCCGGAGGAGGGTGCGAGCTGCAGCGCGGGGTGCAAGCGCTGGACGGGGCGCGGGGATAATGGCTTGGGGAGGGCCCGAGCCCCCAGAGCCCCGCCCGCCCCCCGCGCCGCGCCATTGGCCCAGGTGCAGGCGGCGGGGGAGGGGCCGAGGGCGGGCCGCGATGATTCACCTTGAATGTGGCCGAGGTTGGTGCTTGGAGCAGGGCACGCCCGGTCGGGACAGCGGAGCCGCTGCGAGCCCCGCCTACAGCCCCTGGCTGGCCCCTAGGGGTCCAGCCCCGGGCCTGCAAGCCTGGCCTCCAGCCCCAGGGCGGGGTGCCGCAGGCCGAGGCGCGCCCCGACGCCCCCCGAGCCCCGAGCTAGCAGAGTGCGTGCAGCGTGGCGCGCTAGGAAACCCGAGCCCGGGCTGGGGGAGGGGAGGTGCGTTTGCAGCCTGGACGCCTGGTGGGGGACCCACCTTCGCCGTCCCGTGGGCAGAAAAGTGCGCACGGCTGAGCTGTCTCTGCCCCCCCAGCCCAAGGTAGTGATGCACCGAGCTGGAGAGAGGACTAGCCCCCCCCCCATGTCCTTATCCACCTAGGTTCGCCCTCATACTGAGGACTCACAGGTGTCTGGTCACCGCTGCCACCGGGAACAAAGGCTGCCTGTCCCGGAAGGGGGTGGGGAAGGGGAGCCGCCCCCAGACCCGTTCCCACCCTCCTTCCTTCCCCCCAGTTGCGGCTGAGGCTCCCCGGGGAGGGGCGGGGCCGGTGGAGACTGGGGCTCGGATTAGATACTCGCCCTCGGCCCTTCCTCCGATTTCACCCCTAGCATTCCGAGGGGCGGGGCGGGGGCCGGGAGACTCCCAGGCTGTCAGCGTTAGGGTGGCCTCTTCCTCCTTGCCCTGGTCTCCAAAGCTCCCAAGCGCACCCCACCCCACCCCCACAGATCCCCCATAACCACCCCAGCCCCGCCTGGCAGCCCCAGACGGCAGCCTCAGAGCAAAACCAGATTAAAAGCAAAACGTTAATCCGTCCTCCCTTTTAGCTCCCAGTTCTCCGGATCGACCTACACGGGGCTGGTGGATGAGGCGCCCCCCTCAGAAAGGAGATGGATGGGCTGGGGTACAGACCTTTGCAGATGCCCCCACAAAATATCAAGGACTCTCATATTTAAGATCTGGTGTGGACTGGAAGCAGATAGTGGTAGTAGGGTGATGGGGCGGCTCTAGTTCCCTCTACCCCCGCCCCCGCGGAGGTAGTGACAGTGCAGATACAAACCCTTTCCTAGGGCTTGACTCCTGGGAGCGGCCTACTCGATCCCTAGCTACAGAAGGCAAACCCCCCTCAAAAAAATTAAAAACCACCTAAGGGTGGGCTGGCGCTGGGCGCCAGGACCAGGGCTAGGGAGACCCCGAGCGAACAAGGCCACTGGACCCAGCAAGCCTTAGGGAGAGGCGACTCCACCCCAGCCCCTCCCCAGCCTTCACGCATCTTCCCCCACCGGGTCTAACGAAAACCCCAGGGCCCGGGCCACCTCCCCACTGGCGCCCTACCTGCTCCCCGCCAAAGCCGTGAGGGAGTTCTGGGAGGGGTGTAGGAGCGTGATGGCCACAGGGCCGCCAAGCCGGAGTGCTGGCCACGCCGGCTGCAAGTGGCCCTCGCGGCGCTCGGCGCCCCCTTTATAGCGCGCGCCCCGCCCCTCGGGCCTGCGCGCCCCGCCCGGTCCCATTCACCTGCTGTCGAGAACCAGACACCGCGCCGCGCAAAGCGAGCCGCCGGGCCGCGAGCTCCGGCCGTCGGGGCTGGTGGGGCGGGGGCGCCGCGGAGAGGGATCCGGTTTCCACCTTTTCTTAACTGCGCTGCTGAAAGTCGAGACCGGCCGGGTTCTCCAGAGCCAGCGCCGCTTCCCCCCCCCCGCACCCCGACGCCCCCAGCCCCCCTTTGGGAGGGGCAGCGAAACTGCACCCGCAAGACCTCATACATATTTTAGGGAGCAGGCTCGGCGTGTAACCAGAGATGGACCTGAGCGGTGAGGGGGTGGTCCCTCCGGGGGACCCGATACCTCAGATCCCTTTCGGCTCGGGGTGCAGGCGGGGGGAGAAGGCTGTGACTCGGGCAGAACTTGGGTCCCCGTTTTTGCTGCCCAGCTCTGCGCATCCCACACCTGCCTGCACCCGGCTCTGGCTGTCTGTCCTCCCCAACTGGGAGACCCCTTTACCTGTCCACCTCTTTACCTTTACCTCTCCGCACTGGGCCCGAAGCCATGCATCCGCCATGTTGTAAATTTGGGGCTTCCCAACCGTTGTAGCGGGTTTAGAAAGAGACCCCAAAATTCTTATAAAGGGTTGACTGTCTTGCCTATGTCAATGGAAGGTGGGGGTGGTGGAGTTTGGCTTCTCTTTCTCAGCCCTGGACAGGGCCCTTCTTTCTCGCCTGCTGCCTATCAGTCTGGCTTGGCGCTTTGGTCAGCCAAGCCCTCTCCAGAGTCTCCCCTAGTGCTGAAGATGTCCCCTGTCCAAGAGGTCACTAGTATTAGGATCCACCCCCACCCCCAAAACAGGGCTGTGGGGAGGGCTGACTAGGATGGTAGCCGCCGCACACACACACACACACACACACACACACACACACACACCCTGGGTTACTCGGGCGCGACCTTGATCTCTCTCATACCGGTGGGTGGGACCCCAACGATGACCTGGGCACTTGTTGCCTTGTAGCTAGGCTTCCCCCAAATGCGAGGGAGCCCAGGGTTCGGGTGACCCCGCGCTGCTGTTACCAGATGGGCGAGGCTGGGAGATTCCCTTAGCCTCTCAGCGCCTCAGTTTCCCCATTTGTGCAATGTATAGTACGACTCTCCTCTCCTGGGAGGATAAAAGGTGATACAGACGCAATAGCTCGCAGCAGGGGTCTGCAGATGACTGTCTCCGCGTCTCCGCGGACGCTCCCCTGACCTTGGCCTGTGCGGTCGCCCCCGCACACACTTCTAGCGTGTCCCGGGTTCCCCCAGTCTTCCCCGGCCACAAGCTGCAGTCTCCGAGACAAGCTGCATAGCCGAGAGCGCTATGCCTTTTCGAGCTTGGCTGGGGTCCAACCTTCCAAGCTTTGGTCTGCACTCGCAGGGGGGATTCAAATTCAACTCATCCACAACCGTTTTTGCGAAAAGCGGTGTGTTTGCCCGTGCTGTCAAGAGAAACGCAATAGGAAAGGCAGGGAGAAAGTTGGCTGGCCCTGTTCTCTGAGAGCAGAGGAAATTAGCTGTGAGTAAAACATACCCTAGACATTAAGTGTAAAAATGCGAAGGATTCATGGCTTCTATGCTACATATTTTCATACTTGAGGCATTCAGGTCCCAGGTTCAATCTTCAGCATCATGAACCTGAGTTTAGCAGTCCTCCGGTTTAAGGAAATCGAGTGGGGAGACTATGTAATGGTAAAGCAAAAAAGATATTCATGCCTGAAACTCCAGTTTTAGCTTCAATCCCCACACCACCAGACCTGAACAAATGCGGGTAAAAATATTTTTAAGGGCGGGGGTAGATAGCATAATGGTTATGCAAATAGACTCTCATGCCTGAGGCTCTGGTCAAGTCCCAGGTTAAATCCCCCATACTGCCATAAACCAGAGCTGAGCAGTGCTCTGGTTAAAAAAAAATATATATATATATATAACCTAGTCACGTTTTAAAAATAGATTAAATTTTTTTAAAAGGATAGAGGCAGAGTGGGTGAAAGAGACCACAGCACCAATACTTCCTTCAGTGCTATGGGGGATCAAATCTGAGTGGCTCGCATTGCAAAGCAGTGCACTACCCACGTGAGCTATTTCAACTGTTCTTTCTGGTGTGTGTGTGTCTGTGTGTGTATGTGTGTGTACATTCGTGATGGAAAGAGAGAGATCCAGAGCATCTGGCACAGTGAGGATCTAACCACTGTGCCATCTCCCAGTTCTCTGCCAGGATTAAAAAAAAAAAAAGTACAGGGTGCTAAAGCTGTGCGAAGTGGAATCTGAGAGACTGAGAGCCTGAGCCAGAATTCTCTAGATCCCTTGGGTGCCAGGGCCACAGGATGTGGAAGAGGGGCTTAGCCTGGGAGGGTGTGGCTCCCACCTCCCTCAACAGAGACCCCTGGGGGCCATAGAAGATCAAGCTCCAGCCCTAGACATGTCCTTGACCCCAATCTGGGATTTAGAAGTCAAGTAGTGCATGGGCTGAACAGGGGTCCCTCCTGTGCTAGAAGCCTCCCAGCCAGTGGGGGTGGGAATATGGAGGGGTAGGAGGAGTGAGACATGTGCACCCCAGGTCCGGGTGCAGGGACCCCACAGTTCTAAGATTACTGTGCTCTGTGGAGCAGCAGCCAGCAGCCTTCGGAAGATTATCCAAAGCTCGGTGACCCATATACAGTTTTGGCCGCTGACCACAGTGTCCTTCTTGGACAGAACTGAACCAAATAAATTCAGCCTGCCAACCAGGAAAACATGATTTATTACTTTTTTAAATTCTGCTTTGGAATGCTTCAAAGAGTGAGAATTTAATTGTCTTGTAGTAGTGTGATCTATCTTTTTAAAAAATATTTATTTATTCCCTTTTGTTGCCCTTGTTTTTTATTGTTGTAATTATTATTGTCATCATTGTTGGATAGGACAGAGAGAAATAGAGAGAGGAGGGGGAAGACAGAGAGGAGGAGAGAAAGATAGACACCTGCAGACCTGCTTCACCACCTGTGAAGTGACTCCCCTGCAGGTGGGGAGCCTGGGACTCAAAGCAGGATCCTTCCGCAGGAGGTCCTCACGCTTTGCACCACCTGCACTTAACCTGCTGCACTACAGCCTGACTCCCCGACTGATCTATCTTTTTAAAAGTACTGTATTTATTTTGGATAGAGGCAGAGAGAAATGAGAGGGAAGGAGGAGAGACCTGCAGCTTTGCTTCACCTCTTGTGAAGCAAAACCCGCCCACCCCTTGGGATGGGGTTTGAGGCTTGAGTTCCAGTCCTTGTGCACTATAATGTGTGCTCTCTAATGGGCGCACCTCCCAGCTCTCCTTTCCTCTCTCTCTCTCTCTCTCTCTCTCTCTCTCTTAGAATGAGAAAGGGTTCGAGCCCTCTGGCTCCCCACCTGCAGGGGAGTCGCTTCACAGGCAGTGAAGCAGGTCTGCAGGTGTCTATCTTTCTCTCCCCCTCTGTCTCCCCCTCCTCTCTCCATTTCTCTTTGTTCTATCTAACAACGACAACATCAGTAACAACAACAATAATAACTACAACAATGAAAAAAACAACAAGGGCAACAAAAGGGAAAATAAATATAAAAGAAATTAAAAAAAAAAAAAGAACGAGAAAGGGAAGGAATAAGAACATCACTTGGGCAGTTGTAGTGCCAGGAACTGAACTTGGGACAACCAAATGCTAGCTAGCCCAGCACTCTGGCTACTACACCTCCCAGGCCACCACACTAAGCTTTGCTTTTCATCACATAATATGTCTTTGTTTGTAACCCGAGAGGTGGCACAGTGGATAAAGCACTGGATTCTAAAGCATGAGGTCCTGAGTTCTATCCTGGCGTCCCATGAAGCTATGTTCCCACCCCACCCCCATAAGTAAAGCTTTAAACAATATGTTTGCACTGGGGAGATAATATAATGTTTCTGCAAAAAGACCTCACCAATTTCTTTACTGGGGGATTAATGGTTTACAGTCAACAGTAAAATACAGCAGTTTGTACACGTGTAACATTTCTCAGATTTCTACATTTCTGCAAAACAGACTTTGCAGTCTGAGGCTCTGAGGTCCCAGTTCAATTTGCTTAACAGACATGTTTTGTTAGGTACCTGCCTGGTCTTATCTAGCCTCAGTCTCCTCATCTGTAATTAGAGAAATTGCCCAAGCAGAAAGGCTACTGGAAAAGAATGAGGTGGTTTTGCCAGCATTTTGAAAACAGTGAAGTTGATTTGTTTGTTTCTAGTTCCTCAGTCTCCCCCAGTTTGAGGGACCAGGTTTTATCGGGTGAGAATGCATAGCTTCAACCCCTCCTGAGATAATCTTTGTTACTGCTGGAAGGTTGTTGTGGAGTAGGGCTATGCCTGGGGTTTGGGGGTGTCCTCTTCCGTGGCAGTTAGGCTGGGCTACCCCTCTGTGCCCAGCTGCCTGCCAGGACCTCCCACTTATGCCCCTCAGGTTCCCAAGGTTCCTTTGGTTTGCCCGGTGCTGACTTTTGACCCTCCCAGGGCTGTGGGAGTGTGCAGTTATTTTCAGAGGCGGGACCCCAAGTCCTTCTGGGGATTGAGCCCGGTTTTCTGGCCTATGGTCTTCCCCACTTGGTGGGAGCCATGAGCCTGGAGCTTTCCAGGAACTGCAATGAAATAGCTGGAATGAATGGCCCAGGGCTTGGGCGGAGTCAGCATCCAGCCTTGGGGGGTGCACCGAATGACCCTCTTGAGTTCCCTGGAGACAAACCTGAGCAAAACTGGGACCCCTAGGAAAGTGTTGCCGGTCCCTGGCTGCTAGCTGACAGTCCTCCAGCAAAAGAGGGGTGGGTTGTGGGGAGTGGCATTGCAGGGGGGTGGCAGTGGAGAATCCACCCTGGGAAGGGAAGACTCCTTCTGGGCTGGGCTGGGAGGCCTGGGGGCCGGGGAGGGTCTAGAATTCCAGGAGCTCTTTCATCACTGCAGGAATCTCTTCTTTTCTAGCCACCCAGGGAAAGCAGTGTTCCCTCCTGCTGTGGAAGCCTATCCTATGCATATGCATACACACACACACACACACACACACACACACACACACACACACACACACACACACACACACGGAGGAGGGGAAGGACAAGACATGGCCGCACTGGCTCAACTGAGACCCTTTCCTGGAGACCGTGGGCTCCTCAGCTAGGGAAGTAGTATCTTGACCCAAAGCAAGGACTTGGAGCAGCTATGAACACATTATGTGGATGGCCTCTTAGGCCTGTCTGTTGGTCTGTCAGTGTCTTTCCAGCACAGCCACTCCCTAAGCATCATTCCTTTAAACAGCTGAGAGTGACCTCCAGGGGGTGTGGGCAGCGTGACCTTTAGACAGGTCACTTCTCTCTCAGGGTTTTAGCTTCCCTCATTTTTATTTTTATTTTATTTTTTCCCACTTTTTTTTTTTTTAATTTACCAGAGCATTGCTCAGCTCTGGCTTATAGTGATGCAGGGGATTGAAACTGGGTCTTTGGAGCCTCAGGCTTGAGAGTCTCTTTGTATAACCATTATGCTATCAACCCCCATCCTACTTCCTCATTTTTTAAATGTTTATTTATTTATTTATTTTATTCACTAGAGACACAGAGAAATTGAGAGGGGAGGGGGGACATAGAGAGAAAGAGAGTGTGACACCTGCAGCCCTGCTTCACCACTTGTGAAACTTTCCCTCTACAGGTGGGGATCAAGGGCTTGAACCTGGGTCCTTGAGCACTGTAATGTGGTGTGCCACTGCCTGGCCCCTAGCTTCCTCACTTTTTTAAAATGTAAATTTCTCTATATTTATTTACTTAAAAAATTTTATTTAGGGAGTCGGGCGGTAGCGCAGTGGGTTAAGCGCACGTGGCGCAAATCTCAAGGACCGGCATAAGGATCCCGGTTTGAGCCCCCGGCTCCCCAGCTGCAGGGGAATTGCTTCACAGGCGGTGAATCAGGTCTGCAGGTGTCTATCTTTCTCTCCCCTCTCTGTCTTCCCCATCTCTTTCCATTTCTCTCTGTTCTAGCCAACAACGACGACATCATAACAACAACAATAACTACAACAATAATAAGAACAAGGGCAACAAAAAGTAAAAATAAATATTTAAAAAAAAATTATTTAATTATAAGATAACAGTGGTATAATTCCACACCTTTCCCTACCACCAGAGTTCTGTGTCCCCATTCCCACCACTGGAAACTGCATTAGTTCTCCCAAGATCATATATATGGGTTAACTAACATATATATATTCCCCCCATGGTCTTGCCTGTTTTCCTTTCTTTTCTTTTTTTATTTCTTTATTGGGGGATTAATGTTTTACAGTCGACAGTAAATACAAAGGATTCTCTTCCTTTCTAAGTCACACCTACTACTTCTGAGTGTCTCCCCCCCCCCCCTTCTTTCTCTGGATCTTGATGGAATTAAAGTAGAGCCTTCTGGTCATCTTCCCCTATCGTTTCTCCTCCTCTGTGAGTATAGAGCAAAATTCCTTATGAGGTGCAGAAGAATACGGAAGTCTGACTTCTCCACTGGACAAGGGCATTGGCAGGTTGATTCATACCCCCAGCCTGTTTCTGTCTTTCCCTAGTGATTATTCTTAAGATGGGATGCATTGGATCGACCTTCTCGTGGTGCATCCCGTGAGTACCCATTTATTGGGGAAACTGACGATCCTTCCTAGCCGACTGAATCCACATGGATCCCAGTCACTTTCAAAGCCAGCAACAAGCAGACATCAGGCTCAACCTGCCGCTGTTGACTGGCTACGGAAGAAGGGTAAACGCTAGAAGAAGAATTCTTAAGATAGAGACAGAGGGGGTGGGGGTAGATAGCATAATGGTTATGTAAAGAGGCTCTCATGCCTCTCAGGCTCTCATGCCTGAGGTTCCAAAATCCCAGGTTCAATCTCGCACCACCATAAACCAGAGCTGACCGATGCGCTGGTAAAAAAAAAAAAGAGAGAGAGAGAGAGATACCATAGCACCAAACCTTTCTTCAGTGCAGTTGGAGCCAGGGTTGTGCATATGGCAAAACAGCACACTGTCCAAGTAAGCTATTTCACTAGCCCTAGTTTCCTCATCTATTTTGTTTGTTTATTATTATTATTATTAATAACAATTATTATTAATTTTATTATTAATTATAATAATATGATTGTTATTATTATTAATAATAATAATTAAAATGACTGCTCAGCTCTGGCTTATGGTGGTGCAGGGGATTGAACCTGGGACTTTGGAGCCTCAGGCAGCAGATTCTCTTTGGATAACCATTATGCTATCTAGCCTTGCCCAGTTTCCTCATCTGTAAAGGCAGAGGACTGGGGGAGGGGGCACTCCAGAGCTGCCTCTGCTTTTCCAAAGAGGATTTGCAAAAGTCTTTCTTCCTTCACCCTTTTCATCTCCTTGTCCAAGTAATATTGAGGAATGGAAGCAGGGTGGAATCAAGGTGGCAGGCTGGGTTCGACTTGAATTGGAAGAGCTCCATTGTGCTAGCTAGGATACTCCCCTGTGCCAGTATGCATGACGGGCAATGTGCAGGAAGAGGCATGGTGGCTAGAGCACTGGACTCTCAGGGCCTGAGTTCGATCCTTGACATCACATGTGCCAGAGAGAGGCTCTGGTTCTTTCACTCATTCTAATGTTATTTTTTTAGGGACAGAGAAACAAGAGAGAGTGAAAAAGACTACAGACCAAAATTTCCTTCAGTACAGTGGGAGCTGGGCTCGAACCTCAGTTGTGCACAATGAACCTAGGTCAGGCACATGGCAAAGCAGCACACTATCTAAGAGAGCTATTTCACTAGCCCTTTTTCTTTTTTTTTTTATTTTTTAAAAATTTTATTTATTTATTCCCTTTTGTTGCCCTTGTTGTTTTATTGTTGTAGTTATTATTGTTGTTGTCGTTGTTGGATAGGACAGAGAGAAACGGAGAGAGGAGGGGAAGACAGAGAGGAGGAGAGAAAGATAGACACCTGCAGACCTGCTTCACCGCCTGTGAAGCGACTCCCCTGCAGGTGGGGAGCCGGGGTTTGAACCGGGATCCTTATGCCGGTCCTTGTGCTTTGCGCCACCTGCGCTTAACCCGCTGCGCTACAGCCCGACTCCCTCACTAGCCCTTTTTCATGTCAATAAGTAAACAAAACAAAAGAAAAACCTTTTGAAAATGAGTGCATGGTACCCCAAGAGCTTAGTCATCAAATTATGGATCACAAAGTCATCTAAATTCCACTGCAGAGATAGCATAATGTTTATGCAAATGACATTCATGCCTGAGACTTTGAGGTCCCACGTTCAATCCTCAGCACCACCATAAGGCAGAGTTGAGCAGTGTTCTAGTATAAAGCAAAAACAGGGCGGGGGTAAATAGCATAATGGTTATGCAAAGAAACTCTCATGCCTGAGCTTCCAAAGTCCCAGGTTCAGTCCCCTGCACCACGTTAAGCCGGAGCTGAGCAGTGCTCTGGTAAAAAAAACAAAACAAAGAAAACTCACATTCTCTTTCTCTTAGAGGCAAGAGGATGTAATACTTCAGACTATCCCCAGAAACAACAACTGATCCCATCCATACCTCATTTCTTCCAAGTGCTGAGTGGAGGCTGCATGACCCCTGTCAGACACCCAACAGATGGATGAACACGAGAGAGCACACTAGAGCATCATGCAGGCACATGCAACACCAGGGGTTGAACTCAGGGACCTCATGCTTGAGAGTCCAATGCTTTATACTCTGCCTCACTTCCTGACTTGCATCCTCATTCTGTCTGACCTCATTACTGCCCTGCAGAGTTTTCCCAGAGGATGGACACAGACCCCCTAGGAGGAGTTGGGGAGCCAGAATGACCCCCCACCCCAGTTTTCACTTCCTTGGATTCCCATCATATATATACATGCCCAGCTTTGGATCACCTGCCCCTAATGGGGTCTCTTTAAAGAATTTACTTCTGGGAGTTGGGTAGTAGTGCAGTGGGTTAAGCACAAGTGGTGTGAAGTGCAAGGACTGGTGGGAGGATCCTGGTTCCAGCCCCGGGCTCCCCACCTGCAGGGGAGTCACTTCACAGGCGGTGAAACAGGTCTGCAGGTATCTTTCTCTCCCCCTCTGTCTTCCCCTCCTCTCTCCATTTCTCTCTGTCCTAGCCAACAATGACATCAATAACAACAATAATAACTACAATAATAAAACAACAAGGGCAATATTTATTTTTAAAAAATAAATATTTTTTAAAAGTTGTATTCCTATCTTGATTTAAAAAGAAAAAAAAAAGGAATTGATTTCTATGAGTCCCTGAAGTGTTTCCTCAGCACTAAAATCTCCTGCTTTCCCCCTCCCCAGCTCTGCCCCATGAATGATTTAGCATTTGAGGGGTTCGAGCTGTGACATCATCATTGCTGCTGATGGATGGGGCTCTTCTGCCCTAATGGTGAGGAAGAGTGCACTGGGCCTTCTGGGAGGGGCTTGGACCTAAGTACCCATCTGGCTCCATAGACCTTTGCTTTTGGGAGTGGGGCGTCTCACTGTTGGAGCAGCAATCTAATTGCCCTCTGAGGTACTGAGAGAGGAAAGGCATGAGTCCGCCTCTATCTCCCGCCTGTAGGGACCCCAGCATTTCTGGAGGTCAGCTTTGTTTTCCCAGTTCCTGAAATGCTCCAGAGAAAGGAATTGTAGTGCCTAGTGCTTCCTCGGCTGCTCAGCTTCTCTCCCTCTCCCTCTCCCTCTCCCTCTCCCTCTCCCTCTCCCTCTCCCTCTCCCTCTCCCTCTCCCTCTCCCTCTCCCTCTCCCTCTCCCTCTCCCTCTCCCTCTCCCTCTCTCTCTCTCTCACACACACACATACACACACATACCTGAATGGGGGTGCACACACCTGTCTGTCTTCTCAAGGACCTACTTGGGGGCTCATGTTTTGTTTTCAAGGTTTCACTTATTTACAGAGTGTTATGCCCAGAGGTTCAAGTCCCGATCTCATGCAAAGAAGACCAGAATCGCATGCAATAGCAAGAGCGTTTATTAGCAAGCTTAAGCTTGGGCTGCGGACACCCTTCCAAGCAAGGGGAGAGTCTGCGACCCCGATCATTTTTCTTTTTTTTAAAATTTTTTTAAATATTTATTTTATTTATTTATTCCCTTTTGTTGCCCTTGTTATTTTATTGTTGTAGTTATTATTGTTGTTGTCGTTGTTGGATAGGACAGAGAGAAATGGAGAGAGGAGGGGAAGACAGAGAGGAGAGAAAGATGTGAAGCGACTCCCCTGCAGGTGGGGAGCCGGGGGCTCAAACCCGGATCCCTACTCCAGTCCTTGCGCTTTGCGCCACGTGCGCTTAACCCGCTGCGCTACCGCCCGACTCCCCAACTCCGGACCCTGATCATTTTTCATCCCACCTTTTTATAGTTATCACAGGGTGGGTACAGGTGGAAATATTTACACGGAACAAGGAACAGTTGTTTTCGAGTTAATGGCTGTTCTCAGTATTCGGGGTTTTTCTTTAACCTCACAAGAGGTCAGGCAGTGGTGCCCTGGGTTGAGTGCACATGTTACAACACTCAAGGATCCAGATTCAAGCCTCAGGTCCCCACCTGTAAGGAGGAAGCTTCACCACCAGGGAAGCAGGGCTGCAGGTGTCTTTCTCTCCCTGTTTCTGTTTCCCCCTCCTCTCACAATTTCTCTGTCTCGAACCAAAATAAATAAACAAGTATTTTTAAAGGATTATTTATTTATTTATGAAAGAGAAAGGACCAGAGGATCTCTCTGGTACATCCAATATACCCCAGATCAAACTTGGGAACTCATGTTTGAGAGTTCAATGCTTTATCTAATGCGTCACCTTCTGGTCTGCCTTTTTCTTCTCTGTTCCTCCTCCTCCTCTCCCTCCTCACTCTAACTTTATTCTATTTAATGTACAAGCTAGAGAGAGGGAGAGAAAGATAAATGAGAGAGAGAGAGAGAGCTTACACAGAGCATCACTCTGGCATAAGCTGTGCCAGGGATTGAATTCAGGACCTCATGCTTGTGCATCCAGACCTCTGCCACTGCACCACCTCCCAGGCTGCAGGAAGTTCACGCTTATGTCTCACTTCAGTCTTTCCTGCTACCAGCAAAACTATTTTTCTCTGAGTCCATCTGGAGCAGACAGGGAACAGCTGGTCATTACTGGCCATATGCTTAGCCTCCCAGCACACAGAGACACATGGTGAGGGATGACACAGTCTCAGGCCCTCCCTGCCCTCACTCCCCCCCCCCATCTTTCCTCTAGCACCAGTGCCCTCAATTCTCCCCATTCCACCAGCACTTGGGGGGGCAGAGATAGCATTTTGCTGTTGTTTCTTTTGGATGGAGAGGAAAAGAAATTGAGAGGGGAAGGAGAGATAGAGATATAGAGATAGGGGCTGGTGGTGGCACATCTGGTTGAGCATAAGGAGCTGGGTTTGAGCCCCCAGTCCCCACCTGCAGGGGGGAAAGCTTTGAGAGTGGTAAAAGCAGGGCTGCAGGTGTCTCTCTCTTTCCCTTCTGAATTTCTTTTCATCTCCATGCAAATATATATATGAGAGAGAGAGAGAGAGACGTGCAGCACTCCTACCACTCATGAAGCTTCCCCCTGCTGGTGGGGACCAGGAGCTTGAGCCAGATCCTTCTGCACTGTAATGTGTGTCTCAACCAGCTGCACCACCAGTCAGCCCCCAGAGATAGTGTTTTCAGCTATCAGGAGCCACAGGTTGGCAGCTTCCTCAGGCTGAGGGCAAATGGGGGGAGAATGGCCGCAGGGAGCTGAGGGCTGTACCTCTGGTAGTCTTGCCAGTCTCCAGCAGACCCTACCTTCCTTGGAAGAGGGATACTTTTTTTTTTTTTTTTTTTTTTTTTTTACAAGAGCACTGCTCAGCTCTGGCTTATGGTGGTACTGGGGGCGGGGAGGGATTGAACCTGGGACTTTGGAGAGTTTCTGCATAACCTTAATATTTATTTATTTATTTTCCCTTTTGTTGCCCTTGGTGTTTTTTTATTGTTGTTGTGGTTATTATTGTTTGTTTGTTTGTTTGTTTTACAATTTATTTTTTATTTTTGAGTGAGATGAAGAGAGAGAAAGACACAGAGAGAAACACCAGAGCACTGTTCGACTCTGGTTTATGGTGGTGCGGGGGATTGAACCCGAGACTTCAGAACTTCAGGCATGAGAGTCTCTTTGCATAACCATTATGCTATCTACCCCTGCCCATTGTGGTTATTATTGTTGTTATTGATATCATCATTGAGAGGAAAGGGGGTGATAAAGAGAGACACCTGCAGTTACTGCTTCACCACTAGTGAAGTTTTCCCCCTGCAGGTGGAGCCTGGGGGCTGGACCCTGGGTCCTTGCACACTGTAACATGTGTGCTCAACCAGGTACACCACCACCTGGCCCTATTTATTGTTTTTTTTTATTTATATAATTTTTTATTATTAGGGGAATTAATGTTTTACAATCAACAGTAAATACAATAGTTTGTACATTCATAACATTTCTCAGTTTTCCACATAACAATGCAACCCTCACTAGGTTCTCTGCCATCCTGTTCCAGGACCCGAACCCTCCCCCCAGTTTATTTATTGTTACATCATCATCATCATTATTTACCAGAGCACTGCTCAGCATTGGCTGGGGATTGAACCTGGGACCTTGGAGTCTCAGGGATGAAAGTCTCTTGCATAAATATTGTGCTGTCTCTCCAACCTGTGTTTTGTTTATGATGGAGACAGAAAGAGGGGGAAGAACCCCCGGAGTATCACTCGGCACTGGTAATGCCAGGGTTTGATCTCAAAACCTCCTGTTTGAGAGTACAGCGCTTTATTCCCTGTGTTACGATCATTAGCCCGAAGGGTCCAAACCACCTCCTGGGAGGTGGCTATTTGGGGGGCGGCAGTGTTACTGCATAACCACACAGATTCCTAAAAACCACAGGACCGTGTTTCACTGACTGCTTGTTTACTGGAGGTCTGCTTCCAGAAGAAGGTACCACAGAGCCATTTGTGGTAAAGCACAGCAAATCCCCCCTTCAGGAGGAAGCTAGGCTCCTGGGGCACCACACCGGATGGGGCCGAATCCTAGCTGTCCATAACCTGCCCTCAGGGAGCCCTTAAGGTTTGCCTGACAAGGAACAGGCTAGAGGGGGCCTTGCAGGTGGGGGGAGAAGGGGGGGGATTGTTCAGGGGACAGATCTCACTTGTGCCCCATTGGAGTATCTAGGGGACATCAGGTGGCCAGGTCTTGGGCAAAGGCCAGATCTAAGCCTCGGGGTGGGGGGTGAGGGGCGATGGTGGTGGTGCAGTGAGTAGGAATCCAACTTAGCATGAAGTCATGAGTTCTATCCCTGACATCCCATGTACCACAGTGATAGACATTAGTGAGCAAATATTTATCTTTAAAAGATATATTTGGGGAGCTGGGCGGTAGCACAGTGGGTTATGTGCACACGACACAAAGCAAAAGGACTAGCATAAGGATCCCAGCTGGAGCCCCCTGCTCCCAACTTGCAAAGGGGTCACTTCACAGGCGGTGAAGCAGGCCTACAGGTGTCTATCTCTCTCTCCCCCAATCTGTCTTCCCATCCTCTCTCAATTTCCCTCTGTCCTTTCCAACAACAATTATAGCAATAACAAAAACAAGGGCAAAAAAAGGAAAACAATAGCCTCCAGATCAGTGGATTCTTAGTACAGGCACTGAGTCCCAGTGATAACGCCAGAGGCAAAAAATAATAATAATTAAAAAATAAATAAAAGATATATTTGGGGAGGGGATAGATAGCATAATGGTTATGCAAAGAGACTCTCAAGCCTGAGGCTTGAGAGTCCCAGGTTCAATCCCCCCTACCACCATAAACCAGAGATAAACAGTTCTCTGATAAAAAAATACAAAATACAATTATATATATATTTGTTCATGAGGAATCAAGTAGGGAGAGAAAGTACCAGAGCATCGCTCTGGCACATGCCATGCCAGGGATTGAACTCAAGAATTCATGTCTGGGCTGGGTGGTGGTACTCCCAGTACAGAGTATCATGTGCAAGGGCCCAAGTTTAAGCCCCTGTCCCCACCTGCAAGGGAGAGAGAGCCTTTGAGAACAGTGAGGCAATGCTATAGGTCTCTCTCTCCCTCTCAATTACTCTATACAATAAATATATATATATATATTGCCTCCAGGGTTATCACTGGGGCACTGCACTAAGGAGTCCACTGCTCCTAGAGGCCATTTCCTCCATTTTGTTGCCCTTGTTGTTATTGTTGTTGTATAGAACACAGAGAAATTAAAAAAAAAAAAGAACACAGAAATTGAGAGAGGAGGGGAAGATAGAAAGGGGGAGAGAAAGATAGACACCTGCAGACCTGCTTCACCACTTTGAAGTGACCCCCCCCATACCCCCTCACAGGTGGAAGCCTGGGAGCTCGAACCAGAATCCTTCTGGCAGTCCTAACACTTTGTGCCTTGTGCACTTAACCTAATGTGCTACCGCTCAGCCCCCAAATAAATTAGAAACAAAACAAACAAAAAAAACCCTCATGTTTCAGAGTCCAGCACATTAAAAAAAATTTATTTATTTATTTATTCCTTATTGTTGTCCTTGTTTCTTTTTATTGTTGTAGTTACTACTGTTGTCATCATTGTTATATAGGACAGAAAGAAAGGGAGAGAAGAGGGGAAGATATAGAGGGGGAGAGATAGACCCCTGCAGACCTGCTTCACCACCTGTGAAGTGATGCCCCTGCAGGTGAGGAAGCCCCTTTTTATTTTTTTACTTACCAGAGCGCAGATGAGTTCTATTTCTTTTTGGTTTTTAAACAGAGCACTGCTCAGCCCTGGCTTAGCGGTGTAGGAGAATTGAACCTGGGACTTTAGAGCCTCAGGCACAAGAGTCTCTTTGCATAACAATTATACTATCTACCCTCCCACCATCAGCTCTGGCTTATAGTGATGTGGGAGTTGATCCTGGGACTTCAGAGCCTCAGGCATGACTCTTTGCAAAACTACTATGCTATCTACCTCTGCTTTTTTTTTTTTTTTTAACCAGCACTCTGCTCAGCTCTGGTTTATGGTGGTGAGGGGGATTGAACCTGGGACTGTGGAGCCTCAGGCATGAGAGTCTCTTTGCATAACCAGTATGCTATCTACCCCCACCCCAGCACTTTTTTTGCCTCCAGGGTTATATCTGGGGCTCATGCCTACACTAAGAAGTCACTGCTCCTGGAGGCTATTTTTCCCAATTTGTTGCCCTTGTTGTGGTTGTTATTATTATTGTTACAGCTGTTGTTGGATAGGACTGAGAGAAATGGAGAGAGGAGGAGAGAAAGATAGACACTTGAAGACCTGCTTCACTGCTTGCTAAGCAACTCCCCTGCAGGTGAGGAGCTAGAGGCTCAAACTGGGATCCTTATGCTTAACCCACTGGGCTACCACCCAGCCCCCACTTTTTAAAAAATATTTTTATATTTATTTATTTGTTTATTTTCCCTTTTGTTGCCCTTGTTTTTTTATTATTGTTGTAGTTATTGTTGTTGTTATTGATGTCATCATTGTTAGATAGGACAGAGAGAAATGGAGAGAGGAGGGGAAGACAGAGAGGGGGAGAGAAAGACAGACACCTGCAGACCTGCTTCAACATCTGTGAAGCGACTCCCTTGCAGGTGGGGAGCCGGGGGCTTGAACTGGGATCCTTAAGCCAGTCCTTGTACCATGTGCGCTTAACCCGCTGCACTACCACCCAACTCCGGCCCACTGTTTTTTTAAATAACATCATTCTGGCACAGTCTGTGGCCCCCCCAGGCTTCTTCCTGGCCCCCAGTAGGCCTGGAATGTGGTTAGATTCAGGGGATCAGGGTACTAGTGGGGAGACACAACCCAGGGAGCAGGCTGGGGTGCAAGTGGAGGAAGAGGGGCCAGCAGCAGGCTAAGGCTGACACTCCAGCCTCCTAATGCGTCTCTCTCCCTCTCTTTCCCTCTCTCCCTCCCTTGCACCCAGTGAGGGCTGGGGAAAGGCCACCCCAGGCTGCTTTCCAGCAGGCTCTCCATGTCTGGAGTTGGGTTACTCGGATCAAGTGGACCCAGCTCTCATCCCTTGTAATCAAACCCTGCATCACTGGGCTGCTGGGAGCCCCAGGGTGACAGTGCCTTACTTCTCCCACCCCTCACTTCCCAGGTGGGGAAGCTGAAGTCCATGGCACAGCAGATGTTGCCAATCATGGCAAGTAGGCACAGGAGGTGGAGGGTTGGGGGGGTGGGGGGTTGCCAGAGCATTGCCATCCTTAAGGCTCAGGAGCCTAGAACCCCAAGGGAGGTGGCTCCCTGGCTGTCTCAGCCTCAGTCTGAAAACTGATCCAGACTGGTGACATCACACATGTGCAAGCTATTTATTTACTGAGAGAGCCCGCAGCACCAAGGATCAATGTGGTTTGGGCCGGACTTGAACATGGATTGTGACATGTGACGAAGAAATGCACTACCCAAGTGAGCTATGTCACCAGCTCTGCATTGTTTTAGTCTCCGGGTGGGTAGGCAGAGAGAAAGGAAGGGAGGGGAGCGGACAATAGGGGAGGGGGTGAAGAAAGACATACTGGTTATGCAAAAAGACTTTCCTAGCTGCACAGTTGAAGCTCAGCTAGGCGAGCTAATTTCTTTTTTTTTCTTTTTTTTTTAAAAGATTTTATTTATTTATTAATGAGAAACATAGGAGGAGAGAGAAAGAGCCAGACATCACTCTGGTACATGTGCTGCCGGGGATTGAACTCAGGACCTCATGCTTGAGAGTCCGATGCTTTTATCCACTGCGCCACCTCCCGGACCACGCGAGCTAATTTCTGACTCTCTAAGTTGTTTATTGTTTGCTTGTTTTTAATATTTACTGCAAGGCTTGGGAGATAGCATTAATGGTTATGCAAAAGACTTTCATGCCTGAGGATTCAACATCCCAGGTGGTTCAGTCTCCAGCACCACCATAAACCAGAGCTCAGCAGTGCTCTGTTCATTCTGTATCTTTCTCACTAAAAGAAAAGAAACAAAATATTACTTATATATTCACTGCAGCCTAGGAGATGGTTTCAGTGGATATAGTGCTGGACTCCCAAGCATGAGGTCCTGAGTTTGATCCCTAGGATTGCATGTGCCAGAGTGGTGCTCTGGTTCTCTGTCTCCTCATGTCTTTCTCTCACTAATTAAATGAGTACATATTTAATTAAAATGTGTATGTAGTAGTCTGGAAGGTGGTACAGTGGATAAAGCACTGGACTCTCAATCATGAGATTCTGAGTTCAATCCCCTCAGCACATGTACCAGAGTGATGCCTGGTTCTTTCTCTTGCTCTCCTATCTTCTTCATGAATAAATAAATAAAGTCTTTAAAAAGAAAGGGGGGGAGTCGGGCTGTAGCGCAGCGGGTTAAGCGCAGGTGGCACAAAGCACAAGGACCAGCATAAGGATCCCGGTTCGAACCCTGGCTCCCCACCTGCAGGGGAGTCGCTTCACAGGCGGTGAAGCAGGTCTGCAGGTGTCTTTCTCTCCTCCTCTCTGTCTTCCCCTCCTCTCTCCATTTCTCTCTGTCCTATCCAACAATGACAACAACAATAATAACTACAACAATAAAACAACAAGGGCAACAAAAGGGAATAAATAAATAAAATAAATATTTAAAAAAAAAGAAAGGGGGGTACAGGTGTTAATGCAGTGGGTTAAGCACACATAGCAAGGACCGGAGTAAGAATCCAGGTTTGAGCCCTTGGCTCTCTACCACCAGGTAGGTTGCTTCACAAGCAGCGAAGCAGGTCTGCAGGTGTCTATCTTTCTCTCCTCTCAATTTCTCTCTGTCCTATCAAACAATAACAGCAGCAATGGCAAAAGTAATAACAAGGACAAAAAAAATGGCCTCCAGAAGCAGTGGACCTGTAGTGCAGGTACCGAGCCCCAGTGATAACCCTGGAGGCAAATAAAAAAATGTGTATGTGAGGGCGGGGGTAGATAGCGTAATGGTTATGCAAACAGACTCTCATGCCTGAGGCTTTTTCAATTTCCAGGTTCAATACCCCAAACCACCATAAGCCACAGCTGACTAGTGCTTTGGTAAAAAAAAAAAAAGAATATCTTTGTGGTCCGGGAGGTGGTGCAGTGGTCTCTCAAGCATGAGGTCCCAAGTTCGATCCCCGGCAGCACATGTGCCAGAGTGATGTCTGGTTCTTTCTCTCTCCTCCTATCTTTCTCATAAATAAATAAAATCTTTTAAAAAATATGTGTATGTGAGCCTTCATTTATAAATGCATTTATTTATGGGAGGGAGAGAGAACCAGAGCAAGTGGTGAAGTAGAGCTGCAGGTGTCACTCTCCCTATCTTGCCTGTGTGTGGTTCTGCACGCCCTGTGACCTAGAGATAGCACTTATCAGAATAAGCCCCAAAGAAACCCATATGGGGCAACAAGAGGAAACTGGAAGTTAGCCAGAAGTCCTTAAGATGAGCTTGACCGGGCGGGACTGAAAGTCAGCCCTATTATACAAAAGACTCTCATGCCTGAGGCTGCAAAATCCTTGGTTCAATACTCTGCACCACCATAAACCACCACCCGGCTCTCTTTTTTTTTAGAATTAAAGTATATATTACTTATTTTTATTTGAAAGAGAGACAGACAGAAAGAGAGAGAAAGAGAGAGACCAAGTCATTGCTCAGCCCTGGTTTATGGTGGTTCTGGGAATTGAACGTGATACTTAAGGGCATTAGGCAACAAAAGGGGGAAGAAGGGAGTCTGGTGGTAGCGGAGCGGGTTAAGCGCGTGTGGCGCAAAGTGCAAGGATCTGCTGGTAAGGATCTGGGTTTGAGCCCCGGGTTCCCCACCTGCAGGGGAGTCACTTCATAGGTGGTGAAGCAGGTCTGCAGGTGTCTATCTTTCTCTCCCCCTCTCTGTCTTCCCCTCCTTTCTCCATTTCTCTCTGTCCTATTCAACAACAATGACACCAATAACGAGAATGATAATAACTGCAGCAATAAAATAACAATGTTAACAAAAGTGGATAAATAAATATTTTTTAAAGGGGGGGACATGAATCTCTTGCAAAGCTGTTATGCTGTCTCCTCAGCCATATTCATAGCTCTTTTTTAAAAATTTTATTTATTCATTTTTTTAACCAGAGCACTGTTCAGCTCTGGTTTATTGAACCTGGGACTTTGGAGCCTCAGGCATGAAAGTCTCTTTGCATAACCATTATGTTATCTACCCTCCACCTTCCATAGCTCTTAAAGCCTCCAAGAAAGATTCCCTTTAGGGAAAAATGTTTCCAGCCAGAGAGATAGCCCATCAGTTAGTGCATATGACCCAGGTTTGAACCCAGCACCCCATAGCATTGCCAGGACTACAGGCTGGGGATAGAATGGTAGGTTTCAGTATTGTGGTAGCTCTCTGTATTTAAAATTTTTTAAATTATTTTTACTATTGGATAGAGACACCCAGAAATTGAGAGGGGAGGGAGATAGGAAGAGACAGACACCTGCAGCCCTACTTCACCACTTGTGAAGCTTTCCCCCTGCAGGTGGGGACCGGGGCCTTGAACCTGGGCCCTTGCACATTGTAACATGTGCACTCAACCAGATGTGTCACCACCTGGCCCCGAACTGGGTTCCTTTTCTCTTTATCTGAGAAAATCAGCCCAGAAAGGTGATGGAGGTACTACTGCTAGCCCCTCTGAAAAGAAAAAACAAAATAAATAGTGATATTTTTGTCATGTGTTTAGGCTCCACCAACCACACTTGAAGGAAGCATTGATTTGTTTGTTTATTTATTCCAGAGCACTGCTTAGCTTTGGCCCGTGGTGGGTTGAACCTGTGACCTTTGATGTCTCAGACATGAAAGTCTTTTTGCATAGCAACTATACTATTGCCCCACCTCAGTCCTGTAGTCTCAGCCTCTCTCTCTCTCTCTCCTAGTCTTACTATTTTTATTTTTTTTTAAAAAAATATTTATTTTCCCTTTTGTTGCCCTTGTTTTATTGTTGTTGTTGGATGGAACAGAGAGAAATGGAGAGAGGAGGGGAAGACAGGGGGAGAGAAAGATAGACACCCGCTGACCTGCTTCACCGCCTGTAAAGCGACTCCCCTGCAGATGGGCAGCAGGGGGCTCGAACTGGGTTCCTTACACCGATACTTGCACTTTGTGCCACATGCACTTAACCTGCTGCACTACCGCCTGACTCCCAGTCTTATTATTTTTATCTAAAATAAGTAAATAGAACAGTGAAGCAGTGCTACAAGTGTCTCTCCTTTACTCCCTTCCTCTCGCCTCTCTATTTCTCTCTGTCTCTATCAAAAACAAACAAATAAATAAATGGAAACATTGGCCCAGGAAGTGGCAGCATCATGTATGTGCAAGGTCTGCCCTAGGTTGTTTTTTTTTTTGCCCCTCCCTTTTATTGTCCTTGTTGTTGTAGTTATGTTGTTACTGATGTCGTCATTGTTGGATAGGACAGAGAGAAATAGAGAGAGGAGGGGAAGACAGAAAGGGGGAGAGAAAGATAGACACCTGCAGACCTGCTTCTATTATGCCCAGAAGTTCGAGTCCCGATCTCACACAAAGAAGACCAGAATCACATGCAATAACAAGAGCCTTTATTTGCAAGCTTAAACTTGGGCCGCCGACACCCTTCCACGCAAGGGGAAAGTCTGCGACCACAATCATTTTTCATCCCACCTTTTTATCACAGGGTGGGTACAGGTGGAAATGTTTACGCAGAACAAGGAACAGTTGGTTTCGGGTTAAAGGCTGCTCTCAATATTCAGGGCTTTTCTCTAACCTCACACTTCACTGTCTGTGAAGCGACTCCCCTGCAATTGGGGAGCTGAGAGCTTTAACCAGGATACTTATGCCAGTTCTTGCACTTCATGTCACATGCACTTAACTCATGGTGCTACCCCCCCCCTTTTTTTTTTTACCAGAGCACTGATCATCTCTGGTTTATGGTGATGTGAGGGATTGAACCTGGGACCTTGGACCCTCAGGCATGAGAGACTTTTAGCATAACCATTAAGCTATCTACCCCTGTCCTTCCTTGAATCTTTTTTGTATTTTTAAGTTTTTTTTAAAATCTCTGAATCTTTTTTAAAAATAACTTTTTTAGGGGTGGGGGTAGATAGCATAATGGTTGTGCAAAGAGACTCACACCTGAGGCTCCAAAGTCCCAGGTTCAATCTCCTGCACCACCATAAGCCAGAGCTGAGCAGTGCCCTGGTAAACAAAATAATAATAATAATAATTATTATTATTTTTAGGGGGCTGGGTGGTGGTGCAGCAGGTTAAGTGCACATGGTGCAAAGTGCAAGGAGCACATAAGGTACTGAGCCCCAGTGATAGCCCTGGAGGCAAAATAATAATATTTTTTTTATTTTACTTTTCAATTACTTATTGGATAGAGGCAGGCAGAGAGAAATTGATAGGGAAGATGAAGATAGAGAGGGACAGAGAAAAAGAGACATCTATAGCACTGTTTCACCACTTATGAAGCTTCCCCCCTACAGGTGGGGAGTAGAGATTTGAACCCTGGTCCTTAAGCATGGTTATATGTATATTCTACAAGGTATGCACTGTCCACTCTGAATCCTATCAGGAAGAGCCCTGGTATCTTGGGAACCCACCAGGCCATGGCCTGAGGAGGGAGAGGAGGACTGCCTGAAGCTGATTGTTTAGAGCTGGGATTATCTTTGTTTACCCCTGAAAGAACAGAAAAGTCAAACACAGGTATTAACTGTGCCCACCTGTTTCCAGCATTAACTTGCTCATTCTGAGTGCTACCCAGGAAGCCAGTAATAAGGGAAATTGCTTTTGAAGCGAATGGAAGCCCAAAGTGCTGCTCTAAGACTGCTTCTGACCCCTCCAGGTGGCCACTGGCCCCTCCCCAGCTTCAGGTCCCCAAAGTCAAGGGCAAGCAATTGTCATTATAGGCCTCCAATCCTGATACAGGTTATTTTATTTTATTTATTTATTTTCCCTTTTGTTGCCCTTGTTGTTTTTTATTGTTGTTGTAGTTATTATTGATGTTGTCATTGTTGGATAGGACAGAGAGAAATGGAGAGAGGCAGGGAAGACAGAAAGGGGGAGAGAAAGATAGACACCTGCAGACCTGTCTCACTGCCTGTGAAGCAACTCTCCTGCAGGTGGGGAGCCGGGGGCTCCAACCGGGATCCTTCTACTGGTCCTTGTGCTTCGCACCATGTGTACTTAACCTGCCACGCTACCACCGGGCTCCCAGGTTTGTTTGGTTTTTTTTTTTTTTTTGCCTCCAGGGTTATTGCTGTGGCTCCTTACTTGCACCATGAATCCACTGCTCCTGGAGGCCACTTTTTCCCTTTTGTTGCCCTGGTTGTTTTATCATTGTTGTAGTTATTATTGTAGCTGCTATTGATGTCGTCGTTGTTGTATAGGACAGAGAGAAATGGAGAGAGGAGGGGAAGACAGAGAGGAGAGAAAGATAGACACCTGCAGAACTGCTTCACTGCCTATGAAGCGACTCCCCTACAGGTGGGGAGCCAGGGGGCTCAAACTCAGATACTTAAGCCGGTCCTTGCTCTTTGAGACACGTGCACTTAACCTGCTGCACTACCACCCAACCCCCCCCCCCCATGCAGTTTTTTTTCCTCCCTCCCCTTACAGTGTCAGCATAACAACTCAACATAGAGTTGTGCCTGGGCCCAGCATGAGGCCATTGGCAGAGGTGCTCAAGGGCTAGAGAAAGCCCCACCTGGCAGAGGGCACACCATGTCAGGCACAAGGCATGCTTTGTCACTGTACTGTCTGTCTGCATAATTCCACAGCTCCTGGAAGACTCCCCAACTGCCCCCATCATCACCACTCTACCCTTTACATTTCAGTTAGATAGGGATCAACCTGCCAACACCCATGTCCAGCGGAGAAGCAATTACAGAAGCCAGGCCTTCCACCTACTGCACCCCATACAGGATTTAATTCATACTCCCAGAGGGGTAAACATTAGGGGAAGATGATCAGAGGGCTCTGAACTCCCAATTCCATCAGGACCCAGAGAATGAAGAGGGAAAAACAAAAGGAAGGACACTCATAAGTGGTAGGTGTGACTCAGAAAGGAAGAGAATGCATTACTGCCCAACTCCCCCCATAGTTCTTTTTAAAAAATATATATTTTAATATTTATTTGTTCCTTTTTGTTGCTCTATTGTTTTATTAAAATATTTTATTTAGTTTTTTGGGAGTCAGGCAGTAGCGCAGTGGGTTAAGCTCATGTATCTCAAAGACTGGCATAAGGATCCCGGTTGGAGCCTCCCAGATCCCCACCTGCAGGGGAATCGCTTCACAGGTGGTGAAGCAGGTCTGCAGGTGTTTGTCTGTCTCTCCCCCTCTCTATTTTCTCTTTCTCTTTCCATTGCTCTCTGTCCTGTCTAACAATGACGACATCAATAACAACAACAACAATAACTACAACAATAAAAGCACAATAAGGGCAACAAAAGGGAAAATAAATAAATATAAAAAATTAAAAAATATATATATTTTTTATTAGACAGAGGCAGAGATAAATTGAGAGGGGAGGGGAGATAGAGAGGGGAAGAGACAGAGAGACATCTGCAGACCTGCTTCACTGCTTGTGAAGCTTTCTCCCTTGCAGGTGGGGACCAGGAGCTGGAACCTGTTTCCTTGTGCACTGTAATGTGTGCATTGAAACAGGTGTGCCACTGCCTGGCCCCTAAAGTATTTTTTTAAAAGCAAATGAAGCTTTATAGGTGGTGAAGCAGTGCTGCAGGTCTCTCTCCCCCCTTCCCTCTCAATTTCTCTCAGTATCTATGCAATAAATAAATAAAATATTTACAAAAAATCAAAGTAGGGACCAGGCAGTGACCTACTTGGACCCATTACCATGCACTAGGACCTAGGTTCAAGCCCCTAAAACCCACCTTCAGGGGGAAAAAAACTTCATGAGTGGTGGAGCAGTGTTGCAGGTGTCTATCCTTTCTGTCTCTCACCTCTCTGTCTCATACTTAGTCAAGAAAGACAGAGAGAGAAGGGTGTGTTGGGGGGGATGATATCTTTAAAAATTTTTTAATTAATTTTATTTTTGAGAGAGATACAGAGAGAGACACACACACAGAGCACTGCTCAGCTCTGGTGGTGCGGGGGACTGAACCTGGGTCTTAGGAGCCTCAGGCATGAGTGTCTGTTTGCATAAGCATTATGCTGTTTCCCCCACCGAGTGTGTGGGGGAGATATCTTACAGTTTATACAAAAATGTTATCATTGCCTGAGGCTCCATGGTCCCAGGTTCAGTCCTCAACACCATCATAAGCCAGAGCTGAGTAATGCTCTGGAAGAAAAGGAAAAGAAAGAGGAAGGAAGGAAGGAAGGAAGGAAGGAAGGAAGGAAGGAAGGAAGGAGAAAAAAGAGAAAATGAAAGAAGGGAATGACTATTGGGAACAATAGAGTCCTGCAGACACCAAACCCCAGTGATCATGCTGGTGGCAATAAATAAATAAATAAATAAATAGAAATAACGGCTCCTCTTTCTCTCCTTCTCCAAGCAGGACCCTGCTGTCCTGTGACATCAGATCAGCCCCAGAGTGACACTCATTCTCGGGGTGCCTACCTGCTTCTCCTTAGAGGCTGGGGTCAGAGGTTGAACAGTGCTGTCCCCCATCCTCCCCACCCCCCCTCACCACATCCTAATCCCCCGGCCTGTGAGTGCTCCCTTATTTGGAAGCTGCTTCTGCAGACACAAACAAGTTAAGAACTGCAGAGATCATCCTGGATTATCCACAAGGACCCCTGGTCCAGTCACAAGTATCCTCAGGGGCAACACAGAGGAGACAGACACAGCAGAGGAGGAGGGGCTGGGGAAGGAGGCTGGAAGGGGAGTGACACCTGGCCCCAGAGAAGGATAGGCTACGATGCTCACAGCCAGAGGCTCTGGACTACCTCAAATTGGGGCTTCCTGCACCCAGAGAAAGCATCTCTGCTGTTATTGTTTAACAAGGATTTATTTTCTTCTAATATTTTACAGCTTTACTGAGAGACAGAGACAGAGAGAACTCAATAGGGGAGGAGGGAGATAGAGAGGGAAAGAGAAACAGAAACACCTGCAGACCTTATGTAAGGCTTTCGAGGCTTCCCCCCTGCAAGTGGGGAGCAGGGGCTTGAACTCAGGTCCTTATGCATAGTGACATATCCACTATCAGGTGTTCCACCACCCACCCACAGACTTCTCTCTCTTTTTTTTTTTCTAGTATTTTATTTATTTTTATTTTTGAGAGAGATGCAGAGAAAGACACAGTGAGAAACACCAGAGCACTGCTCAGCTCTGGCTTATGGTGGTGCGGGGGATTGAACCTGGGACTTTGGAGCCTCAGGCATGAGAGTTTGCTTGCATAACCATTATGCTATCTACCCCGCCTGACTTCTTTTAAAAAGATTTATTGTAACAAAAAGGGCAACAAAATGGAATAAATGGCCTCCAGGAGCAGTGGATTCATTCATGCAGACACTGAGCCTCAGTGATAACCTTGAAGGCAAAAAAAAAGGTTTATTTATAGGCTGGGGAAATAACATAATGATTGTTATATATATATGTTATATATATCTTATATATATCATATATATATATATATAACATATATATGTTATATATATATGTATGTTAATGAGAAATATAGGAAAAGAGAAAGAACCAGACATCACTTTAGTACAGGAGCTGCCAGGGACCACATATTTGAGGAACTCAGGACCTCATATTTGAGAGTCCAATGCCTTATCCATTGCACCACCTCTCAAACCACAGATAATGATTATGCAAATGACTCCCATGCCTGAGGCTCTAAGGTTTTAGGTTCAATCCCCAGCACCACTATAAGTCATAACTAAGGAGCACTCTGATAAAAAAAAGTAACTATGGGGGTGGTTATGCAAAGAATCTCTCATTCCTGAGGCTTCAAAGTCCCAGGTTCAATCCCCCGCACCACCATAAGCCAGAGCTGAGCAGTGCTCTGGTGTTCCTCTCTGTGTCTTTCTCTCTCTGCATCTCTCTCAAAAATAAAATAAAATACTTAAAAAATATTTAAAAAGTAACTGTATAACATATATACATATATATATATTTGATTTATGAGATAAGAAGGATGCAGAAAACATAAGAAAACTAAAACATCACACCAGCACATGCAATACTAGGGTTCAATCTCAGATTGCATGCTAGAGAATCCCAACACTTTATTCACTGTGCCTTTTCCCAGACAGCTATTATCACTATTTTAAAAGATATGACTTATTTTAATTTTTGTCATTTCCAGTGCTTCACCACTTAACTGGCTTTATCAGGTGGAAAGCTGAGACAGAGAGTGAAAGAGGGGGCCGGCAGCATCCATAGTATGAGGTGTAAGGACTTGCCCAAAGATTCTTTTTTTTTTTTTTAAATATTTTATTTAGATGCAGACAGAGACAGACACAGAGAGAAAGAAACACCAGAGCACTGCTCAGCTCTGGCTTATGGTGGTGTGGGGGATTGAACCTGGGACTTTGGAGCCTCAGGCATGAGAGTCTGTTTGCATAACCATTATGCTATCTCCCCCACCCTCGCCCAAAGATTCTGTTTGAGCTCCTGGGTTTTGTTTCACAAGTGGTGAAACAGATCTGCAGGAGTCTATCTTTTCTCTCTTTCTTTCTTTCTTTCTTTCTTTCTTTCTTTCTTTCTTTCATTTATTTATTAAAAGGAAACATTGACAAAAACATAGGATAAGAGGGGTACAACTCCACACATTTCCCACCACCAGAACTCTGTATCCCATCCCCTCCCCCGATAACTTTCCTATTCTTTTTAAAAAATATTTATTTACTCCCTTTTGTTGCCCTTGTTGTTTTATTGTTGTAGTTATTATTGTTGTTGTCATTGTTGGATAGGACAGAGAGAAATGGAGAGGGGAGGGGGAGACAGAGACAGGGAGAGAAAGACAGACACCTGCCGATCTGCTTCACCACTTGTGAAGCAACTCCCCTGTAGGTGGGGAGCCAGGGGCTAGAACCGGGATCCTTGAGCTGGTCCTTGCACTTTGCGCCACCTGTGCTTAACCTGCTGCGCTACCACCTGACTCCCAGCTTTCCTATTCTTTAATAGGAAATGGGAGTATGGACCCAAGGTCATTGTGGGACGCAGAAGGTGAAAGGTCTGGCTTCTGTAATTGCTTCCTCATTGAACATGGGCACTGACTGGTCAATCCATATTCCCAGCCTGCCTCTCTCTTTCCCTAGTGGGCTGGGGTTCTGGGGAATCAGAACTCTGTTATGCCCAGAGGTTCGAGTCCCGATCTCACACAAAGAACACTAGAATCACATGCAATAGCAAGAGCCTTTATTAGCAAGCTTAAACTTGGGCCACCGATACCCTTCCACGCAAGGGGAGAGTCTGCGACCCCGATCATATTTCATCCCACCTTTTTATAGTTATCACAGGGTGGGTATAGATGGAAATATTTATGCAAAACAAGGAACACTTGGTTTCGGGTCAATTGCTATTCTTATTTACCTCTTCAGCTCCAGGACACATTGGTGGGATTGTCTGTCTGGGGAAGTCTGGTCGGCATCATGGTAGCATCTGGAACCTGGTGGCTGAAAAGAAAGTTAACATATAAAGCCAAACAAATTGTTGATTAATCATGGACCTAAAGTCTGGAATAGTGCAGATGAAGAGTGGGGGGGCATCCTCCATTTTGTAGATAGCTAGTAGGCATATTTTAGTTATATTCCAGTGGCTTGTGGCTGTATATATTTTTTTTTCCCTTGAGCCTGAAATCTGATATGCAGGTGGATCCAAGTTATTGTTTGGGGAGCTGATGTCATGGCAGGAAAAAGGACCAGAAAGCTGGATTAGGGAAGAGAGTAGCTCCCAAATATGGGAAAGGTGTATAGATATGGTTGACTGTAAACCTCATCGATTTGATGTGGTCTGGGGCCCATATTCAGCTTAGGAGCCTATGTGACCTCTGCATCCCTCTAGATCTGAGCTCACATTCTGTGGTCATGAGTAGGAACTGTTGTGCGCAGAAGTTCGAGTCCCGATCTCACACAAGGAAGACCAGCATCACATGCAATAGCAAGAGCCTTTATTAGTAAGCTTCAGCTTGGGCGGCAGACACCCTTCCACGCAAGGGGAGAGTCTGCTGTGGAAGGAGAGAGTCTGCTGAGGAGGACCCCACAACATTGTTGCTCTCGGCTTTTTATAGTACACAGAACAAGAGCGGTTGGTTTCAGTTTAAGGGCTCTAATGGCTTCTTACAGCTTCTAACAAGGAACTGTTGGTTTCAATGTAAAAAGTCTCTAACAAGTAACAGTTGGTTTCAGTGTAACAGTCTCTAAGAAGTAACAGTTTCTAATCTCCACATTCTAATCTCCACAGGAACGCTGCCCTGATTTCAGGACCCATCTTCCTTGGGTGGAGCATAGAGCATGTTGTCCATCCCCCCTTCGGAGGATAGAACATTCTCTACTGTTGTTGATCCAAGTTGAGGGCAGGGTTCTATGGGGGGCCCACAAAGGGGTCTATTGTGTTGTTCCTGATAGAGATGACTGGTAACAATGGAGAGAGGGATTTATTTGAGGTCTAGGCCCATCATGTCTGTTTGGGAATCTCAGGACTCCCTGACTAGGACCCCAGCTGATGGGGTGGCCTGATAGTGACTAAAGAGTCATCATTAAAGTATGCCAGTCTCTTGCCCTTATTCAGCTTTTGCAGTCCTTGCTTTGATAAGGTTAGCTTTGGAGTGAGTGAGAGAACTGTAATAGGAAGTAGGTGAGGAGGGTATCTAAGTAGACACTATTTCATTATGAACTTTATACTGACTCACTGCAGACTATTGTGTACCTTTGCTTTCAAGTATATATTTTGTCCTAATTTATGGATACATGTGAACATATGCTCTATCTTATGGGACCTGGTCTATATCTAAGTTTTGGGACTTTGTTAGGCAGTGAACCTCCTGGAATGGAATTAGAGAATCCTATGAAAGGAAAGGTCTCACCTGAGTAATGAGGCTGAAGGGTTGACATTCCATGCCTGATGTCACTGGACACAGTTTGAAGTGAAGCTTGCTGAAGTGGTACTTGTGTTGCAGGAGTCTATCTGCCTGTCTTCCTCTTTATCTTCCCCTCCCCTCTCAATTTTTCTCTGTCCTATTCCCCCCCCCCCAAATAGAAAAAAATGGCTACAGGAGCAGTAGATTTCTTGTGCAGGTACTGAGTCCCAGAGATAATCCTGGAGGCAGAGAGAGACAGAGACAGAAACAGAAAGAGACAGAGAGAGAGGATGAAAGAGACTAGTGCAGTGGAGCCGGATAGAGGGTGAGAGACAGAGAAGGAGAGGAGAGACACTATAGGACCACTCCACCACTCATGAAGAAGTCCTCCCATCCCCCTTACCCCTTCAAGTGTTCCCATGTGGCTGCCCAGAGCTTGAACCCTGGTCCTCTTGAAATGTAACATGTACACCCTACTTAGAGAGGCATCCACTGGTCCCCTCCCCATCCCTCTCAGGAGGACATTTATGTTTACTTTGGTATCTATACATGTAAATACCTTTATTTATTTATTTATTTATTTTTGATTTATAAGAAAGATAGGAGGGGAGAGAGAGAGAGAGAGAACCAGACATTACTCTGGTACATGTGTGGCTGGGGATTGAACTCAGAACCTCATGTTTGAGAATCCAGTGCTTTATCCATTGTGCCACCTCGAGGACCACTGTAAATACCCCTTTTCCTAGATCTGTACTATATCCATGTGTATGTGTGTGCAGGATCAAAATCATGAGTTTCCCAACTCAGTAGGATGGATTGTAGTTTTCTCTCTTTCCATATCTGCACTTCCCTCTCCAGGTGTGAGAAAGCTGGTTCCTGTCATTATTTTTTTCTCCCAATGAATTATTTTTATCTGATAAGACAGAGAAATTGAGAGGGGAGAGGAAATATAGATAGATAAATAGGGAGTTCTAGCACTGCTTAATCACTGGTGAAGTTTTCCTGCAGGTGGGACCAGGGCTTAAACTAGGGTCCTTGTACATGGTAATATGTGCACTTAATCGGGTACACCACCATCAGGTCCCAGAACAGGGTATTTTTTTTTAGGTAAGATCTTACTAATAGGTTAGTACATTTCAAATGTTTTTTTCCTTTTGTAGGTTGTAGGTTCGTGACATGAAATACCTTGTTAGACAGAGAGGAAGACAGAAAGTGAAAGAGGCCATAGCACTGACACTTCCTCAAACCTGGGTCACACACTACCTGGGTGAGCTATTGCTATTGCACTGGTCCCCCAGCCTGTCCTTGCCCTCAGCCTCCAGGCCCCATTCTCCTGTGCCAGTGCCCCCCTGACCTTGCTCAGGCTCCCACTTGCTCTGCAGCCTCCACCTGGCTTTATCTAGCCCACTTTTAGAATGAATTATTCAGGAAGGGA
Organism: Erinaceus europaeus; assembly: GCF_950295315.1. NCBI lineage: Eukaryota > Metazoa > Chordata > Mammalia > Eulipotyphla > Erinaceidae > Erinaceus > Erinaceus europaeus. The sequence goes on from NC_080169.1 coordinate 100,575,591, forward strand.
AGAGCTTAAAAAGAGAGAGAGAGAGGTTAGAGGGGCAGACAGCATAATGTGTTTCTGTGAAAGACTTTCATGCCTGAGGTTCTGAGGTTGCAGATTCAGTCACCAGTACCACGATAAGCCAGAGCTGAGCAACACCCTAGTCAATAATAATACTTTAAAAAAGAAAGAAAAAAACAAAGAAAGAAAGAAAGAAAGGAAGGAAGGAAGGAAGAAAGAAAGAAAGAAAGAAAGAAAGAAAGAAAGAAAGAAAGAAAGGAAGAAAAAAAGAAAGTAAATAGGAAATAGTTGCCACTGGGAGTGGTGGGTTCGTAGTGCTGGTCCTGAGCCCTGGAAACAACACTGGTGGCAATACAAAAATTATATTTTACTGCAAGGCCAAAGTCAGATCCATGATTAAACTATCTCTACAGTGGTCCAGGAAGTGGTACAGTGGATAAATCAAGTGAGGGGGAGAGAAAGATAGACATCTGCAGACCTGCTTCACCACTTGTGAAGCGACTCCCCTGGGCCAGGATCCTGAAGCTGGTCCTTGAGCTTGGCGCCATGTGCACTTAACCCAGTGTCCTGCTGTTTGGCTCCCTGTTGTCTGCCTTTTAAACTTTAAAAGAATGTAGAGAGTGGAGGAGATAGCATAGTGGTTATTCAAAGAGATACTCGTGCCTGAGTCTCCGAAGCCCCAGGTTCAATCCTCAGCACTACCATAAGCCAGAGCCAAGCAGTACTTTGGTTAAGAAAATTAATAATAAGAGGCAATAATTGTCCTTTATCTTTAAAAATAAAAAACAACAAACAACCTGGAGAGAGAGAGAGAGAGAGAGAGGTCAGAACACCCACTCTTTAGGTTTGGGGCACTGCCCCATGCTCTAGGGGGGAGGTTTACTCAGTATTTCCACACCTAGGAATTCAGGCCACTCCAGACTGAGCCTCAGGGATGATGAAGACACTGGAGACACACTGCCCAATCAGCAACATTCTATTTTGGAGGGTAACAAAGGGTTCAGTAGTGCTCCGGGAGGTGTCTCAGTGGATGACAAAGGGTCCAGTCACAGCTACTATCTGAGAGCCTGTACCTCTATCTTTGGGACAAGGTTCTTGTGCTCATGTGGGACAGATGGTCCACCCTGGAGTCCCGGCCCTGGGCTCAGTTAGGGAATCAGGCTCCTGCCTCCAGGTTTTCCCTGCTAGAAACCTGGGAAGACAAAATCGGAAAACTCCTCACAGGTGTTTTCTTAATCTTGCCATTTATTGCCCTTAGTGTCGTGGGCTGTTCTGTTTTTATTTTTGCATAGAGGGTGCAAAGGTCCATTTCCTTGTACTCTTCTTATCTCACAATGACAAATTATGAATTAAAGATGTTTTATTGCAGGTGCTCTCAAAATGTGAGTAAATCTATGTGTGTGTATGTGTGTAGGAGAGTGTGTCTCATATTTGTGTGGGTCAGACTTGTGTTATTATTACTTTATTTTTATTTTTTGGCATCACGGAGCTTCACATATACATATGATTTTTAACATTCTAAGTTGATTTAAGATGTATTTGTTGGGTTGGGCAGATGGTATAATGGTTATGTAAAATACTTCTATGCCTGAAGCACTAGAAGTCCTAGATTCAGGAAAGAATAAATAAGTCTTTATTTTATTTTTTAAAAATATTTATTTAATTTATTTATTCCCTTTTGTTGCCCTTGCTGTTTTATTGTTGTAGTTATTATTGTTGTCGTCATTGTTGGACAGGACAGAGAGAAATGGAGAGAAGAGGGGAAGACAGAGAGGGGGAGAGAAAGACAGACACCTGCAGACCTGCTTCACCGCCTGTGAAGGGACTCCTCTGCAGGTGGGGATCCAGGGCTCGAACCAGGATCCTTGCGCCGGTCCTTGTGCTTTGTGCCACATGCGCTTAACCCGCTGCGCTACAGCCCGACTCCCATAAGTCTTTATTGATGAGAGAGAGGGAGACAGAACTAGAGCATCACTCTTGTGCATGCAAAGCCAGGGATCAAACTTTGGACTTTACACTTGAGAGTCCAACACTCTATCCACTACACCACCTCCTAAGTTTCTTTTTCTTTCTTTTCTCCTTCTCCTTCTCCTCCTCCTCCTCCTCCTCCTCCTCCTCCTCCTCCTCCTCCTCCTCCTCCTCCTCCTCCCCCCCCCTCCCCCTCCCCTCCCCCTCCCCCTCCCCTCCCCCCCCCTCCCCCTCCTCCTCCTCCTCCTCCTCCTCCTCCTTCTTCTTTTTTTAAATAAACCAGAGCACTGTTCAACTCTGGCTTATGGTGGTGTGGGGGATTGAACCTGAGACTTCCGGAGCCTCAGGCATGACTGTTTGCATAACCATTATGCTATCTACCTCTGTTTTTTTTTTTTTTAAAGATATTTACTAATTTTAATTTAATTTAATTTTTGAGAGAGGAGGAGGAGAGAGAGAAAGAACCAGAGCATTACTTTTGCTCATATAATTCCAGAGGTTGAACTCAGGACCACATGCCTGAGAGTCCAAAATTATAGTCATTGTGCCACCTTTTTTTTTCTTCTTATATTTAGCAGGCCCATTAGCCCCTAAACTTTAACTAACATTTTTCTTCAACAATGTCAAATTATTTGCAATACTAAGAAATTTCATATAAATGGAATAATAGAATTTCCTCTCTCTCTTTTTTATTTTTATTTTTTATTTCTTTTTTTAAATATTTTATTTTTTATTTTTAGTGAAAGAGGGATACAGAGAGAAAGATACACAGAGAGCACTACTCAGCTCTGGTTTATGGTGCTGCTGGGGACTGAACCTGGGACTTTGGAGTCTCAGGCTTGAAAATCTTTTGCATAACCACTATGCTGTCTCCCCAGCCCTATTTTTTATTTCTTTATTGGGGGATCATTTTACAGTTGACAGTAAATACAATAGTTTGTACATGCATAACATTTCTCATTTTTCCATACAACACTAGGTCCTCTGTCATCCTGTTCTAGGACCTGAGCTCCCACCCTGCCCCCACCACCCACCATCCCAGAGCCTTTTACTTTAGTGCAATACACCAGCTCCAGTCCAAGTTCTGCTTAGTGTTTTCTCTTCAGATCTTGTTTTTCAACTTCTGCCTGTGAATGAGATCATCCCATATTCATCCTTCTGTTTCTAACTTATTTCACTTAACATGATTTCTTCAAGCTCCAACCAAGATGGGCTGAAAATGATGAAATCACCACTTTTACTTTGAACATGTCTAATAGTTCTAGTTTATCTATCTCTTCATTTAGCTCCTTTGTTTCTTTGTTGATTTTCTGCCTGGATGATCTGTCAAGTTGAGAGAGTGGGGTGTAGAAGTTTCTTACTACTACTGTGTTGCTGTTAATATACTGCTATAGCTCTTTCAGTAGATGTTTGAAGTATTTAGATGGCTTCTCCTTGGGTGCATAGATGTTGATAATCATTAAGTCCTCTTGATTGATTGATCCTCTGAGCACTAAGTAATGTCCATCCCTGTCTTTTAAAATTTTTTTTATTTTGGGCAGGGGAGACAGCATAATGGTTATGCAAACAGACTCTCATGCCTGAGGCTCCTAAGTCCCAGGTTCAATCCCCTGCACCACCATAAGCCAGAGCTGAGCAGTGCTCTGGTGTTTCTCTGTGTGTGTCTCTCTCTACATCTCTCTCAAAAATAAAATTAATTAAAAAAATTAAAAAAAAATTTTTTATTTTAAGGCCTGTCATGTAAGATATGAGCATAGCTGTTCCTGCCTTTTTTTTTTTTTTTTTTTTTTTTGTGGTCCATTGACTTGTATAGTAATTTTCCATCCTTTCACTTTGAGTCTGTGTTTGTCTTGTTGAGTTAGGTGGTTATGGTTGGGTTGTGTTTTCTGATCCATATTCCTACTCTGTGCCTTTTAATAGGTGAATTCAGGCCATTGACATTTGCTGATGTTATAGATCGAAGATATTTTAATGCCACTATTGTAGTTTTTAGAGTGTTCTGATATATGGCATGTTTATGGTGATCTGATTGTTTATAGGAGACCTTTCAGAATTTCTTTCAGGGGTGGTCCAGGGGGCAGCACAGTATATAAAGCATTGGACTCTCAGGCATGAGGTCCTGAGTTCAATTCCTGGCACCACATGTACTAGAGTGATGTCTGGTTCTTTCTCTCTCTCCTCCTATCTTTCTCATTAAGAAATAAAATCTAAAAAAAAATTTTTTTTTTAAAGAACTTCTTTCAGGGCAGGTTTGGTGATAGTTGATTCCTTCAACTGTTGCTTGTCTGAGAAGGTTTTTATGCCTCCATCTAGTCTGAATGACAGTCTAGCAGGATACAGAAGTTTTGGCTGAAAGTTTTCCTCATTGAGCACTTGATGGATATCTTGCCATTCTCTTCTAGCCTATATATACACTATAGCCCCCCCCCACCGCCACTAGGGTACCAGGGTGTAGATCTTCTGAGTTTCCTGGTCACTTTTTTGCCTCCCGATACCAGCACAGGGCTTCCCCCCTGATGCTCCAGCCTCTGAGGGCAGTAGCAATGGAGAGTCACAGCTGCATTTGGTGAGTCTTAGGGGAGTCCTCTCCTCCCTCAAACAGTCTTTTTGCTGGTAAAACACACTGGAGGTGGCTCCTCAACTGGCAAACTGCCAGACTGTTACCAGCCACTCAGGAATAGATATGGGCTTTAACCCCAGGAATTTCTCCTTAGGCTTCTCTCTGTCCATGAGCCACACATGTTTTCACTCACTGGTGACTTGGTGGGTTCCCAAGGTAGTTCTAGTCCTGTCTTGTTGCGGTCGCAGGTGGTCTCCTTTGATATTCCTAGATGATTGGGGAGGGGATACTCTGTATCCCACCCTGCCCTTTACCAGAGTATTCCTTATTTCAGTTTTTTAAGATATTTTCTTTTTTTAATATTTATTTTATTTATTTATTCCCTTTGTTGCCCTTGTTGTTTTATTGTTATAGTTATTATTGTTGTTGTCGTTGTTGGATAGGACAGAGAGAAATGGAAAGAGGAGGGGAAGACAGAGAGGAGGAGAGAAAGATAGACACCTGCAGACCTGCTTCACCGCCTGTGAAGCGACTCCCCTGCAGGTGGGGAGCCGGGGCTCGAACCGGGATCCTTATGCTGGTCCTTGTGCTTTGCGCCACCTGCGCTTAACCCACTGCGCTACAGCCCGACTCCCTATATTTTCTTTTTTTATCTCAGCTTTATTTATTTATTGGATAGAGACAGCCAGAAATTGAGAGGGGAGGGTAAGAGGGAGAGAGACAGAGAGACACCTGCAGCCCTGCTTCACCACTCATGAAGCTTTCCCCCTGCAGGTGGGGATCAGGGGCTCGAACCTGGGTTCTTTCATACTCTAACATGTATGCTCAACCTAGTGCGCTACCACCTGGCCCCCCCCTTTTTTTTTTATTTAAGAAAGGATTAATTAACAAAACCATAGGGTAGGAGGGGTACAACTCCACACAATTCCCACCACCCAATCTCCATACCCCACCCCCTCCCCCGATAGCTTTCCCATTCTCTATCCCTCTGGGAGCATGGACCCAGGGTCGTTGAGGGTTGCAGAAGGTAGAAGGTCTGGCTTCTGTAATTGCTTCCTCGCTGAACATGGGCGTTGACTGGTCGGTCCATACTCCCAGTCTGCCTCTCTCTTTCCCTAGTAGGATGGGTCTCTGGGGAAGCTGAGCTCCAGGACACATTGGTGGTGTCTTCAGTCCAGGGAAGTCTGGCCGGCATCCTGATGACACCTGGAACCTGGTGACTGAAAAGAGAGTTAACATACAAAGCCAAACAAATTGTTGAGCAATCATGGACCCAAAGCTTGGAAAAGTGGAGAGGAAGTATTAGGGAGGTACTCACTGCAAACTCTAGTATACTTCTGCTTTCTTACTTTGGTGCCATACTCCAAACTCAGTCAATTTCTGCTTTGCATTTCTACTTCTTTTTTTTTTTTACATGCATAACATTCCCCAGATTCCCATTTAGCAATACAACCCCCACTATTTCATTCATCATTTTTCATGGACCTGTATTCTCCCCACCCACCCACCCACCCCAGAGTCTTTACTTTGGTGTAATACTCCAATTCCATTTCAGGTTCTACTTGTGTTTTCTTTTCTGATCTTGTTTTTCAACTTTGGCCTGAGAGTGAGATCATCCCATATTCATCCTTCTGTTTCTGACTTATTTCACTCAACATGATTTTTTCAAGGTCCATCCAAGATCAGCTGAAAACGGTGAAGTCACCATTTTTTACAGCTGAGTAGTATTCCATTGTGTATATATACCACAACTTGCTCAGCCACTCATCTGTTGTTGGACACCTGGGTTGCTTCCAGGTTTTGGCTATGACAAATTGTGCTGCCAAGAACATATGTGTACACAGATCTTTTTGGATGGATGTGTTGGGTTCCTTAGGATATATCCCCAGGAGGGGAATTGCAGGGTCATAGGGTAGGTCCATTTCTAGCCTTCTGAGAGTTCTCCAGACTGTTCTCCACAGAGGTTGGACCAATTGACATTCCCACCAGCAGTGCAGGAGGGTTCCTTTGACCCCACATCCTCTCCAGCATTTGCTGCTGTTACCTTTTCTGATGTGTGACATTCTCACAGGAGTGAAGTGATATCTCATTGTTGTCTTGATTTGCATTTCTCTGACAATCAGAGACTTGGAGCATTTTTTCATGTGTTTCTCGGCCTTTTGGATCTCTTCTGTGGTGAATATTCTGTCCAATTCCTCCCCCCATTTTTGGATGGGGTTATTTGTTGTCTTGTTGTTGAGTCTGGTAAGCTCTTTATATATGTTGGTTATTAAACTCTTATCTGATGTATGGCATGTAAAGATCTTCTCCCATTCTGTGAGGGGTCTCTTGATTTGGGTAGTGGTTTCTTTTGCTGTGAAGAAGCTTTTTAATTTGATGGAGTCCCATAGGTTTATACTTGCCTTAGTCTTCCTTGTAATTGGATTCGTTTCATTGAAAATGTCTTTAAAATTTATGCGGAAAAAAGTTCTTCCAATATTTTCCTCTAAGTATCTGATAGTTTCTGGTCTAATATCCAAGTCCTTGGTCCACTTGGAATTTACTTTTGTATTTGGTGAAATACAGTGATTCAGCTTCATTCTTCTGCATGTTTCAACCCATTGTTTCCAACACCATTTGTTGAAGAGACTGCTTTCCCCATGTAATAGTCTGGGCCCCTTTGTCAAAGATTAGATGTCCATAGGTGTGGCACCTGGCCCCCCTTATTTCAGTTTTTTTATAAAAATTTTTTTTAAGATTTTATTTATTAGAAAGATAGGAGGAGAGAGAGAAAGAACCAGACATCACTCTGATACATGTGCTGCTGAGGATTGAATTCAGGACCTCATGCTTGAGAGTCCAATGCTTTATCCACTGTGGCACCTCCTGGATCACCCTATTTTAGTTTTTATTTAAAGAAAATTTTAAATTATTATTTTCTCTTTTGTTGCCCTTCTTGTTTTTTATTGCTATTGTGGTTATTATTATTGTTGTTGTTGATGTCATCGTTGTTGGACAGGACAGAGAGAAATGGAGAGAGGAGGAGAAGACGGAGAGGGGGAGAGAAAGATAGGCACCTGCAGACCTGCTTCACCACCTGTGAAGTGACCCCCCTGCAGGTGAGAATCCAGGAGCTCTAACCAGGATCCTTACGCAGGTTGTTGCGCTTTGTGCCGTGTGCTTAACTCTGTGCTAATGCCTGAACCCCTATTCAGTTTTTTAACTTCCCTCTGTCACCTCTTGAGCCCCTCCAATTTTTTTTTTTTTTTTTTTGCCTCCAGGATTATCACTGGGGCTCGGTGCCTGCACTACGAAAGTACTGTTCCTGGAAGCCATTTTTCCTATTTTTGTTTCCCTTGCCCTTGTATTGTTATTGTTGTTATTGCTGTTGTTGTTGTTGGATAGGACAGAGAGTAATTGAAAGAGGAGGGGAAGACAGAGAAGGGGAGAGAAAGACACCTGCAGACCTCCTTCACTGCTTGTGAAGCGACCCCCCCCTCCCCCACAAGTGGAGAGCCAGGGGCTCAAACCGGAATCCTTCTGCTGGTCCATGTGCTTTGTGCCATGTGTGCTTAACCCACTGTGCTACCTCCCAGACCCCCCAGTCTAAGTTTTTTTTTTTTAATATCCATATTTTATATTTTACTGAGAGAGAGAGAGTGAGAGAGAGACCAGGGCACTGCTCAGCTCTGGCTTACAATGGTGCTGGGAGGAGAACCTGTGAATTCAATCTCAGACACAGTTTTCTTGAATAACTATTATTCTCTCTCTCTATCCCTTCTTTGTGTGTGTGTGTGTGTGTGTGTGTGTGTGTGTGTGTGTGCCTCCAGGGATTATCACTGGGGCTCAATGCTGGCACTGCGAATCCACTGCTCCTGGCGGCCATTTTCCATTTTTATTAGATAGGAAAGAGAAAAACAGAGAGAGGAGTGGGCGATAGAGAGGGACAGAGAAAGAGAGACATCTGCAGACCTGCTTCACTGCCTGTGAAGCGACTCCCCTGCAGATGGCATGCCAGTGGCCTCACTGGGATCCTTGCAGGGTCCTGTGCTTCTTACAGTGTGCATAACCCATTGTGCCACTGCCACTGCCAGCCCCCACCTCCCTCTTTCTTTCAGTCCTTCTGTCTAATATACCTTTCTTCCTTCTTTTCTTCCTTCTTCCTCCCCCCCTTTTTTTCTGATAGACTGATATAGCCAGATGGAGAGAAAGCGTAATACTAGAGCACCCTGCCCCTCCCCACCCCCAACTGTGATACCTCCCATGCGGCTCCAACCTAAGCTACTTAATGTGCTGAGGCAGGTGCCCTACCCACGGAGCCATGAACTTGGCTTCTGAGAATGAGATTTCAATCAGGATGACTCCAGGCAGATGAAGGGAAGGGAAGGACGTGTGTGTGTGTGTGTGTGTGTGTGTGTGTGTGTGTGTGTGTGTGTGTGTGTGTCTGTGTGTGCTCAAAATAAATTTCCAAGACCCAGCTCCCCTCAAAGCATCCTCTTGCTGGCTCACAGGAGTAGGGAAAGAGGGAGGAGCAGAGAGCCCAGCATGAAGCCTCAGCAGAGCCCCGCCCCGGGACCAGTGCTTCACAGGGAGGCAGAGGAGTCCAGTGGAAAGAATCAGGGCTGCCACGAGAGGAGGAGGTCAGTGTGTGGCCTGCAACAAGGTTGTTTGAACCTTTTTTATTGGGAGGTTAATGGTTTACAGCACAGTTGTTGGCACTATTTCTCATCTCCCGTGATAGGTGTCTGCAAAACACTGTCATCCCCAACTTAAGTCCTCCTTTTCCATCTCATGCACCAGGACCCCATATCATGCTCCCCCTCCACCCTTCTTGTCCTCCTTCCCCAGAGTCCTTTGCTTTAGTGTAGTACATCCCACCAATCCAAGCTCTATTTTGTGTTTCTATCCTTATTTTTTGAGTTCTGCCATGAGTGAGATCATCTCATATTCACTCTTCTTGTTCTTGCTTCTCTCACTTAACATGATTCCTTCAAGCTCCATCCAAGAGACGGTGACTTCATCATTTTTAATAGCTGAGTAGTATTCCTTGGATAGAATATCCACCAAACAAGAGATCCAAAGGGCCAGCAGATATGAAAAAATGCTCAAAGTCATTCATTGTCAGAGAAATGCAAATAAAGACAACAATGAGAGATCACTCCTGTGAGAATGTCTTCAGAATGGACAGTAACAACAAATGCTGGAGAGGTTGTGGGGACAAAGGAACCCTCCTGCACTGCTGGTGAGAATGTAAACTGGTCCAACCCCTGTGGAGAACAGTCTGAAGAACTCTCAGGAGGCTAGAAATGGACCTATGTTATGATCTGGCAATTCGTCTCCTGGGGATATAGCCTAAGGATACAAACACACCTATCCAGAGAGATCTGTGTATACCGATATTCATAGCAACACAATTTGTAATAACCCAAACCTGGAAGCAACCTAGGTATCCAACAACAGATGAGTGACAGAGAAAGTTGTTTGGTTTTTTCCAGAAACACTGCTTAGCTCTGGTGGTGCCATGGACTGAACCTGGGTATTTGGTGCCTCAGGCAAGAAGAAGGTCTTTGCTAAAACATTATGCCCTTTCCTTCGCTCTTGGGATGAGTCCTATTTGGCCCCAAGCAAGTTGCTGAATCTGTTGAGGAAGTGATTGCACCTTCAAACAAGGCAGGTGCCCTCCCTCTCGGGCTGACAGGCTGAGGGATAGAGTGTTGAAATTATATGTGTGAGATTCCAGTTCAGCCCCCGGCACTGAGTGTGTCAGAGGGATGTCCTGGTGTATGCTCCCCCCCCATTGGTAAGTTTACCTTTAAAATGTTTGTGTATTTATTATTTGACAAGACAGAGACACTGAGAGGGAAGGGAAGGAGAGGGGGAGAAGGAAGAGACATCTGCAGCAATGCTTCACTGCTCATGAAACTTCCCCCCGCAGGTGAGGAGCAGGGGCTTGAACCTCAGGTCCTTGCACATGGTAACGTGCACTTAACCAGGTATGTCACTACTCAGATCTCAGTAAGTAAATTTTTGAGTAACAATAATAATGACTCATTACTGGAATTCTTTCAGCTACCAGGCAAATTCCAAACAGACTGATATCCAAAGGGGAAGAGACTGAGGGTCCAGTCCAGAAAAACCTTGCACCCATGGACCCAGGAGATTTTTTTGTTTTTGTTGTTTAGATAGAAGGAGAGAGAGAGAGAGAGCATCATAAAACCAAAGCTTCTTTCAATGAACTGGGGACTGACTTGAATGTGGGTGACATACATGACAAAACAACACGCAATCTAAGTGAGCTATTTCACTTGCCCCCCCCCCCGGATTGTATTAATTAATTAATTAACTAATTTATTTCCAGCACTACTCAGCTCTGGCTTATGGTGGTGCAGGGGATTGAACCTGGGACCGGGGAGCCTCAGGCATGAGAGTCTGTTTGCATAACTATTAATTTATCTCCTCTGCACCAGAAGTGTCTTTAAATTTTTTTGTTTTGTTTTGTTTTAATTGTGGATAGAGAAAAATTGAGAGTGGAGGGGAAGGAGGGGGAAACACTGCTTCACAGCTCATGAAGCTTTCCCCTGCAGGCGGGACCAGGGGCTTAAACCTGGGTCCTTGTGCACTGTAATGTGTGTGTTCAATCTGGAACGCCACCATTCAGTCCCTCTTCCCGCCACCCACGCCCCATGTCTTGATCCTGGCTCAAGGGGAACCAGGCTGCCCTTGGGTGGGGGGTGGAGGGTGGAGGTGTGACTTATGGAGTATGGGTGCTGGGCACTGGGGGGATAGAGTGGACAGACTGCCAGGTGAGGTCATTTCCCTTGCAAAAAACATTCAAATTTAAGCGCTAAACTGCTGGAGGGGGCAGGGAGGAGATTCTGCAGGGTTCTCCCTGGTGCTGGTCTAAGCTTTCAGACACAGGGGCCGGAGGTCCCCTGGGGCCAGCCTGGAGCTCCCCTGGGGCCATCACTGGGGCCAAGTCTGAGGTGACCATGGGCCCAGGCCCCTCCCGGGAACCCAGCTGGCGAGCCTGCAGTCAGCACATGCATTAATAATGGCCACCGATCCACTGGCCCTCAGCCCTGTTTCCAGAGGGGCGGTAACCTGAGCCTGGCTCCCTGCCCTTGGGCTCTGGGGCAGTGGGGCCCTCCAACCTCTTCTTTTCCCCTCCTAACCCCCCTTCTCTCTCCATTCTCCTCCTCCCCCCCCCCTTCTTTTCTCCTCCTCTCCTCTGACTCTGTCTCCAATTCAAGAAAAATGCCTACAAGTTATATCCATTGATTATCCAGTACTACAAGCACTTGATGGGTGGGGTGGGGTGGGGTGGTAGCCTACCCGATAGAGTGTACTCATTACCATGCAGGAGGACCTGAGTTCAAGCCCCTGGTCCTCACATGCAAGGGGGATGCTTCATGAGTAGGAAGCAGTAGTCATGCAGGCACTGAGCCCCAACAGAATAAATTGATAGGCTAAATTTTAAAAATGACAAGGAGGGGAGTCGGGCAGTAGTGCAGTGGGTTAAGCACAGGTGGCACAAAGAACAAGGACTGGCATAAGGATCCCGGTTTGAGCCCCCGGCTCCCCACCTGCAGGGGAGTCACTTCACAAGTGGTGAAGCAGGTCTGCAGGTGTCTATCTTTTTCTCCCCTTCTCTGTCTTCCCCTCCTCTCTCCATTTCTCTCTGTCCTATCCAACAACAATGACATCAATAAGAACAATAATAACTACAACAATAAAACAAGGACAACAAAAAGGGAATAAAATAAATATATAATAAAGAAAAGGAAAGAAAAGCATTTGTTATTCACATTTGCTTTTTTAACATTTATTTATTTTCCCTTTTTGATGCCCTAGTTTTTTATTATTGTAGTTATTATTATTGTTGTTATCATTGATGTCATCATTGTTGCATAGGACAGAGAGAAATTGAGAAAGGAGGGGAAGACAAAGAGGGGGAAAGAAAGATAGACATCTGCAGACCTGCTTCACCGCCTGTGAAGTGACTCCCCTGCAGGTGGGGAGCCGGGGGCTCAAACCGGGATCGTTATGCCGGTCCTTGTGTTTCATGCCACATGCACGTAACCCACTGTGCTACCACCCAACTCTTTTTTGTTTTTTTTTAACCAGAGCACTGCTCAGCTATGGTTGATGGAGCCTCAGGCATGAGAATCTCTCTCTCTTTCTTTTAAAATTTATTTATTTATAGGGAGTCGGGCGGTAGCACAGCGGGTTAAGTGTAGGTGGCACAAAGCACAAGGACCGGCGTAAGGATCCCGGTTGGAGCCCCCGGCTCCCCACCTGCAGGGGAGTCGCTTCACAGGCGGTGAAGCAGGTCTGCAGGTGTCTATCTTTCTCTCCCCCTCTCTGTCTTCCCCTCTTCTCTCCATTTCTCTCTGTCCTATCCAACAACAATGACATCAATAAGAACAATAAGAACTACAAAAAAAAAGGGCGACAACAAAAAAGGGAATGAATAAATAAATAAATATTTTTAAAAAATTGTTACTGGATAGAGAGAAATTGAGAGGGGAGGTAGATAGAGAGTGAGAGAGACACCTGCAGCCCTACTTCACCACTTGTGAAGCTTTCCCCCTGCAGGTAGGGAACAGGGGCTTGAACCCGGGTCCTTGTGCACCATAGTGTGTGCCCTTAACCAGGTGTGCCACTGCTTGGCCCTGGCATGACAGTCTCTTTGCAGAACCATTATGTTATCTACGCTCCACCCTCACACTGTCATTTCTTTTAGAGGTTCCCCCAAATGGAAGTGACCGTGACCTGGAAGACCTCTCAGGATAGCTTTGTTGGGGTGTCAGGCATTTTTGGGCTGGTCCTTAGTTTTCTTTCCTGGAAGAATAAGTCTTTTCTTTCTTCCTTCCTTCCGTTTTTTTTTTTTTTTTTTTTTTTCCTCCAGGGTTATTGCTGGGGTTAGGTGGCTGCACTACAAATCCATTGTTCCTAGAGGCCATTTTCTTCCCCTTTTTGTTGCCCTCATTGTTTATTGTTGTTATTTTCTTTCTTTTTTAAAAAACATTTATTTATTTATTTTCCCTTTTGTTGTCCCTGTTGTTTTACCATTGTTGTGGTTATTATAATTGTTGTTATTGGTGTTGTTGTTGGATAGGACAGAGAGAAATGGAGAGAGGAGGGGGAGACAGAGAGGGGGAGAGAAAGACAGACACCTGTAGACTTGCTTCACCGCCTGCGAGGTGACTCCCCTGCAGGTGGGGACCCAAAGGCTTGAACCGGGATCCTTACACTGGTCTTTGCACTTTGTGCCATGTGTGCTTAACCTTCTGCACTACTGCCGACCCCCTATTGTTGTTCTTTATCTCTCTCTCTCTCTCTTTCTTCCAGAGCATGACTTAGTGCTGGTTAATGGTGATGTAGGAGATTAAACCTGGATTTTGGAGCCTCAATCATGAAAGTTTCTTTGCATAGCCATTATGTTATCTACCCTCATTCTCTTTCTTTTTTCCTTCCTCTTCCTCCTCCTTTTCCTCCTTCTTTGTTTTGGCTAGAGACAGAAAGAAATCTAGAGAGAAAGGGGAGATAGGGAGAGAGAGAGAAAGGCTCCTACAGCACTACTTTACCCTGCAGGTGGGGACCAGGCATTAGAACCTGGGTCCTTGTGCATGTAACATGCATACTCAACCAGGTGCACTACCACCCAGCTGCCCCTTCCCTCCCCTTCCCTTCCCTTCCCTTCCCTTCCTTTCCCTTCCCTTCCCTTCCCTCCCCTTCCCTCCCCTTCCCTTCCCTTCCCTTCCCTTCCCTCCCCTCCCCTCCCCTCCCCTCCCCTTCCCTTCCCTTCCCTTCCCTTCCCTCCCCTCCCCTCCCCTTCCCTTCCCTCCCCTCCCCTCCCCTCCCCTCCCCTCCCCTTCCCTTCCCTTCCCTTCCCTTCCCTTCCCTTCCCTTCATTTCCCTTCCTTTCCCTTCCCTATTACCTCCTCCTTCTACTCCCCCTTCCCCCTTCCCTTCCTTTTTCCTCTCTCTCTTTTTTTCTTGGAAAGAGAACCAGAACATCACTCTGGCACATTCGATGCTAGGGCTTGAACTCAGGACCTCATGATTAAGAGTCCAGCTCCTGAGAATCAGGCTGTAACACAGCAGGTTAAGCGTAGGTGGCGCAAAGCACAAGGACTGGCATAAGGATCCCAGTTCGAGCCCTGGCTCCCCACCTACAGGGGAGTCGCTTCACAAGTGGTGAAGCAGGTCTGCAGGTGTCTATCTTTCTCTCCCCCTCTCTGTATTCCCCCTCCTCTCTCCATTTCTGTCTGTCTCCATTTCTGTCTGACCTATCCAACAACAACAATGATAATAATAACTACAACAATAAAACCACAAGTGCAACAAAAAGGAATAAATAAATAAAATAAATATTAAAAAACAAAGAGTCCAGCTCTATCCACTGTCTCCAGGGCTTCAGGACCAAGTCTGTTCTGAGGCAGGTGTTCTGAGCCTTGAAGGAGTCCTCGCATTCACAGAGGTGGCCATAGAAATGCCACATTCAGACACAGGGGGAGATGGAGAGAGGCAGCA
Source organism: Erinaceus europaeus (assembly GCF_950295315.1). Taxonomy (NCBI): domain Eukaryota; kingdom Metazoa; phylum Chordata; class Mammalia; order Eulipotyphla; family Erinaceidae; genus Erinaceus; species Erinaceus europaeus. The sequence continues at coordinate 100,590,631 of NC_080169.1, forward strand.
GTCCATCTGTGGGCCCCTTGAGGGGGGCATCCTGGCCCCAGTAGGCCTGGGGTGTGTGTGGATCCAGGGGGATCAGGATGGTGGTGGGAAGATACAATTGAGAGGGCATGCTGGGGTGCAGGGGGCACTGCTCACACCCAGCAGTCATGCTCAGGCCCCAGTGGAGAATGAGGGAGGTGGCAGGATGTTTATCCTGCCCGGGACTGAAACTACCTCCCCTGCCTCCACCCTGCATCACCCTAAGGTTCCTTCAGTCCTGCAGCAGCCCCGGGATGTCCCCTGAGGGACTCTGTCTGTGTCTTGGGGGCTGTGGCCTTTCCACCCAGCAACTGGCCTGGGCTGTAAAGGTCTTCGCCCACCTCAAAATGCCCCCCACCAAAAGCCTTGTAATCCTCCCCATGAGAGATAAGACCCGGTTACCTGAACACAGATCACACAGGTAAGAGGACACCTCAGGCAACTAGGCCACAGCGAGGGGACCCTGGGTCTGTGTCGGAAGGGAAACTTGGCTGTGGAACAGGTGGGGCTTTGGGGTGGGGGGGAAGGCTGCGAAGATGAGAAAGAGTGGTAGTTCAGGCAAGCAGGCACCTCAACTTTTTTAAAAAATTCATTTTTTATTAAAATATTTTAGTATTATCTTTATTTACTTATTGGATAGAGACAGTCAGAAATTGAGAGGAGAGGGGGAGATAGGGAAAGAGACACAGAGAGACCTGCAGTATTGCTTTACTACTTGCAAAGCTTCCCACCTGCAGGTGGGGAAAGGGGCTCGAACCCAGATCCTTGCGCATTATAACATGTGCACTCTGTCATGTATGCCACCACCTGGCCCGTTTAAATTCATTAAAAAAAATTTTATTGCCACAAGGCTTATCACTGGGGCTTGGTGCTGGCACTATGAATCTACTGCTCCTGGTGGCTATTTTTCCTCTTTTTTTCATTTTTTAAAATAATTTATTTATTTATTCATGAGAAAGATAGGAGGAGAGAAAGAACCAGACATCACTTTGGCACATGTGCTGCTGGGGATCGAACTTAGGACCTCATGCTTGAGAGTCCAATGCTTTACCACTCTCTCTCTCTTTTGTTCTTTCCATTTTATTAGATATGACAGAACTAGAAAGGGGGGAATAGAGAGAGAGAGAGAGGAAAAGAGATCTGTTTCACCACCGGTGAAGTCTGTCCATCCCCCCGAGCAAGGGCTGGAACCTTGGGCATGGTAATGTGCGCACTCGACTGGACGTGTCACCCTTGGCCCCCAGGATACTGTTTTGTTTGCTTTAAATGGCTTTATTGGAAGGAGAATAATGATTTACAAGATAGTTGTACATGGGTGAAATTTTTTAAATTAATTTTTTATTTTTTTGCCTCCAGGGTTATCACTGGGGCTCAGTGCCAGCACTACGAATCCACTGCTTCTGGAAGCCACTTTTCCCATTTTGTTGTTGCCCTTGTTGTTGCCTTTGTTGTGGTTGTTATTGTTATTATAGCTGTTGTTGTTGTTGGATAGGACAGAGAGAAATGGAGAGAGGAGGGAAAGACAGAGAGGGGAAGAGAATGATAGACACCTGCAGACCTGCTTCACCGCCTGTGAAGCGACTCCTCTGAAGGTGGGGAGCCGGGGGCTCCAACCGGGATCCTTACGCCGGTCCTTGCGCTTTATGCCATGTGCGTTCAACCTGCTGTGCTGCCTACCGCCCGGCCCCCATGGGTACATTTTTTTATCTCCTTGTGATAGATGTCTGCATGTTTAAAAAAAAGAGAGGGAGAGATATTTGCAGACTTTTCCACTGCTTGTGACCCCCACCCTTGCAGGTGGGGACCTAAGACTTGAATCTGGGTAACATTTGCACTTTACTGGTTGCACCACCACCCAGCCACTGCACTCTGTCTGTCTGTCTGTCTGTCTGTCTGTCTATCTATCTCTAAATAATTTATCTGGAGGGGCCAGGCAGTGGCGCACCTAGCTAAACACTCACATTACAGTGTGTAAGCACCCAGGTTCAAGGTCCCCACCTGCAGGGGGAAAGTTTCATGAGTTGAGAAGCAGGTTTGCAGGTGTCTCTCTGTCTCTTTCCCTCTCTACCTCCCCCTCCCCTCTCAAGTTCTGTCTCTATCCAGTAATATATATGTGTGTGTGTGTGTGTGTGTGTGTGTGTGTGTGTGTGTTGGCTGTGGCGCGGAGGAAAGATAGAGGAGATCCGGAGTGGAGAGGGAACACAATTCTTTATTCCCGTGGGCACCTCAGAGTTGAGTGAGAGCACAGTGGTTTGGGCCACATGGAGGTAGCAAAAATGGCCGCCTCCCCCTACGAGCAGCAGCCCTCCGTTCACTGAGGTGAAAAGCGGGCAAGAGAGAGAGGGGCAGAAGAAGAAGGGCTTTGTAGGGTAAAAACCGGAAGTGACAAGCTGGGACAGGATTGGTTGGGAAGGGCACTTTGAGAATATCCTATTAACTCTCGCAGGAACTGGCACTAGCCTGACGGGACAACATGGCGGAACAGGCGCTCTGAGAATGTCCCAACTCTTGCGGGAACTGGCATTAGCCTGAGGGGACATATGCACAGCATATATATTAAAGACTTCTAAAAAAAGAATGTATATGAGCCAGGGACATAGCACCATTTGTAGTATAAGTGCAACAGACTTCCAGGCCTGACGTCCCAAAGGCCCCAGGTTCAACCCCTGGCATCACCGTATGCCAGAGCTGAGCAGTGCTCTGGTTGAAAAAAAATAAAGGGCCAGGTTGAGTGTTCACATTACTACTGCTGGGTTGAGTGCACCTGGTTGAGTGTACACATTACTACTACTGGGTTCAAGCCCCTGGTCCCCAACTGCAGGAAAAAAGCTTCACACATGGTTAAGTGTGGTGCAGGTCTCTCTCCCTCTCTCTTTTAGCCTCTTTATCTCCCCTTTCCCACTTGTTTTCTCTCTGTCTCCATCTTATAAAATAAAACAATGAAAAAGGTTTATAATAAAGAAATTAAAATAAATAAAGACTTCTGTACTTTTTTCTTACTCTGTGCGCTTAACCCAGTGTGCCACTGCCCAGACCCTATATATTTATTTTTTAAGTTTTATTTATTTTATCTTTGTTTTTTAACCAGAGCACTGCTCAGATCTAGCTTATCTGGGGATTGAACCTGGGACTTTGGAGCCTCAGACATGAGAGTCTCTCTGCATAACCATTATGCTATCTACCCCGACCCTATTTATCTTATCTTAACAAGAGAGAGACCTTGAGAACAGAGCATCACTCAGCTCTGGTTTACGGTGCTGAGGATTGAACCTGGGACCTCAGAGCCTCAGGCATGAGAGTCTTTTGCAGGATCATTATGCTGCCTCCCCTTCCCTAAATAGTTTATATATTTATTTGTATGAAGAAGAAAGAAAGGGAGGGCAGACAGTGGTGTACCTGTTAAGCACACACACTACAGTGCACAAAGACCCAGGTTCAAGCCCCTGGTCCCCACCTGCAGGGGGAAATCTTCACCAGTGGTGAAGTGGAGCTTCAGATGTTTTTCTGTCTCTCTTCTCTCATTCCTTCCATTCTTATTTCTCTCTGTCTCTATCCAATAATAAATAAACAAAAAAAAATTTTTTTAATAAACAAAATTTTTAAAAAAGAAGAAAGAAAGAGACCAGAGCACCACTCAGCTCTGATTTACAGTGCTGCCAGGGATTGAACTTGACACCTCTGGGGCCTCAGGGGTGCAAGTCTGGCGCTCTCACACACTGAACTATCTCCCTGGCCCAGGTTGATGCTTTTACAAACACCAGAGTGGCCACGGATGCCCCAGGTCCGCAGGAGTCAGGCCCAGAAGCCGCTGGTTGACTTTGCCCCCCTGGGCTTGGGGACACTGGTGGCAGCACTGAATTTCTGAGTGATTAGCAAGCAGATGGGTGGTGGTGTCTGGGACCCTAGACCAGGGTGAGGCTACAAAGTGCCCATGGAACATCCATGGACACAGCCAGGGAGACCAGGCTTCTGTTTCCTGGGAAGTGTTGGTGGGGGCAGGGAGAGCGCAATGTCCTGTCCCCACCCAGCTCAGAGGCCTGGTGGCACAAGAGAGGTGGCTTCTCTCCCTGGACACTCAGGGGACCCTGGTCCCTTTGTCCCCAGCAGCCAGCAGAGCAGCCTGAATAATTCAGCAGTGCTGCGTATCTTGATTCCTCCTGGGAGGCCAACTCTGTGTGTGTGTGTCCATCCCATGTACAGCCGTGGGCCACCCCTGACAAAGCCACCCCACCATGCAGTGAAGCAGAGAGCCCCAGGGCACCATTGTCCCTGGACTCCACCACACCCTGGAGGGTCTCCCTGGAGCCTCCCCTCACCAGGGCCTCGCTTGCCCTGACCCCTGCTTCCCCTCCACTTCTGTCACTTACCTCTCCCCTTTCTGATTTCCTTCCTTCCTTCTTTCCTCCCTCCCTTTCTTCCTTCTCCCGCTCCTTCCCTCTTTCCCTCCCTCTCTCCCTCCTCCACTTCTTCTGTTGTCTGCTTGTCTCTGTGACAAAGGGTGAGAGACAGAGAGATTTTACCTGCCCTGATTTAACCTTTTTCCTTAATGTATTTATTTGCTAATGATGGAGAGGGAAAGGAGCTGGGGTCAGGCAGCGGCACACCTGGTAGAGAACACACATTAATATGCATAAGGACCCAGGTTCAAGCACCCAGTCTCCACCTTCAAGGAAGCAGGTGTCTTTCTCTCTCTCCCTTTCTTTCCTTTTAAAAATATTTATTTATTTATTCCCTTTTGTTGTCTTCTTGTTGTAGTTATTATTGTTGTCGTTGTTGTTGGATAGGACAGAGAGAAATGGAGAGAGGAGGGTAAAACAGAGAGGGGGAGAGAAAGACAGACACCTGCAGACCTGCTTCACCGCTTGTGAAGCGACTCCCCTGCAGGTGGGGAGTCTGGGGCTGGAACCAGGATCCTTATGCCGGTCCTTGTGCTTTGCGCCAGTGTGCTTAACCTGCTGGCTACCGCCTGACTCCTACTCTCTCTCCCTCTCTATCTCCCCCTTCCCTCTCACTTTCTTTGTATCCTTACCAAAAAGAAAAAAAGAAGAAAAACAGAGGCAGGAGAGAGGGGGTGGTGTGTGTGTGTGTGTGTGTGTGTGTGTGTGTGTGTGTAGAGATGGAGAGAGAATAATCTAGCGCATCTCTCTGGCACTCGTAATGCTGGGGACCAAACTCAGTACCACATGCTTGAGAATCCAGACTTCTATCACTGGACCACCTCAGGTTGTTTTTTTTTTTAAATTCTCCAATATGCATATGAAAACAATGATTTGAATTGAAAATTATGTCCGGTTTTTCAGTATAAGCAATTTGGTTGACTGGTTTAATGGTGAAGACTGAACTGGGCTATAGAACCAGCATTTTCCATGAGCTCAATAATTAAGCCAGCTGTTTCAGGATTTTCAATTAAAAATTTCTGTATACGTGCATGTAACACATATGTACACATGTGGATACTCATGTGTGATAACGAAAGACATTTTATGTAAAATTCTCTTGCACAGTCATGTTAAAATCAACAACGTTTTTGCTTTTATTCTAAGCCCTCCAGAAGAATGATAACGGTTGGGAGTCAGGAGGTAGCGCAGAGGGTTAAGCGCAGGTGGCGCAAAGCACAAGGACCGGCATGAGGAACCCGGTTCGAGCCCCTGGCTCCCCACCTGCAGGGGAGTCGCTTCACAAGCGGTGAAGCAGGTCTGCAGGTGTCTGTCTTTCTCTCCCCCTCTCTGTCTTCCCCTCCTCTCTCCATCTCTCTCTGTCCTATCCAACAACGATGACATCAATAACAATAACTGCTACAACAATAAAAACAAGGGCAACCAAAAGGAAATAAATAAATAAATATTTTTTTAAAAAGAATGATAATGGTTGCTACTGGCTTTGGTGGAAAGAATGACAGACATGATGAATGTGGGATCAACCATTGATGATTTCATAATTGGATTATTTAGTGATTTTCTTTCTTTCTCTTCTTTTTTCTCTTTATCACCAGAGTTCCACTGCTCTGGATGAACTATTTTTTAAAAAATATCTTGTTTATTTATTAATGAGAGAGATAGGAGGAGAGAAAGAAAGAATCAGACATCACTCTGGTACATGTGCTGCTGGGGATTGAACTTGAGACCTCATAGTTGAGAGTTCAATGCTTTACCCACTGCACCATCTCCCAGACCACACTATTTTTAAAAAAATATTTATTTTATTTATTTATTCCCTTTTGTTGCCCTTGTTGTTTTATTGTTGTAGTTATTATTGTTGTTGACGTTGTTGGATAGGACAGAGAGAAATGGAGAGAGGAGGGGAAGACAGAGAGGGGGAGAGAAAGATAGACACCTGCAGACCTGCTTCACCGCCTGTGAAGCGACTCCCCTGCAGGTGGGGAGCCGGGGTTCGAACCGGGATCCTTATGCCGGTCCTTGTGCTTTGCGCCACCTGCGCTCAACCGGCTGTGCTACAGCCCGACTCCCCACACTATTTTTTTTAAAGGAAGAAATGGAGAGAGAGAAAGAAAGACACCACATCAGCCAAAAGACACCACCATCAGACCTTTGTACAGCTGGGGGCTGGGATTGAACGTGGCTCTGGCACATGGCAGAGCTATCTCCCTGGCCTGTATTTAATAAATCTTGATCAAACTTTCTTGGTATGCTTGCAAGTAATGACAGAGTAACTTTGGTAACTGAAAAAAAAAAATTGTTTTGGAGGTCAGCTGAGTCCCATTCTTCACAACAAACTGGAGGAGAACTGAATTGATTTGTCAGCAGGTGGTTCATTAAAATAACTTGTGATGACAGAGTAGGTTGTGACTTTGGCTGTAATTCAGGGAGAATTCAAAGACTTGATTGAAATTACTGCATCAGAAAGCTTGCTCTTCCCTTCACGTAGTTTAGGTGAACAAGGCAGCTCAGTGCTTTTATCTATAAAAATGAAAAACAGCTGGGAGTCGGGCGGTAGCGCAGCGGGTTAAGCACACATGGTGTGAGGTTCAAGGACCGCGGTTAAGGACCCCGGTTCTGCCGTAAGGATCCCGGTTTGAACTCCCGGCTCACCACTTGCAGGAGAGTCACTTCACAAGCGGTGAAGCAGGTCTGCAGGTGTCTATCTTTCTCTCCCCCTCTCTGTCTTCCCCTCCTCTCTCCATTTCTCTCTGTCCTATCCAACAACGACATCAATATCTACAACAATAAAACAAGGGCAGCAAAAGGGAAAATAATTTTTTTAAAAAAATCACCTTAAAAAAAAAAAAAGAAAAACAGCATCAGAATTATTTCCTGAATTCTGTCCTGAAACCATGAAAGCCAGAAATAAATATCAAAATAGGGCGGTGGCTCAAGCAGAACGCAGGCCTGGAGTGCAGAGAGCACCTGATTCGATACCCAGCACTGCAGATGCTAAAGTGGCGCCCTGACCATTCTGTCTCCTCTGTCTTTGCATCTCTCTCATGAAGTGAACGAATTTTAAAATACACACACACACACACACACACACACACACCAGCTTATTTACCTTATTAAGAGAATTCCAGTAACCTCTCCTTTTTTTAAAACCACTTTCTTGGTATTGTAACCACATTCCATAACACTCACTCTTTTCAATCAGACCATGTACTACGGCTGGGGAGACAGCACAGTGGCTATGCAAGAAGCTTTCCATGTCTGAGGCACGAAAGGTCCCAGGTTCAATCCCGAGCATCACCATAAACCAGAGCTGAGCAGTGCTCTAGTGTAAAACAAACGAAAATAAACAAATAAAACCATGTATGGGCTTTTAAATAATCTTTTAAAAGTTATCTTTATTTATTGCATAGAGATAGCTAGAAATTGAGAGGAAGGGGGAGATAGAGAGGGAGAGAGACAGACACAACTGCAGCCCCACTTCACTATTTTTTTTAACTTTTAAAAAAATTTTTTTATATTTATTTTATTTATTTATTCCCTTTTGTTGCTCTTGTTGTTTTATTGTTGTTGTCGTTGTTGGATAGGACAGAGAGAAATGGAGAGAGGAGGGGAAGACAGAGAGGAGGAGAGAAAGATAGACACCTGCAGACCTGCTTCACCGCCTGTGAAGCGACTCCCCTGCAGGTGGGGAGCTGGGGTTCGAACCAGGATCCTTATGCCGGTCCTTGTGCTTTGCGCCACCTGCGCTTAACCCGCTGCGCTACAGCCCGACTCCCCCACTTCACTATTTGTGAAGCTTCCCCCTTGCAGGTTGGGACTGTGGGCTTGAACCTTGGTCCTTGTGCACTGTGACATGTGCCCTCAACCAGGTGCACCACTGTCCAGCCACGTTGAACTATTAATATTGTCATAAAGTCAGAGGCTAATAACCAATCTAACATTTTAGAATCTTCTCATCTCCCTGGGAAGGAACCTGATACTGCTTGGTAGGAATTATCTATTCCCAGCTTCAATCTAGCCTAGCCTAGCTGCTCCTCCTCATTTTTCTATTTTTTATTTATTTGTTTTGGTAGAGACAGAGAAAAATTGAAAGGTAGAGACAGAGGAGAGAGACACCTGCAGCACTGTTTCAACACTTGAAGATTCCCTCCATCAGGTGGGAACAAGGGGCTTGAACCCGGATCCTTGCACATGGTAACTTGTGAACTCAACCAGGTATGCCACAGCCTAGATCCTAAATCTAGCTTCTTATCTATGGTTTTGCTTATTCTGGACATTTTGTTAAGAGTATATGAACTTTTGTGTCTGTTTCTTTCACTGAGTGAGTATGACGTTTTCCAGGTTCATTCATGCTATTACATCTATCAGAATTTTATATCTTTCATGTCTGTCAGTTCATTACACACACACACACACACACACACACAACACACACACACACACACACACACACACACACACACACACACACACACACACGGCTGGCCACCTATCAAAGTCTAAACCTCATGCTTCCAAGTTCAGCTCCCTACTCCCTGTGCCCCCTCCCAAGATCTTTTTTTTTTTTTATTATTTCTTTATTGGGGAATTAATGTTTTACATTCAACAGTAAATACAATAGTTTGTACATGCATAACATTCCCCAGTTTCCCATATAACAATACAACCCTCACTATACAGGTCCTCTATCATCCTTCATGGACCTGTATTCTCCCCACCCACTCACCCCAGAGTCTTTTACTTTGGTGCGATATGCCAATTCCATTTCAGGTTCTACTTGTGTTTTCTTTTCTGATCTTGTTTTTCAACTTCTGCCTGAGAGTGAGATCATCCTATATTCATTCTTCTGTTTCTGACTTATTTCACTTAACATGAATTTTTCAAGGCCCATCCAAGATCAGATGAAAATGGTGAAATCACCATTTTTTACAGCTGATTAGTATTTCATTGTGTATATATACCACAACTTGCTCAGCCACTCATCTGTTGTTGGACACCTGGGTTGCTTCCAGGTTTTGGCTATGACAAATTGTGCTGCCAAGAACATATGTGTACACAGATCTTTTTGGATGGATGTGTTGGGTTCCTTAGGATATATCCCCAGGAGAGGAATTACAGGGTCATAGGGTAGGTCCATTTCTAGCCTTCTGAGAGTTCTCCAGACTGTTCTCCACAGAGGTTGGACCAATTTACATTCCCACCAGCAGTGCAGCAAGGTTCCTTTGATCCCACACCCTCTCCAGCATTTGCTGCTGTTACCTTTGCTGATGTATGACATTCTCACAGGAGTGAAGTAATATCTCATTGTTGTCTTGATTTGCATTTCTCTGACAATCAGAGACGTGGAGCATTTTTTCATGTGTTTCTCGGCCTTTTGGATCTCTTCTGTGGTGAATATTCTGTCCAAGTCCTCCCCCCATTTTTGGATGGGGTTATTTGTTGTCTTGTTGTTGAGTTTGGCAAGCTCTTTATATATGTTGGTTTTTAAACTCTTACCTGATGTATGGCATGTAAAGATCTTCTCCCACTCTGTGAGGGGTCTCTTGGTTTGGGTAGTGGTTTCTTTTGCTGTGAAGAAGCTTTTTAATTTGATGTAGTCCCATAGGTTTATACTTGCCTTAGTCTTCTTTGTAATTGGATTCGTTTCATTGATGATGTCTTTAAAATGTATGCGGAAAAGAGTTCTGCCAGTATTTTCCTCTAAGTATCTGATAGTTTGTGGTCTAACATCCAAGTCCTTGATCCACTTGGAATTTACTTTTGTATTTGGTGAAATACAGTGGTTCAGTTTCATTCTTCTGCATGTTTCAACCCATTGTTTCCAACACCATTTGTTGAAGAGACTCTGCTTTCCCCATGTAATAGTCTGGGCCCCTTTGTCAAAGATTAGATGTCCATAGGTCCCTCCCAAGATCTTAATGTTGTAGATCTTTTCTTTTCTTTTCTTTTTCTTTTTCTTTCTTTTTTTTTTTTTTTTTGCTTTTTTAAAGGTGTGTTTTTGTGGTCTGAGAGGTGGCACAGGGCATAAAGAATTGGACTCTGAAGCATGAGGTCCCAAGTCATCTCCAGCATCAAATGTGCCACCTCTGGTTCTCTCAGTGCTATTTCCACAAATACATCTTCTTTAAGAAATGAAAGGTCGGGTGAGACCTTTCCTTTCATAGTATACTCTAATTCCATCCCAGGTGGTTCACTTTCTAACAAAGTCCCAAAACCTAGATATACACCAGTTTCTGTGAGAGAGAGCATATGCTCACACGTATCCGTAAACTACTGCAAAATATATACCTGAAAGCAGAAGTGCACTAGAGTTTGCAGTGAGTACCCCCTAACACTTCCTCTCCACTATTCCAAGCTTTGGGTCCATGATTGCTCAACAATTTGTTTGGCTTTGTATGTTAACTCTCTTTTCAATCACCAGGTTCCAGATGCCACCAGGATGCTGGCCAGGCTTCCCTGGATTGAAGACCCCACCAATGTGTCCTGGAGCTCAGCTTCCCCAGACACACACCCTACTAGGGAAAGAGAGAGGCAGACTGGGAGTATGGACCGACCAGTCAACGCCCATGTTCAGTGGGGAAGCAATTACAGAAGCCAGACCTTCTACCTTCTGCAACCCACAATGACCCTGGGTCCATGCTCCCAGAGGGATAGAGAATGGGAAAGCTACCAGGGGAGGGGGTGGGATATGGAGATTGGGTGGTGGGAATTGTGTGGAATTGTACCCCTCCTACCCTATGGTTTTGTTAATTAATCCTTTCTTAAATAAAAAAGAAGAAAAAAAAGAAATGAAAGGATGGGGAATCAGGTGGTAGCACCTCGGGTTAAGTGCACGTGGCTCAAAGTGCAAGGACCTGTGTAAGGATCCTGGTTAGAGCCCCCGGCTCCCCACCTACAGTCAAGTCGCTTCACAAGTGATGAAGCAGGTCTAAAGGTGTCTATCTTTCTCTCCCCCTCTCTGTCTTCCCCTCCTCTCTCTATTTCTCTCTGTTCAATCCAACAATGATGACAGCATCAATAATAACAATGACAACAACAAGGGCAACTAAAGGGAATAAATAAATAAATATTTAAAAAAAAAACAAAATGAAAGGATGGGGACAGGGAGACAGCATAATGGTTATGCAAAAGGTTTTCATGCCTAAGTCTCCAAAGGCTCCAGATTCAATCCTTCACACTACCGTAAGCCAGAGCTGAACAGTGCTCTGGTATATATGGAGGAGGAAGTGGAGGAAGAAGGAGAAGAAGAGGAGGAGCAGGAGGAAGAGGAGGAGGAGGAAAGTGAAGAAAAAGAGAGAAAAGGATGTATTTAGTTATTCATATAATGTGAGAGGGACTGGGACACCTCTCCACCGCATGGGGCTTAAGCCTGCAAAATCACCTCGCAGAAGCCCCCTGCTCCAGCCACCAGGCCTCTCAGTTACTGTGGCTCTGGACTAAGTTTTGAAATTGAGAGGTTTGAGCTCCACTGCCATGTTGACTTTTTTTTTTTTTTTAAGTTTGCTTTGGCTATTCTACTTCTGTTGGCATTTCCACATGAAATGCTTGCCAATTTACAGTCTGCATTTTTTTTTCTTTTTAAATAAAGAAATAATTACCATCTGGGATTCCTGACAGGAGCGGCATTGGATCTGTTGATCAATGAAGGGACTACTGTGGGAGCTGGGCGGTGGTACACATATTAGTGCACAAGGGGGTGGGGGAGGTAGCATAATGGTTATGCAGATAGACTCTCATGCCTGAAGCTTTGAAGTCCCAGGTTCAAACTCCCGCTCCACCAAAAACCAGAGCTGAGCAGTGCTCTGGTTAAAGATAATAAATAAATAAATAAATAAATAAATAAATAAATAAACAAAATGGGCAGGGTAGTTAGCTTAATAGTTATGCAAAGAGACTTTCAAGCCTGAGGCTTGAAGTTCCAGGTTCAATTCCCCACACCATCATCTGGTGCAGATCTGAGCACTGCTCTGTTAAAAAAAAATTAAGTGTGTAAGTTACAATGCACAAGGACACAGGTTCAAGCCCCTGGTCCCTACCTTCAGGGGGAAACCTTCATGAGTGGTGAAGCAGGGCTGTTGCTCTTTCTCTCTTTTTCTCCACCTCTCCTCTAAATTTCTCTCTGTCTCTACCTAAAAAAAGGTGATAAATACATAAACAAGCAGTATGTTTTCCAACCTGTAAATTATATATATATATATATATATATATATATATATTTCTCCAAGGTTATTGCTGGGGCTTGGTGCTGCTGCTATGAATCCACTGCTCCTGGACCTTTTTTTTTTTTTTCCCTTTTTGTTGCCCTTGTTGTTTATCATTGTTGTTATTATTGTTGTCATTGCTGTCATTGTTGTTGGATAGGACAGAGAGAAATGGAGAGATGAGGTGAAGACAGAGAAGGGGAGAGAAAGATAGACATCTGCACACCTGCTTCACCGATTGTGAAGCAACCCCTCTGCAGGTGGGGAGCCGGGGGCTTGAACTGGGATCCTTATGCAGGTCCCTACACTGTGTACCACGTGCACTTAACCTGCTGAGCTACCGCCCAACTCCCCCAACAATAAATTTTTTAAAGATATTCCCACAACAGAATGGGTTTATCTTTTTTAAATCTTTATTTATTATTGGACAGAGACAGCCAAAAATTGAGTGGGGAGGGGGTGATAGGGAGAGAGACAGAGAGACACCTGGAACACTGCTTCACCACTGGGGGACTCAAACCTGGGTCGCTGTGCATTGTCACATGTGCACTCAATTAAGTGTGCCATCACCCTGCCCCTATAATATTTTTCTATTTAATTCTTTACTTATTTTTACAGTGATGTTTATGGGCTTTATGTCACATTTTGCTACATTGTTTTCTATCTATCTATCTATGTATCTATGTATCTATCTATCTATCTATCTATTTATCGCATGGACAGAGGAGAGAAAGAACCAGACATCACTCTGGTACATGTGCTGCCGGGGATCAAACTCAAGACCTTATACTTGAGAGTCCAACACTTTATCCACTGTGCCACCTCCTGGACTACCATTGCTACATTGTTTGCTAAATATTTTATTATTTTTTATTTCTTTGTTGGGAGATTGATGTTTTATAGTTGACAGTAGATACACTAGTTTGTACATGCATAACATATTTTATACTATCTCTTGACATGATTGGCCATGGAACTGGGGGCTGGGGGGGCAGTTCATAAGAAGAGCACATGCCTTGCAAGCATGAGGCTTCTAGGTTTGATTCCTGGCACTGCACAACAACAAGGATGACAAAGGGCTGGAGAGCCTGCATAATGAATAGTTCTGCAAGACTTGTTATGCCTGAGGCTCTGAGATCCCAGGTTCAGTCCCCAGCATAAGGTGCTGGTCCCTAAGATCAAAGGAAACTTGACCACCCAGTGGGAGGCTGTAGTGAGGTAACTGCAGTGTCCTGACCCACCCGAGTCTTTTACTTTGGTGAGATATGCCAATTCCATTTCAGGTTCTACTTTTTTTTTTTTCCTCTGATCTTGTTTTTCAACTTCTGCCTGAGAGTGAGATCATCCTATATTCATCCTTCTGTTTCTGACTTATTTCACTTAACATGAATTGTTCAAGGCCCATCCAAGATCGGCTGAAAACGGTGAAATCACTATTTTTTTTACAGCTGATTAGTATTCCATTGTGTATATATACCACAACTTGCTCAGCCACTCATCTGTTGTTGGACACCTGGGTTGCTTCCAGGTTTTGGCTATGACAAATTGTGCTGCCAAGAACATATGTGTACACAGATCTTTTTGGATGGATGTGTTGGGTTCCTTAGGATATATCCCCAGGAGAGGAATTGCAGGGTCATAGGGTAGGTCCATTTCTAGCCTTCTGAGAGTTCTCCAGACTATTCTCCACAGAGGCTGGACCAATTTACATTCCCACCAGCAGGGCAGGAGGGTTCCTTTGACCCCACACCCTCTCCAGCATTTGCTGCTGTTACCTTTTCTGATGTATGTCATTCTCACAGGAGTGAAGTGATATCTCATTGTTGTCTTGATTTGCATTTCTCTGACAATCAGAGACTTGGAGCATTTTTTCATGTGTTTCTCGGCCTTTTGGATCTCTTCTGTGGTGAATATTCTGTCCAAGTCCTCCCCCCATTTTTGGATGGGGTTATTTGTTGTCTTGTTGTTGAGTTTGGCAAGCTCTTTATATATGTTGGTTTTTAAACTCTTACCTGATGTATGGCATGTAAAGATCTTCTCCCACTCTGTGAGGGGTCTCTTGGTTTGGGTAGTGGTTTCTTTTGCTGTGAAGAAGCTTTTTAATTTGATGTAGTCCCATAGGTTTATACTTGCCTTAGTCTTCTTTGTAATTGGATTCGTTTCATTGACGATGTCTTTAAAATGTATGCGGAAAAGAGTTCTGCCAGTATTTTCCTCTAAGTATCTGATAGTTTGTGGTCTAACATCCAAGTCCTTGATCCACTTGGAATTTACTTTTGTATTTGGTGAAATACAGTGGTTCAGTTTCATTCTTCTGCATGTTTCAACCCATTGTTTCCAACACCATTTGTTGAAGAGACTCTGCTTTCCCCATGTAATAGTCTGGGCCCCTTTGTCAAAGATTAGATGTCCATAGGTGTGGGGGCTCACGTCTCCCAGCAATTTTGATCTAATGTTCTCCCTCTCTCAGAGACATAGAAGGAAGAGAGAGAGAGAGAGAGAGAGAGAGAGAGAGAGAGAGTCAGAGTCAAAGACCACAACACTGAGGCTTCTTTCAGGGAAGTGGATGCTGGGCTCAAACCTGGCCCCAGCACATTATCCATGTGAGTTATTTCTCTCTCTCTCTCTCTCTCTCTCTCTCTCTCTCAGAAAGAAGGTGAGAGACAGGGAAAGAGACAGAGAGAGAAGAGACCCCACAGAACCATTATGTTGTTAATGACTTTCTTCATGCATGTGTTCCCATATGGCAGGCAGGGAGTCTTGAACCCAGGTCCTTGTTCACACAGCAAAGTATGAACTTTCCCAGGTGAGCAATATCTCAGCCCCCAAGTGGCATTTGATAAACAGCCCATATTCACTCACTGTTCAGACTTCTCCAGGTGCATTGTCATTTTTGAGAGGGCTGCCAGGGATCAAACCCGGGGACTCATACATGGAGAGCTCTACCACTGAGTCACATCCCTGGCCGTGTCCTGTAATTTGCCGTCTGTCTGTTTGTTTATATTGGGTGGAACTAGAGCGTCACATGTGTGATTTCAGTCGACTATTTTTTTTTTTTTTTGCCTCCAGGATTACCGCTGGGGCTCAGGTATTGGGGGCACTATGAATACACTGCTCATAGTGGCCATTTTATTGGATAGGACAGAGAGAAATGGATAGAGGAGCGGGAGATAGAGACTGGGAGAGAAAGATAGACATCGGCAGACCTGCTTCACCGCTTGTGCTTAGTACTATGTGCATTTAACTGGGCGTGTTACTGCCCAGCCCCCTTCAGTCAACTTTTTTACTCTATTTCTGATGTGTACAGAGACATACAGAGAGGAGAGACACCACGGCACTGGAACTACTTCTGGTTCCATGGAGCTCCCATGTAGTGGTGCTGGGCTCAACTCCAGGTCATGTGAATGACAAAGCAAACGCCCTACCAAGTGATCTAGCTTCTGGCCCAAGCTGTGGCTTACACATGATAGAAATTTTCTCTCTCAAGTAAAATAAGTTGAGAGGTAAGCAACCCAGGGTCAGCACAGCAGTCCCCCTGCAGCAACCCCCCCCCCAAAGTCACAGAGTACTGGCTCTCTGTGGCTGGGTAGCTCATGACACCCACAATGTAATGCTTCAAGCAGCAGTTGCTTGTCTGTCTCCCCTCCCCTTTTTCTCAGGGTCAGGAACCTCCTAACTTGTCTGGCTTTGGAAGAGCCATGGGCTTGGGGCTTCAAGTTTCAGTCCTGTGGGTCTCCCGGGAGGGCAGTTCCAAACCCGTCAACAGAGCGATGCAGGTCGTAGAGGGAGAAAAGAGCCCATGCTCAGGGTGGACCTCAGCCTCCAACCCAGTTTAGATATGATGTGAACCTCCGCGCCCCACTCTGATTCCCCACCCCTGGCGCTCCACCCTGGCCCAGGAAGCTTATCCACTGTTCCCTCCCCACCCCCTCGCCCTGCCTTTTGCTTCACGCATCAGCTCCCAGTCCACTTCTCTGTATCTCTATTATCTCTGCTTTCTGTCTCTGATGCCTGATTTGGACAGAAGCCACACACAGCCAGACCCTGAGATTCACCCCTTCTCTGCAGAGGCAACCCCCTCTTGCAGACGCCAAGCTTCTCTCCCCTCCATCCTTTGATCCAGTTCCTCCTGTTTCCACAGACCAGGACCAAGCCTCCTCCTCCAGGAAGCCCTTCCTTATAATTGGGTGTGTGTGTGTTTTTCTGTGGGTTGGGGGAGAGGTAAGGTGGAGAGGCAGAGGCCTGGTGGTAACAGTGGGGTCATGGCACTCAACCCCCTTTCTGGACGAATGGGGGGGGGGGGCGTGCCTTCTCCTAGTGTGTTCACCTTGGAAAGGACCTCACCCCGCTTGCTCTGGGACCCCCTCCCGACGGGGGGGGGGGTGGCAGCTTCGATTCCCTCTAGGTGGCTGGGATGCCCCTGGACATCCAGGGCCTGGTTCCTATAGGGACTCATCTCCTTGCATCTCCCAAGTCCTACAGTTTCCTTGGAATTCTGGGGCCAAGACCTGATTCTCCCATTAGCTTCTGCAGATTTAAGCAGCTCCATCCATCACTGTACAGCTAGGAGCCTCTACCAAGAGGTGGGTCAAAGTCAAGAACAGCAATGGCCTGGAAGGATTTGGGTTGGGGTCACTTTGCAGGGTTCGAGACTTCAGTGGCTTTGGCTGTTCAACTTTTATTAGATTTATTGAGTTATTGATGAACGTGGAGAAAGAAAAATTAAAATATCACTGTGGCAGGAACCGAACACTGGACCTCATGCTACTTGGCGGACACGGCGAAGGGCGTGGCCTCGGGGGGGCGTGGCATCAGCGGCTGGAGGGTTTGAAGGGCCCGCGGGTGCGCCTGGGAAGCCGGACGCAGCGTGAGGCTCGAGCGCCCCCTGGTGGCCCTAGTGGGAATGAGCAGCCGGTTCCGCAGCGCCGAGATGTCACTCAGTAGGCAACCAGCTTCCCACTTGGTGCGAATACGCATCTGAATCCCGCCTCCGCCCCCACCCCGCCCCGAGCTCGCATCGGTATAGTGATGGAGGGACCCCAGGACTAAATCCCCAATAAAAGTGGCTCCAGTGATTAATTTATTTGCTACCTTTATAAATGCCTCGTCTCCGGAGGATGTCTCCTTGCTCTTTGTCCACACTTAATAAACACATTAAATAAAAACATATGTAAAGTGTGGTCCGGGAGGTCGCACAGTGGATAAAGCATTGGATTCTCAGCATGAAGTCCTGAGTTCAGTCCCTGGCAGCACATTTGCCCGAGTGGAAAGCCAGTTGCCATTAGCACAAGCCCATCCGGAGTCGTTCTCCTATGCAAGCTCTACCTGCCATGATGACACTTCTCCTGCCTGGGATTGGGGTGGTGGTGAGCAAATCAACCCTGAGATGTCTGATTCTCTCTCTCCTCCTATCTTTCTCATTAATAAACCAATAGAGTCTTTTTAAAAAAATCTATTAGAAGAGAGAGAGGAAGAAACAGGAAACAGAGCATCACTGCGCCACACGGGAATAGAACTCAGGACCTCATGCTTGGGACTCCAACACCTTATCCACTGCTCTGCCTCCTGGGCCACTTATCCATACTTTTAAGCAGGCACCCAAAGTGGAGGTGGGAATGTCTCAAAGGGAGTATGCTCTCTGGGCTGGCTGGTTTGGAGGGGGTACTGAAGAGGAAGGGACCCAGAAAGGACCGAGAGAGACCCCAAGTCTGCCCCTACACCCACCTCCCACTGACCAACAACCCCCTGTCCAGATGAACTATTTTTGTTTTTATTTTACCAAAGCACACAGAAACACCTGCTCAGTTCTGGTTCATGGTGATGCTGGGGATTGAACCCGGGACCTCTGAATCACAGGCATGAGAGTCTCTTTGCAGAATAACTGCTATCTCTCCAGCCCAAGGTTAACTGTCAACGACGGTGTGTGTGTGTGTGTGTGTTTTTCTCACAGAGACTCACTCCATCCTTGCTTCTGCTGCCCCCTGGCTACTTGACACCAGGGCCACAGAGCCTAGTTTGAGCTCCAAAGAGTTCTGAATGACATTCTTAGGGGCCGGGTCCCCACTGGTAGGAAGCTTCACGAGTGAAGCAGGACTCCAGGTATCTCTCTCTATATATGTGATTACATCTTTAAAATGTTAATTTATTGGCTAGAGACAGAGAGAAACTGAGAGGGAAGGGGAAGATTGAGAGGGACACACCTGCTGTGCCACTTCACCACTCATGAAATTTTCCCCATTCAGGTGGGGATTGGTATTTGAACCCAGGTCCCTGCACACTGTACTGTGTGCACTTAAACAGGTAAGCCATGACCTCCCTCTATTTTCCCTTCCTTCTGTTTCTTTTTTTTTTTTTTAAATTATCTTTATTTGTTTGATAGAATCAGCCAGAAATCAAGAGGGAAGGGGCTGATAAGAGAGGGAGAGAGGCACCTGCAACACTGCTTCACCATTTGCAAAGCTTTCTCTCTGCAGGTGGGGACCAGGGACTTGAATCCGGGTCCTTGTGCACTGTAATACGTGTGCTTAACCCGGTGTGCCACCACCTGGCCTCCTCAGTTTCTATCTCTGTCAAATAAATAAGTTAAAAACAAGATCAGAATGGCATTCTTTTAAAAATATTTATTTTCTCTTTTGTTGTCCTTGTTGTTTTTCATTGTTGTTGTTATTATTGTTATTGATGTTGTTGTTGGATAGGACAGAGAGAAATGGAGAGAGGAGGGGAAGACAGAGAGGGGGAGAGAAAGATAGACACCTGCAGACCTGCTTCACCGCCTGTGAAGCAAGCGACGCCCCTGTAGGTGGGGAACCGGGGGCTCAAACCGGGATCCTTACGCGGGTCTTGTGCTTTGCTCCATGTATGCTTAGCCCACTGGACTACCGGCGACTCCCCCCAAAAATTTGATTTTAATGAGAGACACAGAGAAAGATTGAAATAGAGCACTGCTCAGTTCTGGTTTATGGTGGTGCTGGAGATTGATCCTGGGACCTTGATGGGCAGGGTGGAGGTGGGGTGCTGGGCTGAGAAGCCTGTGGGCTCCAAGGGGTGTCCTGGAGGCAGGGGCTATGGGAGTCTGCACACTCCTGGCCCTGGCTCCAGTGGGGAGCTCACTCCTGGGACGGAGCCGGGAGAGAATGAAAGGTGAGTGGAAGCGGTGTGGCTGTGGGCCTGAGGCCTTTTGTTTTCAGGATGGAGAGCCTCAGAAACCACAGGCCCTGACTAAACGTGGGGGGTGCCTTAGGTGGGAGAGCCTTTTGGGGAGCAGAGGGAGGGAATTGACAGGGAAGAGCACACCCCCCCCAAACAGAGATACTCCTTGTAGGGTGGTTTTAATTTTTATCAGAGAGACGGAGACAGAGAGGACCACAACATGGAAACTGAGTGCCAGACTCAATCTGGGTCATGCACACGACAGAGCTATATAAAAGGGCGCTATAAAGCTCTATGACTCAGATTTATCTTTTTTACTTTAAAAATATTTTATTAATGAGAGGGATAGGAGAGAGAGAGAGAGAGAGAGAGAGAGATACATGTACTGCCGGGGATAGAACTCAGCACCTCATGCTTGAGAGTCCAACACTTTATCCACTGCTCCACCTTCTGGACCACCTTTTTTAAATTTTTTTTTTTAAGGATTTTATTTATTTATGAGAAAGACAGGAGGAGAGAGAAAGAACCAGACATCACTCTGGCACATGTGCTGCTGGGGAAATCAAACTCAGGACCTCATGCTTGAGAGTCCAAAGCTTCATCACTGTGCCACCTCCTGGGCCACCTGGACCACTTTTTAAACATTTCAAAAAAAATTATGTTGTAGTCCAGGAGGTGGCACAGTGGATAAAGCACTGACTCTCAAGCATGAGGTCCTGAGTTCAATCCCTGGCAGCAAATATGCCAGAGTGATGTCTGGTTCTGTCTCCTCATAAATAAATAAATAAATAAATAAATAAATAAATAAATAAATAAATAAAGTCTTTAAAAAGAGACAGACACCTGCAGCACTGCTTCACCACTTGAAAAGCTTTCCCCCTGCAGGTGGGGACCGGTGGTTCGAACCCGGGTCCTTGCACATTGTAACATGTGCGCTCAACCATATGCACCACCACCTGGCCCCTCTGATTGATCTTAAATGTTTATTGGCTGGAGACAGAGAAATCATGAGGCAGGGGTGGGGGGAGATGGACTGGTGGTGGCACACTGGGTTGAATGTCCACATCACCATGCACAAGGACCTGGGTTCGAGCCCCTGTTCCCCACCTGCAGGGGTAAAGTTTCAAGAGCGGTGAAGCAGTGCCACAGGTATCTCTCTTTATCTCCCCCTTCCCTCTCAATTTCTGTGTCCTAATAAAATAAAAGAGAGAAAAAGAAAAAAGTGGGGAGAGACAGAGGAAGGGAGGGATAAAGAGAGAGGGAGAGACCAAACTTGCAGCACTAATCTCTGCTCTCAAAGCCCTCCCCCTGCATGTGGTCAGGACTGGGGGCTTGAACCTAGTTCCTTGTGCATGGTAATGTGTGCACTAAACCAGGTGCACCACCACACAGCCCCACGTATTTTTTTTAAATTTATTTCTTTATTGGGGAATTAATGTTTTACATTCAACAGTAGATACGTATTTTTTAAAATACTGTATTTATTAACACAAGACAGGGAGAGAGGAAAAAAAATATAAGACAGGAAGAGAGAGAACCAGAGCATCACTTTGGCACATGGGCTGACAGGGATCGAACTTGGGGACCATGTTTCCAAGTTTAGCAGCCTACTCCCTATGCCATCTCCTGGGTACCCTGTTGATTCTTTTAGCTGGAAAAAAAATGGGTGCTCTAAACTCCAAGAGTCCTCTGTCTATACACACATATATTTCATGACCTACAGATAAAGGGAGTGGGCAGTGTGGCACTCTGGCATATGTGGTGTCAAGGATGGAACTCAGGACCTCATGGTTGCAAGCCCAAAGCTCTACCACTGCACCACTTACCTGGCTGCACTCCCCAAACTCTACGGGTCCAGAAATAGCGACCTCTAGTTTTGAAACCACAGGTGGATACACTGTCCTCCCTCAGGATACTGTGCCCTGTTTACAGAGCACTGCGTCCTCAGAAGCTGGATGGAGCTCTGAGTCAGTATGTCAGAATCCAGCCTGCTTAGAGGAGAGGGCAGGGGAAATAACATAACGGTTCTTGGGATTCTCGTGCCTGAGGCTCCAAGGACCCAGGTACAATCCCCAGCACCACCAACAGCCAAAGCTGAGCTGTGCTCTGGTAAAAAAGAAAAACTCTGCTTAGAATCTGCTCCTTTAGGGACCTTATTTTTATTAGTGGTTTAATATTGATCTCAAAATCACGTCAACAGAGGTACAATTCCACACCGTTCCCACCACCAGAGCTCTGAATCCCCACCCCTCCACTGCAAGCCACTGCAGTTCTCCCAAGGTTGCAGACATGGGTTAACTGTCATCTCTACATCTGTCTACGTTTGTATTAATTGCCCCCTTTTATTCCTGGTCAAGCCCGCTCTTCTCCAAGTCACTCATGGTACCATTATTACATCCAAATGTCCCTCCCTTTTTCCTCCTCTCTCTGCGGGTCCTGATGGAGCTGGGGCTCAGAACCCTCTTTTCCTCTTCCTATCACTTCTCCCTTCTGGGAGTATGGATCCAAATTGTTTCTGGGGTGCAGATGGTTAAGAGCTCCGGTCCAGTGCTTGTCCACCGGACTTGGGCATTGGCAGGTCGATTCATGCCCCCAGCCTGTCTCTATCTTTGCCCAGTGGGCAGGGCTCTGAGCACCGTGACATGTGTGCTCAACCAGGTGTGCCACCACCTGGCCCATGGGACATTTTACAGAAGAGCTCAGATCCGCAGAGCTGAGGCCCTGCAGCCAGCAAAGACCCTGAAATACTTCCCTTGAGCATGAGGGGCTTATGTTCTGAGGAGGCTTACCTCTCCTTCCCGGGCAGATAAAAACTGGACCCACTACAGGATGAATCAGGGTGCAATGAGGGAAAGCACATACTTGGGGGACTGAAGAGGAAGAATGACCCAAGAGGTGGCACAGTGGGTAGAATGTTGACTTGTCAAGTGCAAGGTCCTGAGTTCAGTTCCCAGCACTGCATGTTTGACAGTGATGTTCTCTTTCTCATTAGTAAACATTTTCAAATTATACACACACACACACACACACACACACACACACACACACACACGTGCTGAGAAGCGACACAACTCCCAAAACACTGGACTCTTAAGTATGTGTCCCTGAGTTCAATTCTCCAACACCACAAGTGCCAGAATGATGCTTTGGCTTTATTTATTTTTTTCTTTTGCCCCCAGTTTTATCACTGGGGCTTGGTGCCTGCACTATGAATCCACTGCTCCTGGATGCTATTTTCTCCCTTTCTTTGCCCTTGTGTAAATATGTATTTTAAAAGATTCCTTTTTACTTGATTGGACAAAGAGAAATTGAAAGGGGTAGGAGAAATAGATAGGTGAGAGAGACACTTGCAGCCCCGCTTCACCACTCATGATGACTTCACCCCTGCAGGTGGGGACAAGGGGCTTGAACCTGGGTCCTTGCTCATTATAACGTGCACTCAGTCAGGTGCACCAGTTCTCAGGCCCAATAAATGCTTTTAAAAAATCAGAAAAAAGGGGCTGGGTGGTGGCGCACCTGGTTGAGCGCACATATTACAGTGCACAAGGACCCAGGTTCAAGCCCCCGGTCCCCACCTGCAGGGGGAAAGCTTTGCGAGTGGTGAAGCAGGGCTGAAGGTGTGTCTCTCCCTCTCTTTCCTTTTTTTCTTTATTGGGGAATTAATGTTTTACATTCAACAGTAAGTACAATAGTTTGTACATGCGTAACATTCCCCAGTTTCCCACATAACAATACAACCCCCACTAGGTCCTCTGTCATCCTTCTTGGACCTGTATTCTCCCCACCCACCCACCCCCACCCCTTTCCCCCTTTCTATCTCCCCTCCTCCTCTAATTTCTGACTGTCTCTATCCAAATAAATAAATAAAATACTTATAAAAAATCAGAAAAAAAGGGGAGTCGGGCTGTAGTGCAGCGGGTTAAGCGCACGAGGCACAAAGCACAAGGATCGGCATAAGGATCCCGGTTCGAACCCCGGCTCCCCACCTGCAGGGGAGTCGCTTCACAGGCGGTGAAGCAGGTCTGCAGGTGTCTATCTTTCTCTCCCCCTCTCTGTCTTCCCCTCCTCTCTCCGTTTCTCTGTCCTATCCAACGACGATGACAACAACAATAATAACTACAACAATAAAACAACAAGGGCAACAAAAGGGAATAAATAAGTAACAATCCTCCAATAGAGAAATAAAAAAAAGTATAAGACACTGGGGTGTGTGTGTGTGGGGGGAAGAGTTCGGGTCCTGGAACAGGATGGTAGGAAGACCTAGTAGGGGTTGGACTGTTATGTGGGAAACGGGGAAATGTTACAAATGTACAAACGAGTGCATTTTACTTTACTGTCAACTGTAAACCATTAATCCCCAAGAATTTTTTTTAATTAGAAAAAGAAAGAAAACAGAAGAGAGTTTGGGGGAATACGAACAAATAGCCAGAGAGAGGAAAGCTATTCTGGTCTTCAGATTTATCATCCCTTTTGAAAATAATCATCAGCTCTGGCTTACAGTGGTGCTGGGGCCTGAACCTGAGACATGGGAGCCATAAGCACTAAAACCTTTTCCTTTTCTTTACAAGATAGGACAAACTGAGTGGGGAGGAGGAGATGAGGAGAGAGGCACCTGCAGACCTGCTTCACTGCTCGTGAAGCTTTCTCCCTGCAGGTGGGGACCAGGGGCCTGAACCCAGGTCTTGGTGTGTGGTAACTGCCCCTCCCTGCAGGTGGGGACCAGGGGCTCGAACCCAGGTTCTTATGCAAAGCAGTGTGCTAAGCCAGTTGAACCACTGCCTGCCCTCCCACTATTCCCCCAGTACTTAAGATTTCTAAAGATATATTTATTTATTCCCTTTTGTCGCCCTTGTTGTTTTGTTCTAGTTATTGTTATTGATGTCGTCATTGTTGGATAGGACAGAGAGAAATGGAGAGAGGATGGGAAGACAGAGGGGGAGAGAAAGATGGACACCTGCAGACCTGCTTCACCACTTGTGAAGCAACTCCCATGCAGGTGGGGAGCCAGGGGGGCTCGAACCGGGATCCTTATGCTGGTCCTTGCGCTTTGTGCCACGTGTGCTTAACCTGCTGCGCTACCGCCCGACTCCCTTTTAAAGATCTTATTGGATAAACAGAAATTGAGAGGAGAAGAAAAGGAGACACACAGACACCTGCAGCCGCTTCACCACTTGTGAAACCTTCCCCCTGCAGGTGGGTGGGGACCAGGGGTTTGAATCCGGGTCCTTGTGCACGGTAATGTGAGTGCTTAACCAGGTGCGCCACCGCCTGGCCCTGCTAAGATTTTTTGTTAGAACAAAATCGAAAGTCCAGCAGGTTCTCCAGTAGACTGGGCAACATCGCCATCTGGTGACTGTCGGAGAATATGCTTGAGAAAGCAACTGAAACCCAGAGATGAGCCCGTGACTTTCTAGTTGTGGTTGACACCGAGGAGGAGAAGAGCTACCTGCTTAGGTAGCAAGATCCTGGCAGGAAGCTGCCCTGCTTGTGAGCACAAGTGAGCACCCTTGGCTCAGCATGAGCTGAAGGGATCTAGTTTTGTCACCCACAGATCCAGACTGGGGGGTGGTGGTCATCCACTGAGGATACAGAGAAGAGATGGCTTGTTTTCTTTTTCTTTCTTTCTTTCTTTCTTTCTTTCTTTCTTTCTTTCTTTCTTTCTTTCTTTCTTTCCCTCTCTCTCTCTCTCTCTCTCTCTCTCTTTCTCTCTTTCTTACCAGAGCACTACTCAGCTCTGGCTTATGGTGGGCGATTGAACCTGGGAACCCTGAAGCCTTAGGCACGAGAATCTCTTTTCATACCTATTATGCTATCTACCCCAGCCTGAAGAGATGGCTTTTTCTAACCCAGTCACTGACCTATCAATAGCCTCTTGGACAAAGTCTGCTGCTCAGAGAAGTCGGGTGAACCAGGCAGGGTTTGTCATTATTATTTTTTAAAGAATGGGCTGAGTGACTCATTCATGGGGGCCGCCATCTTAGTGATCAAGGTCCAGCCACTTGCCAAGGTATATACACATTTTATTTAAAAAAAGTTTACAGTTTTCACTATACACAACTATTAAGAGGTTATAGTCAGAGGAGGCATTCGTCCTGTAGACAGAAATGCCCACTAGGTGATCACAATGCACGGAAGATGGACAGGAGAGAGGGCAAGGGGGGAAAAGGCAATAAAAAGCTTAGATTTCAATCAAGGGCCAGTAAATCCCTTTAAAAAAAATCTCTTCAAGTATCACACAACAGGTACCAAAGACAGTCAATAACTAATGGTCATTTCTTTCCAAGCCCACAGCCAGGAGGAGGATTTTGCTGGATGGTGAGTCCTGGCCCTTCTTCTGGTGTCTGAGGCCCCTTAATGGATCCTCCCCACCCCCATCCCCACCGCCAGGGTCTGCACTCATTCCACCCCTAAAGGAACTGCCAAGGTACTGAGTGCCAGAGGAGAGGAGAGTGCGGATTCATGAATCTGAAGGAATGGAGTTCTTGACACCCAACCAGAAATGATTTGACTCCACTCAGTGAGGCCCTGAACCCAGTTAGGAAACTGATAAAAACAACAACAACAACAACAAAAACAAATGTACAAACACTCTAGCTACTTTCTGTGAAGGGCACAGATGGGTCATACCCTTTGTAAAAGCAAACACACTACCTTCCAGAAAATTGATGCCTAGACACTGAGAATCATGAGGTAAGTCCTACCTCTCACTGATTCTCATTCACCCCAAGAGGAGGCCTTAAAAACAAAGAAAGGAAGAAAGAAAGGAAGCAAGAAGCAGTGTCTGACCAAGGCCAACTAGGGCATCAGGGAGCCACGTGAGGAGAGACACTCCTCAAAGCTTGGATCAGCTAGTTGGCAATTAGAAGAGCTTTTGGAGGAAGATCTTAGGGGCTGAATGGCAATGTCGGGTGATTATCTCATTAGGGTGAAATGCACAGCAACCTTGAGTAGGGCGATGAGATAGAAGACGAAGCAAAACAAAACTCAGGCACGAGGGTGAGCAAGCAGTGGCCTCTTGCTTCCTGGCTTTGGCGCGAGTCTGAGCCTCAATTATTTGGACAAGGGCAAGGAATGGGAGGATTTCAAAAGCTAGGAGTGACGGGGTACCGAGAGGGCACTAGCTTGCACATCCCTGGGAGCCGGTCATGCCCAGCCTCTCTGCGGGGGCTCTGCTGCGGCACCCTCTGGAAGCCTTGGCATTGTATCACTCCCTGCCCTGACCAACTTTCCCACTTGTCCTAGGTGCGCAGAGTCCCCGGGCCGACTCCTGTACCCACCAGCATGGGACCAGGGTGCCAACCCAGAAAGGACAGGCTTGTGCAGGAGGGGAGGAGGGTTCGGTGTGGTTTGGGTAGAGATTCCAGTGCCAACAGAGCAGCCTGATTACAACCTCGCCACAGATCGGGATGGTCAGGAGCAAACCTCATCTGCTCCTGACCTCCACGGCTTCCCGGCACTCCCGGGAAATCCAGTGCCACCAAGCTGCTGGTACTGGCAGGTGACTGTCCTCTCACTGGAGACACATGGACTGAGCTGGGCAGCAGGGCCATGGGCACTGCTCGAGGGCCTGCGCCCCTAAACTTGGCTCTGCTATTTTTCTTGGACAAGATTTACAGCAGCTGTTCTCTGGACATTTTTGGTGGAGGGGTGGTAGGAGTGTGGGGGGGAGTAGGTAATTAGGACACTATTATTTATACAATATTGAAAAAATACAATATTTTATTGTTTTGAACTCAAATCACCACCCCAGCACTTGAAGCCTACCCTAATTTGCACCTACAGTGACGGTTTATAGCACAAGCAAACTGCTAATTCAGCAGGGAAGCAAGTTAAGACAGTGCCGGTCGAGACCCTCCCTCCCCCAAAGTAATGAGAAGACAACGTGCTAGATAAGAGTTAAAGTACACCGGTACATGTTAAATAGTTAATACTACCCTTCCAACAAGCCACAATGCTAGACAAGTAACTCAGTACGGTTAACTAACCACAGCCCTACATAACTGCACTTTAAGTTTTTTTTTTATTAAGAAAACCTTTTGCTTCATGCCCGTAATTAACGTAAAATAAGTAAATCCTTTGTCTTTTTTTCATTTAGGAAAATAATCATGCTGAAAGCAAGTTGTACGTTATGTAGCTTTTTCAAAGAAAAAGATTGGTTGTGCTTTTTGAATTAAAAAAAGGTATCTTTCAACCTCATTGATGATAATCTTGTGGAATATAGCACTTCTAAATTAAAAAAACAAAAACAAAAAAACATAAGAAAGAAAAATCATTCCTGTGGGACATTAAAAAAAAAATCTTTAGAAAGTTTTAAGACTGGCTCACTGCTAGAATCCTACTATGGAAAAAGAAAGGGGGGGCGGGGAAGTGAGAAAAAGAAGGAAAAAAAAAAAAAGCACAGAGTTGCTGTGTGTAAGTTCTCCAGACTCAGCAGGCGGCACTCAGATTTGAAAAGATGCGTCGGCTACCTGGACATATGGTTAGCTGAGGAAACAATTGATTAGCAGGCCTCTGACAACTGTCGGATTCCCTCACCCTACACAGCAGAGAAATCTGTCTTCCTTCAAAACCCCGTTACACTACACAGTCTTTCTAAATCATTTCTTCCTACTTCAGTCACACATTTGGGGAAGGGGGGGGATTAAAAAAACCAAACCAAACGAAACCAAACCAAACATAAAAAAACCCCAAAAAGCTGTTTTCCATGGAGAGTCATTTTGGGTAAAAGAACCTTTATTTGTTCTAATCATTACTTGCTGTCAATTTAGAGTGTGTGTTGGGTCTAAAATACTCATTTGCCACTCCCACAAACAGATGATGACCAGGCAGCTGCCAAGAGCAGCTGCCGTGAGGGAAAACAAAATCCCAACGTGAGCTGGGTGCCCAGGTACCACAGCGGGTCTTCTCTCCCGGCTCGGGCCCTACCAAGGAGGCCATCTCTCGGCAGGGGTGGCTGGTTCTGCCACCTAAGCACACTTCACGCACAACCCCACTCTCCAAACGTCTACCTGTCCCTGCCTCTTCCCCAGGAAAAGAAACTAACAGAATTCCCACGACCTCTCCAATTTAAAGCTCTTAAGTCCAGGGCAGCGGTACATCACTTTTCCTTCCTTCCTCCTGGCCTGTTAAAAAAAAAAAAAAAAGGCTCTGGGTCACAGGCTCTACCCTCAAGAGGAAGGAAGGAAGGAAGGAAAAGAAAGAAACAAAGAGAAAGGAAGAAAGAAAGGAAGGAAAGACACCAGGTCCAGAGGGGAAAAAAAAAAAAAAAAAACCAAAAACACTTCCAAAAAAGGTTCAAAAAGCAAAAACACTCGTGGCTGCACAAGGCCTGGTAGCAAGAAGGGCAGGAACCAACATATAAAAATGTACTTAAAAAGATCCCAGTCAATTTTTTTTTTCTTTTAGTTTCAATCCTCTAATTAGCTTTCTGTGTGAGACTGTCACTCCACAGGGATGGGACCCACCTATGGGTCATGGGAAGCTGGTTCTCCGTGTTCCCTTCCCCGACAGGCTTTTTTGTTTTGTTTTGTTTCTTCCAATTTTTTTTTCTCTCTTCCACTGTTTGAACACGCCACACTAGTCTATCTTCATGTCTGAGAGCTGGTTGGTTTGTTTCTTTGGAACCATCAAATTCTTACAAGAAGCGACTTTTTTCCTTTGTGTCCTGTTACTGTCACTCGTGCCTAGCTATCAGAGCGGCTCCCTCGTTTGTGACACTTCAGTAGCGCATGGGCTGACTTGGCCAGATGGACTTAAAGAATGCATGCATTCGAAACCGCATATTGCTACCAAAATGGAATGTGGGAATATGCTATGCACCTCAGGTTGAGAAATGACCGAGAAATCAAGATCTAAAGGGTGATATATAATATATATATATCAATGCTATTATTCATAAAAACCTTGTTTAGTAATAAAAAAAATTGCTTTGTTTAAATATGAATATTATAGTCTGCTTCTCATGGTTAGGAAATAATAGTCTTTTTTTCTGAAAAGCAGGTGCCTTCTCTACTACAACTCCATATCCTGGGCCTCATCTTCCGAAAAGTCAGACATGGAGCTCTCCGACGAGCTGTCCCCGGTGCCCTCCTCCTGCTCCTTCAGCGCCTCCTCCGTGGCGTATTTCTGGATGTACTCTGCAGGGGGACAGAAAGAGCACAAGGGCAGTGAGTAGGAAGGCAAAGTGGGGACAAAGGTGACAGTTTTTATGGGCACCGAAGCTAAGGGGAGAGTCTCACAGGGTGACAACACTGTTGGAGTCAAGTTGGTGCATTGCATCCTCTCAGGAAGAAGGGCCAGGCACAGGACCTTGGGGGGTGCGGACACACTGAACCACCATCCTAGACCCTCGTCTCCACACCAAGGATTAGCACCTGCCAGATGGATGTGGGTTGGGCAGCCAACCCACTGTACAGAGGCCAAGGAGGCTGCCTGGGAGCCAAGAGTCAAGGGCCAACCCCTCCTACCGCCCCGAAACTCTAGCTCTTTCCTGTTGGCTTCTCCACAGCGACTTTACTCCTCTGAACTTGATGGGTTCAAAGCGCTGCTATCACACATGTTCTTTTTCCTTCTGTGTGAACATTTGCCTCCCAGATAGAACAGGACCAGCTGTGACTCCATGGTAATTCACAGGGACACCACTATCATTTTGTGACTTGTGGTTATATATTTGGTGTCAGTCCCAGCTCTATTCTTTCTTTAAGATATTTTATTTCATTATTAAAGAGAGATACAGAAAGATACAGAGGCCAGAGCTCTGCTCAGCTCTGGCTTATGGTGGTGTTGGGGACTGAACCTAGGTTCTCAGAGCCTCAGGCATGAAAGTGTTTTCTGCAGAATCATCATGCCACCACCGCCCTTCACCCTCCCCCACCTCCTACTCCTTTAGGGACAGTTTAGTCTGAACGGTCCTGCTTGGCAGGGCTTTGAAGCAGCTGATAAAAACAATCTCCTGGTCTGTTTAGGATGCAGCCAGCTGGCCTGAGTGGCTGGATCCTATATTATTTCCCTAAAGATTCAGCCCACCACAGCCCCACCTAAATTTGTTGGCTGGAAAAGAAAATTGAAGAAATGCGGAACAATTCTGCTTACTTCTAGAAATTGCCAGGTGCACAGCGCTGTCAGTATATAGTCTCTACACAGTATGAAGAGACAAAACAGAAGTCCATTCAGAAAGCAAAGAGAGGAGGGAGTCCAGAGGTAGCACAGCGGGTTAAGCGCATGTGGCGCAAAGCGCAAGAACCGGTGTAAGGATTCTGGTTCGAGCCCCTGGCTCCCCACCTGCAGGGGAGTCGCTTCACAGGTGGTGTAGCTGGTCTGCAGGTGTCTATCTTTCTCTCCCTCTGATTTCCCCTCCTCTCTCTATTTCTCTCTGTCCTATCCAACAACAAGAATAATAACTACAACAATAAAACAATAAGAGCAATAAAAGGAAATAAATAAATAAATAAATACATATTAAAAGCAAGCAAGCAAGCAAAGAGGGTGGCCCTGGTAGTGGTGCAATGTACTAAGCACTGGACTCTCAAGTACGAGGGCATGAGTTTGATCCTTGGGCATCACATGTGCTAGAGTGGTGCTCTGATTCTCTCTCCTAAGTAAATATAGCTTTTAAAAAATAGTAAAATCTTAGAAAGCAAGGGTGGGTGGGTGGGAGCCACTTTGTGTCCCTATGCCATGGAACTGTAGGGACTAATTCGAAGGAAGGGAAGTGATCAAATGAGCCTGACAAACAAATGGCTTAATGTAGAAGCCTAGCGAAAAAATTAGAAAGTACATATATTTAGAGGACTGTTGAGAAAGAGAAAACAGAGAGAGAGAGTGAGAGAGAAAGAGAGAAGACAGTATGTGACAGAGTCGGGCTGTAGCTCAGCGGGTTAAGCGCAGGTGGCGCGAAGCGCAAGGATCGGTGTTAAGGATCCCGGCTCGAGCCCCGGCTCCCCACCCGCAGGGGAGTCACTTCACAGGTGGTGAAGCAGGTCTGCAGGTGTCTGTCTTTCTCTCCCCCTCTCTTGATTTCTCTCTGTCCTATCTAACAATGATGACATCAATAGCAACAATAATAATAACTACCACAATAAAAACAACAAGGGCAACAAAAGGGAATAAATAAATAAATAAATAAATATAAAAAAAATTAAAGAAAGTATGTGGCCAATACCATATGTGGCCAAACCTGGCATTTGCAGGTTTCTGACAGAGTCCTAGACATTACTCATACACACAATTCGATGTGGAGACACTGAGATGAAAAAGCCCTAGGCAAGAATTGCCTCAATTCGCCTTTTCAAGAGAAATGTTTTTCTCGGACCTCCTGCATGCTAAGGCCAGCACTCCAGCAGCTGAGCTCTCTCCCAGCCCTCAATGCTGTTATTTTGATTTGCTACAGCTCTGCTCACGGTAGTGCTGGGAACTCAACCTGTGACCTTTGGTGCCCAAGGCATGAAACTCTTTTTGCATCAGCATTATGCTATCTTCCCAGCGCCCCCTCCCCCCATGTTGTTATTTCTTGCTTTGTGCCGAGGTCTTGAGACACTGAAGCATGTGTCCTAGCACTAAGGTACATCCTTAGTCCATATGGGGAACATTTTGTTGTCTCTGGCGCTTCAGTGTGCCAGGCCTAATTTTTCAGATCCATGGAGAGAGAGTGGAGACAACACACCAAATTTCTGAGACTTCCCCTCAGTGCCGTAATACTGGGGGCTCAAACCTGGGCTGTGCATGGCAAAAACTAGCACCTGCCCAGGGGAGCTCTCACTGATAGTTCAGAGAAACAGAGAGGAGGAGAAGACAGAGGGGGTGAGAAAGACAGATCTGCAGACCTGCTTCATCACTTATGAGGCAACCCCCCAGAGGTGGGGAGCGGGCAGCTCGAACTGGGATCCTTGTGCTGGTCCTTGCGCTTCGTGCCATGTGCTATTTTTTTTTTGATTTTTTAAAATTATCTTTATTTATTTATTGGATAGAGACAGTGAGAAATTGAGTGGGAAGGGGGAAATAGTGAGGGGGAGTGACAGAAAGACACTTGCAGCCCTGCTTCACCACTTGCAAAGCTTTCCCCCTGCAGGTGGGGACTGGGGGCTTGAACCTGGGTCCTTGTGCATTGTAACATGTGCGCTCAACCAGGTGCGCCACCACCTGGCCCTGCCATGTGCTCTTAAAGCACTGTGCTACTTAACCCTGGCCCCTCTTTTTTAATTTTTTTAAATTATCTTAATTTATTGGATAGAGACCGTCAAAATCGAGGGAGAAGGGGGCGACAGAAATGGAGACAGAGAGACACCTGCAACACTGCTTTACCACTTGCAAAGCTTTCCTCCTGCAGGTGGGGACCAGGGGCTCAAACCCGGGTCCTTGGACACTGTAACATGTGCGTCTTAATTCTTTAATGGACCGGCTGCTCTGCTTCCTCCTCTTGCACTTTACCGTAGATCTCTGACACTGAAGTTTGGATGCTATGAGCTTTCTCTATCGTATTCGTGGGCACTAGCCCACACTAAGTGTTAGGGAAGCTGACTAGAGAGCTCTGAACCTCAGTTTCACGGGGATCTGGAACCTCCGTTTTCACACCGCCACTGAGATTCTGATAAACACCTGAGGAAGTCAGGCACCATTTTGCTAATCTGAGAGAGAAGAGGCAAAAGGGAGGACCATTATGAGATGATTGCACTCATACGTGGGGTGCAGAGAATTGAAACACATAAACTTGGAAAAAAATAGCTAACTATGATCTTGGGAAAACTATGGTGCTTGACACGGAGGGGAGGACACAGAACTTTGATGATGGGAACGGTGTGGAATTATACGTCTATTATCTTGTAACCATGTAAATTACAATTGGATCACTAATACAAACTTTGCCTTATCTCGCCATTCATGAAACTTTCCCATTGCAGGTGGGGACCAGGGGTTGAATCCGGGTCCCTGCACAGTGTGATGTGTGCGCTTACCCAGGTGTGCCACCACCTGGTTCCACTAATAAAAACTTTAATGCCAAGAGCACAGGGGAAGAAGGAGGTGGCTGGGGTGGTGACATATAACTTTAGGAGAACATGGTATTTTTGTTTTCTTTACAAAGATTCTGAAGTAGGGGCCAGGGGGTGGCGCACCTGGTTGAGTGCATGTTACAGTGCACAAGGACCTGGGTTCAAGTCCCTGGTCCCCACCTGTAGGGGGAAAGCTTGATTGAGTGGTCAAGCAGTGCTGCAGGTGTCTCTGTCTCTTTCTCCCTCTCTAACTCCTCCTTCACTCTCAATTTCTGGCTGTCTCTACCAAATAAATAACGATAATAAAGATGAAAAACAATAAAAAGATTCTGAAGCAAGGCTTCCCCTGGGCAGGGCACAGTGCAAGTACATGTCCTGGGACCAGTGGAAGGTGCTGTGGTAGCATGGCCTTTCTAGCTGAATGCAAACAGCAGCCTGACTGGTGAGATAGAAACACACCTGTAGGGGCCGGGTGGTGGCGCACCTGGTTGAGCGCACATGTTACAATGCGCAAGGACCCAGGTTCAAGCCTCTGGTCTCCACCTGCAGGGGGAAAGCTTTGCAAGTGTTGAAGCAGTGCTACAGGTGTCTCTCGTCTCTCTCCCTATCACCCCCTTTCTTCTTGATTTCCGGCTATCTCTATCCAATAAATAAATAAAGATTTAAAAAAAAAACACACCTGTAGTACTGCTTCACCACTAGTGAAGCTTTCCCCCTGCAGGTGGGGGACTAGGGTCTTGAACCCAGATACCTGTGGACTGTAATGTATACGCTTAACAAGGTATGCCACCACCTGACCCCAAAAATAGAATTCTTAATTCAGAGGAGGATCATACTAGAGCTACCACTACTAGAATATATCTAACTCTAATTTTTTTATATTTTTATTTTATTTTCCCTTTTGTTGCCCTTGTTTTTCATTGTTGTCATAGTTATTATTGTTGTTATTGATGTCACCGTTGTTAGATAGGACAGAGAGAAATGGAGAGAGGAGGGGAAGACAAGAGAGGGGGAGAGAAAGACAGACCCCCTGCAGGTGGGGAGCCGGGGGCTCAAACCGGGATCCTTACGCCGGTCCTTGTGCACTGTGCCGCGTGCGCTTAACCCACTGTGCTAGAATATATCTAACTTTAATAACACATTTCAGGAAAATGGGGCCAGGTTATCTGTAATAGATGAGAAATGTGAGCTAGGTATAAACTCCTCAAAAACAAAAGCAAAACTATATATAAAATAAATCAGTATGGGGCCAAAAAGAAGTCAGCTGGATCTTTTTAACTCAATGGGTAAGATGATATAAGAAGATTCTAATGATGAACTGAGCATTTATTTTCCCATCCTCAAAGTTAATTACTGTCCTGCAGGGGCAGGATAGGATTTTGCGTGCAAGATTATCTCTTTCAATTAATACTGCACTCTCAGGTCTCAGTATCTAATTTAACAAGACAGAAAGCAGCTAAGAAAGGCAAAGGTTCTTTTGTAGGGGGTGTCCCCAGGGGTTTCCTTGGGTGGCAGCTACTACTACCCAACCGGTCAGCCTCTCACCTGGTCTCATCTTTCCTTCAGATGTTTCCTTTCCTTCTCTACTCTTCCAAAGGTGTGTCAGACCCTTAGAGTTAGTCTACTGAGCTCTGCTCCAAATGTCACATCAGTTAATT
Source organism: Erinaceus europaeus (assembly GCF_950295315.1). Taxonomy (NCBI): domain Eukaryota; kingdom Metazoa; phylum Chordata; class Mammalia; order Eulipotyphla; family Erinaceidae; genus Erinaceus; species Erinaceus europaeus. Next base: position 100,626,039 of record NC_080169.1, read on the forward strand.
AATTTTAGCAGAGCACTGCTTGCTCAGCTCTGGCTTATGGTGGTGCTGGAGATTGAACCTGGGACCTTGGAGCCTCAGACATGGACATTTTTGTTCGTTTCCACCCTCATAACCATTATGCTATCTCCCTAGCTCCCCAGTCGCCACTTGTAGACCTGAGAAACATCAGTTATTAAGGAGGGCTTTTAGTGACCAACTCCTAACAGTGAAATTCTTCTGTCTTGAGGTTGATCTCTTTGTTGTCTTACCTTTAATTTTCTGCTTGTATTCTTCTGGTCGGTGGAGGTACATGGCTGCAGCATCACCATTGAGAGGGTCTATGGGATTAGGATAGGCCAACAACTGGGGCAGGAAGGACTCAAATATATTGGTAAGATCTGAAAACAAACAAATGGAAATACATCATGCCCAGAACAAGCAAGTCCATTTAAAATTTATTTTTCTTGTATTTGATACAGTTCACTTAAAATTTACATCAGTTTGGTCATGAAAACTGCTTACTTGCCTGGATATTTTAACCATACAAGACAATTTTCTCTATGTGTAACCTGCTATCATATATTATTCTTAGCACCAATTAAATTTTTAAATTTAATTTGAAGAACCACATTAAGAACACCTGCTGTTTGCTTTGAAAATCAATTGTACCAATACTAATTCATCCCATTTCTAGACTGAGCACATATATTACACAGTTTATTAATTAAAAGCACCTTCTTTGAGGGGCTGGGTGGTGGGGCATCTGGTAGAATGCACACATTATAGTGTATGAGTCCCAGGTTCAAACCCACAGTCCCCATCTGCAGCAGGGAAGCTTCATGAATGGTGAAGCAGTGCTGCAGGTACCTTTCTCCCTATTTCCCCCCTTTCAATCTGTTTCTATCCCAAATAAATACATAAAAATATGTGCTTTGACATTATACAACAAATTCCCACAAAATTAGCTAATTTCTTAGGTGGGCTATTTTCTTTCTTCTTCTTTTTTTTTTTTTTTTTTTGCTTACAGGGTTATCACTGGGGCTCGGTGCTTGCACTACGAATCCACTGCTCCTGGTGGTTCTTTTTTTCTTTCTTTTTGGATAGAGAAATTAGGGGGGGAGACAGAGAGACAGACAGACCTGCAGACATGCTTCACTGCTTGTGAAGTGACCCCCTGCAGGCGGGGAGCTGGGAGCTCGAATGGGGATCCTTGTGTGGGTCCTTGTGCTTCATACTATGTGCATTTACGCTGCTGCACCACTGCCCGGCTCCCACTAGGCTTTTTTGTACAGCATTGAAAATTTCCATCTGAAAAGCACTCAAGTGCCAGATCTCAAAGAACACGATTGATAAGTCTTTCACATTTAATTCTCATCATTTCTACCAGAGTTAAATAAAACCAGATTTTCAACTGTTCTGAGCAATCAGGATAGGACCCTCTACGGATCACTTCAAACTATAAAGTAGTAAGATCGCCAAGTACCAATTTAATATATTTACTACTAAGTATCTGAATAAACATTAATTCACACTATGCCCAAATGAGCCTAACATGGCACATACACAGATGATATCCATACATGACAAAAACAAAAAGCCTGTCATCACTTTCAGCTTGAAAATCTAATTGCAAAATAAAACCCCCAACTTCAGAGATGCTGTGATTTCCATTCTCCTTGTTGCTGTGCATACCCTTGTCTGTTTTATAGAAAACACCTCTGTTCTTGTAGAATATGTGAAAGTATGGTAGTACAAAAAAAAAAAAAAAAGACTATTTTCCTTCAATGGAATTCTTTGTAGAGTAGTCCTATGCAGTAACATTTACATGGCTTTTACTTGCAGTGTATTTATTTTTATTTGTGATTAAAAGTGGCTGTAAGATTCCAGGGTGATGGTATATATTATTATAGTTCCATATCATACCCACTGCCAAAGTTCTGTTGTGCACAGGAGGTAGTGCAGTGGCTAGAGGGGAGGGGGGCTTAAACAGTATTATGAGGCTTGTCAAGTCACATCACTATTATTTTAAAATTTTACTTATTTTTTAATGAAAGATATGGAGGGAGAGACACACCAAGAGAGAGAAAGAAAAGAAGGATAGAGGTAGAGAGATCAGGACACTGCTAAATGGCGGGCTTATAATGGTCCAGGGGATTGACCCGGGACCTCAGAGCCTCAAGCATTCTGCCATCTCCTCAGCCCGTCAGATCACTTTAGATTAGAGGTGACTTCTGGCGATGACTGGAGTGATAACCGGCTATCACAGCCAGCAGAGGGCGGGACATCAGCAGTGGGAAGAGGAGGGGGAGGGCTGCTTCGAAACACTGCACATTCACTTTCCACAGCAAAGAACTCTCTGGATCAAAATATCTACACTGCCGAGGCAGTGAAACCCTGGTCTCGGTACACGAGGCTGGCTGACCTTTCTGAGCAAAGGGCCAGAGTAAATATAGTCACACGCAGCTTAATGACAGAAGTCGTGAAGCATGTGTCACTCAGTGGCTTCATCCTTGTGCAGACACCTCAGTGTGGACCTACACAAGCCTATGTGGTGCAGATGACTGCCAGCCCAGGCTGCTGATGGAGATGCCCACCTAGCTGCGTGCCGCCATGGCTACAGTGCCAGGTGGGCCCGTCTGGGTTTTGTGGGCCACTCTGGTCTCTGGCAGAATCATGCAGCTCTGCCACTGCAGTTCAAGAGTGGCCAAAGATGGTCAGCGGACTGACAGGGTGGCTGTGTTCCAACAAAACCTCACCTACAAATGAGGCATGCAGAGTGTGCCAACTTCCGCAACAGCCGTCATAGGAGAGGTGGTTCTTCCTCGTCAGCACAAGAGCAGGCGACTGAGCAGTCAGGAGAGTCTAGGGCTACGCTTGGCAGAACATTCTGCAGTGCTGTCTCTGCTACACTCACAGACATCTGATGCATGTGGCACTAGTGGTATGGTTGAAGAACTGAGTTTTTAATTTTTATTTTACTATCATTATTTTATGTTTAATGAGAGATACAGATAAGAGAAAGATATACACACGCACACACGAGCACTGCTCAGCTTTGGCTGACAGTGGTGCTAGGGATTGAACCTGGGACCTTCAGAGACTTAGGCATGCAAGTCTTTTGCAGAACCATTATGCTGTCTCCCCTGCCCTCATTCTGATTGCTTTAAAAGTTAGGTGGCGGCACACCCTGTTGAGTATATATATTCACAATAAGCAAAGACCTGGGTTAAGCCCTTGGTCCCCAACTGTGGGGGAAACTTCCCAAGTGATCAAACAGTGCTGCAGCCCCCACCCTGTCTCTCTCAATTTGACTCAAATAAATAAAACAAAAACATACAGAGAAAATTTAAACAGTGACATGTGGCTAGCATACCGCACCTGTGCAGCTTGGGTTGAGGGTATGTCATGGAGAGTCCATGACAGCTAGCACAGTTTCATTTCCATGGACCAGATCTTGGAACAGAGTGGCGTTAATCTCAAGTGAGGAACTTGGTATTCAGGGGATGGTGGTGGAAATCACTTCACCTTCATTAAGGTCGACTTCCCAAAGAACCATATCATAGTAAGGTCTCTGTGGCAAGAAACAGATGCTGTGTTTCCTTTCTTTTTTAAATTGATTATTTATTTTGAATAGAGACAGAAATTGAGAGAGAAGGGGGAGATAGAGAGACACCGGTAGCACTGTTCCACTGCTCATGAAGTTTCCCCTGCAGGTGGTGGCCTGGGGCTTGAACTCAGATCCTTGCACACTGTAGTGTGTGCGCTCAACCAGGTGTGCCACCACCCCATCTGATGCTGTGATTTCTAATCCAAAAAAGCAAAACAGGGCCCGGAAGATAGAAAAAGCTGACCCAGAGCAGAGTGGGAAATTAAAAAAAAATTTTTTTTAAATATTTATTTATTCCCATTTGTTGCCCTTGCTGTTTTACTTGCTGTTATGGTTGTTGTTATTGATGTCATTGTTGTTGGATAGGACAGAGAGAAATGGAGAGAGATGGGGAAGGCAGAGAGGGGGAGAGAAAGATAAGACACCTGCAGACCTGCCTCACTGCTTGTGAAGCGACTCCCTTGCAGGTGGGGAGCCAGGGGCTTGACCGGGATCCTTATGCTGGTCTTGCGCTTGCGCCACATGTGTTTAACCCACTGCGCTACCGCCCGACTCCCCCAGAGTGGAAAATTTATGCATGTGCTAGGCCCCAGCGAGACACACACAGACACAGAAAAAAAGGTGAAAAAACTGGAGCCGAGAGGCTATTCAGCAGTACTTGTGTATGTGTGAGGTCTCGAGTTCATTCCCCAGTACAACATTCACAAAAACAACAAAGGCTAAATAAATCTATGAGAATGCCAACCATCTGTAGTGATATTTTTCGTTGCCATAGTACATTTCTTAAAGATTACAACATATTCAACAAACCAATATTTGTGGCTAAAAAAAAGTAGAATATTTGTAGACTAAGAGGAAAATGCTTACAATTGAATACTGGGTGGAGAAAGTATTTTTATTTTGTTTTTACCAGAACACTGCTCAGCTCTGGCTTATGGTGGTGAAGGGGACTGAACCAAGGACTTTGGAGCCTCAGGCATGAGAATCTCTCTGCCAAACCATTACACTATTTACCCCTACCTTTAAGGTCTTAAAAATTGTGTCTATAAATGAGAGGGAGGGAGGGAAAGAAGGGAGAGAATCGGAGCATCATTCTGGCACATGCTGATGCTGGGGTTTGAACTACAGACTTTGTGCTTGAGAGTTCAACGCTGTATCCACTGTACCACTACCCAGGCAGCTACATAAGCAAATGATGGAACATGAGGTCCCAAGTTCGATCCTTGGCACTGAGTAATGACATTGTATGCATCTGACAATGAGTGCACTGTAAAACAATCAGTGAAAATAAAGAGATGAGGGAGTCGGGCCGCAATGCAGCGCGTTAAGCACACGTGACATGACGCGCAGGGACCGGCGTAAGGACTCCGGTTTGAGCCCCCCTGGCTCCCCACCTGCAGGGAAGTTGCTTCACAAGCGGTGAAGCAGGTCTGCAGGTGTCTATCTTTCTCTCCCCCCGTCTTCTCCTCCTCTCTCCATTTCTCTCTGTCCTATCCAACAACAATGACATCAATTACTACAACAATGAAACAAGGGCAACAAAAGAGACTAAATATTAAAAAATTAAAAAAATAAAAAACGCGCAGATCACAAATAAAATAACTATATATAAAAAAGGATATTTTAAAGTTTTATCAAGATGAACTCAAGTGATTATTTTCCTCCTAACTCTTAAAAAGTATTTCCTGGGAGTCGGGCTGTAGCGCAGCGGGTTAAGTGCAGGTGGCACAAAGCACAAGGACCGGCATAAGGATCCCGGTTCGAACCCTGGCTCCCCACCTGCAGGGGAGTCGCTTCACAGGCGGTGAAGCAGGTCTGCAGGTGTCTATCTTTCTCTCCTCCTCTCTGTCTTCCCCTCCTCTCTCCATTTCTCTCTGTCCTATCCAACAACGACAACAACAATAATAACTACAACAATAAAACAACAAGGGCAACAAAAGGGAATAAATAAATAAAATAAATTAAAAAATTAAAAAAAAAAAAGTATTTCCTGGGGAGTCAGGTGGTAGCACAGTGGGTTAAGTACACATGGTGTGAGGTGAAAGCACAAGGACCGGCTCAAGTATCCCAGTTCAAGCCCCCAGCTCCCCACCTGGAGAGGGGGTCAATTCACAAGTGGTAAAGCAGTGCTGCAGGTGTCTATCTTACTCTCACCATCTTCCCCTTCTCTCTCCATTTCTCTCTGTCCTACCCAACAACAATGATAGCAAAAACAGTAATGATAAACAACAAGGGCAACAGAAAGAAAAAATAGCCTCCAGAAGCTGAGAAAAAAAAAATTCTGGTTTGCAAGACGGTTCACCTGTTTTGTACTGGAGGAAGTTTCAGTCCTATGGTATCCTTTTCCTTCTCTCTACTAAAAAAAGTGGGCTTGGAATGGTGAGACTCTGGTGTTAAACAAGGCCCTTCCCCAGGCCCACCCATCTGGAAAAAAAAATCAAACAAAAATTTTGGGGGGTCAGAGAAATAGCACAGGGGTAAGAGCACAGACAGGACTTACATTCCAGGCCCAGGTTCACTTCCTGGCACCACCAACAGCCAAAGCTGAGCAGTGCTTTGGTCAAAACAGAAACACAAACAAAGTAGTAGTTTGCTATAATTATGTTTTTTTCTCTTTTTGTATATGCCTAACAACATGAAGAATCTGGGGGGAAAATATCTTATCTTTATCTGTGGGTGCATTGGTTATTAATGCAGTGGTAGAAAATACTAAGAGGTAAGTAAATTGGGACAGGGGGGAACATAATGGTTATGCATAAATACTTTTATGCCTGAGACTCCAAAGTCCCAAGTTCAACCCCTCACACCACCATAAACAGAGATAAGCAGTGCTCTAGTCAAGAAGAAAATATAGAGGTAAGCAAATTAAGGGGGAAAAAAATACAGCTTTGCAAGTGGTGATGCAGTGTTGCATGTGTCTATCTCTCTCCCTGTCTCTCCCTTCCATTTGATTTCTGGCTGTCTCTATCCAATAAATTAAAAAAAAATATTTCTGGATACAGAACAGATATGTAGCAAAGTTACACATCTCCCATATATGAGGCTTTAAGCTTGATCTCCAGTGTTAAAAAAAAAAAAAAGGATCCCAAGTGAAACAAAACAATAAAATGTAAGTCAACAAGAGATATGAAAAGTTCCTAACAATCTGAACAGTGATGCCAGAGGAGGGTAGAGGTAGTAAGAGTTACATGAACACTTAGTCACTACAAGTCCAACCGACCAACACTAGCACATCAACTCTTAATTTCACCACTGCTAGTGAGGCAGGCACCATTACCATCACCATTTTTCAGGTGGAGAAACTTAGGCACAGTCCAGCTCAGTAACTTATGCAAGGGACTGTCCAGGGCTATCTGTCACGCTGCTGCCTGTAACCAGACAAATGAACACTGTTCTCAACTACCACTTGAGCACAAGCTTTTCACTTCTCTGCTTAAGAAGTGCGCACACTCTCAGAGGATGCTCCCACACCCTATACCAAATTTTCCTTTCTCCTAAGTTCAACGCCAGAAGGATGATCTCTAAGCAGAGAATGTTTCTGTGGCTCTCTGTGATAATTCACAGAGGTAATATGCTAGTTTCCAAGAAGGGTAACCACAGGAAGTAGCTCATGATTGTTCAAATACTGGCACAGACTGAGCTGGGGACTTGCAGAGGCACCATTACAAGTACTGTTCAAAGAGATTAGAAGCTGGCTGTTCCTATGACAATGACAAACCCCTTTAAAAAGTGCAGGCCTTATTCTCACTGAGTAATATTCAGAAGTGCTTCAGAACTGAAGATATGCTGCAAACGTGTTTCATAGCAAGGTGTTTTATGAGTTCCAGGAAGAGATTTTAGATCATTCTCCACACCTTTTGAGCTTTTCAAACTACAGTGGAGTGGCTATGCCCAGGTATTTGTTCCAAAGAGATAGAGGAACTATCAATCATCTGCTTCCTTCCTGTGGCTATCATTTTCCAGATGTGCTGAGTCACACCTGTGAAACACACCAGCAGAGAAGGAAATGCACACAGTGTAGTTTCAGGGGAGGACAGCTCCCAAAGGCTAGGATGCATATATATTTTGCATATATATATGTGCATATATATGTATATATATATGTATATATGGAGAGAGGGGGGAGAGAGGGAGAGAGAGGGAGAGAGAGGAGAGAAAGAGAGATACTTGCTTCACTACTCATGAAGCTCGCTCCCCTGTAGGTGGGGGCCAGGGGCTTGAACCCAGGTCTTTAAACACTGTCACGTGTGTGCTCTATTGGAGGCATCACCACTTGATCCCAACAATGGTCATTTTTTAAAGTGGTAAAATGGTAGCTGGGAAAATAGCTCAAATGGCAGAGCAATGGACTTGGCATGCCCTGAGGCCCCTGATTTGCCCCTTGAAGCTGCCTGTACAAGAGGGCTGCCCTGGAATCCCTTTCTCTGCCACATATGAAACTCTGTCTCCAATATGTAATAAAGAATATTCTGAAAACATTCCTGAGACTGGCCAACAGAGTGGCTGTTGTTGAGAGCTCCACCCAGAGCTCTCAGACCTGCAAAGTTTTCTTTTCCAGATTCACACACTGACACGAGAGATCTGGAAGACAGACCAAGAATGAAGTACAGATTTTCATCTCTGGAAAAGTGCATCACAATGGATGCTCTCTCTTCCTAGAATTGTTAAGTGACTAAAAATATGTCCAAAGATCCCCTTTTAAGATCTTTTTAAAGACACTCTGACTTCCAGTGTTTTTGCAAGAGGGAGCCAGAGACAGCTGGCTCCATTACTGGCTGCCTTCATTTTTCAAGAAGTCCCAAGGTCCCTGAGAAGTCTCATTTTTTGATGAGCAAACAGCTCTTAACTTTTACCTTGGATGAAATCAGCACTCACCAAAAATGCAGTCCATTAAGGACAATTATTCAGCCCGATCTCCTAGTATTAATGTTAACAATGTTAAAGTACTTAAGCCTTGCTTTTAGATACCATACTAATGACCTAGATTCATGGTTATATATTTAAAAATTATTCATTTGATAAGAGAGAGAGAAATTGAGAGGGGAGATAAAGAGGGAGAGAGACAGAGACACCTACAGCACTGCTTCACTGTTAGTGAAGTTCCCCCTACAGGTGGGGACTGGGGCTTGAACCCAGTTGGGTCCTTGCATAGGATCAAATGAGCACTCAGCTAGGTGCACCACCACCCAGCCTCTCATGTTTAATTAAAAAAAATACCGGGAGTTGGGCGGTAGCACAGTGGGTTAAGCGCACGCGGCGCGCAAAGTGCAAGGACCAGCGGAAGGATCCCAGTTTGAGCCCCCAGCTCCCCACCTGCAGGGGAGTCGCTTCACAGGCAGTGAAACAAAAGGGAAAATAAATAAAATTAAAAAAATATGTTTTTTAAATACCCATGGCTGGGAAGATAGTATAATGCTTATGGCAAGAAAATCTCATGCCTGAGGCAAAGGTACCAGGTTCAATCCCCATAAACCAGACGTGAGCAATGCTCTGCTAACACATAAACCCAAACCACTACATCTCTCAAAGCAGCATCCTGCCCCCAAAATGTGCATGCAGAGGTCTCACACTTCGTTTTTGGTTTAGGACTGGCTGACATTTTAATAATTTTTTTTTTTTCCTCCTCCAGGGTTATTGCTGGGCTCGGTGCCTGCACCATGAATCCACCGCTCCTGGAGGCCATTTTTTCCCCCCTTTTGTTGCCCTTGTTGTAGCTCCGTTGTGGTTATTATTATTGCCCTTGTTGGCACAATTCGTTGTTGGATAGGACAGAGAGAAATGGAGAAAGGAGGGGGAAGACAGAGAAGGGGGGAGAAAGATAAGACACCTGCAGACCTGCTTCACTGCCTGTGAAGCGACTCCCCTGCAGGTGGGGAGCCGGGGGCTCGAACCGGGATCCTTACGCCGGTCCCTGCACTTTGCGCCACATGCGCTTAACCCACTGCGCCACCGCCCGACCCCCTAAAAAATTTTTTTTTTATTTTAGACACACACACACACACACACACACGCAGAAGTTATGCAAAAAAACTTTTGTGCTTAAGGCTCCAAAATCCCAGGTTCAATCCCCTGCAGCATTATAAACCAGAGCAGAGCAGTGCTCTGGCGTCTTTCTCTCTTTATTGCTCTTATTAAATTTATTTATTCCCTTTTGTTGTCCTTGTTGTTTTATTGTTGTAGTTATTATTGATGTCATCGTTGTTGGATAGGACAGAGAGAAATGGAGAGAGGAGGGGAAGACAGAGAGGGGGAGAGAAAGATAGACACCTGCAGACCTGCTTCACCACCTGTGAAGTGACTCCCCTGCAGGTGGGGAGCCAGGGGCTCGAACCGGGATCCTTACGCCAGTCCTTGTGCTTTGCGCCACGTGCGCTACCGCCTGACCCCCTGCTCTTATTAAATTAAACAAAAATATTTTTTAAACACGAGAGAGACACCAGAGCATTACTCAGCTCTAGTTGACGATGGTGCTGGGGACTGAACCTATTAGGACCACAGAGCCTCAAGCATAAAGTCTTTTGCATAACTGTTATGTTATCTCCCTAGACCCTGGTTGGCATTTGTTTATGGGGTGCAAGTGAATGGGTAGCTTGAACATGTCACCTGCCCTCTACACTTCTTATCCCCAAAGGCCAAGGGCACGCAAGCTATTTGCCTGTGGCTCCTTTGGCTGAGGTCTCAGTTGCTGACCTGTTGAAGAGGCCTGAGCCTACAGCCCTCCCTGAGCCTTTCACAGCTCTTTTCTGCACCTTGCTGTCACTATCACACCACGTTCTCCAGGTTGGAGGTATTGCAAACTATAGGAGGGAAAAAGTAGCTCCATTTTAGGACAGGCATTGAAGGGCTGCTTTAAGAGGAGAACAGGGCGTTTATGAATGGGTATTACCTAATACACTGTGGTAGAAAAAATTCCATAGGGGTGGGGGTAGATAGCATACCGGTTATGCAAAAAGACTCTCATGCCCAAGGCTCCAAAGTCCCAGGTTCAATTCCTTGTACCACCATAAGCCAGAGCTAAACAGTGCTCTGGAGAGAGAGAGAGAGAGAGAGAGAGAGAGAGGGAGAATTCCATTAGGCTGAACTGTCTTCAGCAAAAGGGATGCTAGCTCCTCAGTGGTGACCGGTCTGTAAGCCTAGAAGACTACAGGTCTAATCTCAGGCCTTCCACCAACTGGCTTTTTTTTTTTTTTTTTAATTTCTTTATTGGGGAATTACTGTTTTACATTTGACAGTAACTACAATAGTTAGTACATGCATAACATTTCCCAGTTTTCCATATAACAATACAACCCCCACTAGGTCCTCTGTCATCCTTTCTGGACCTGTATTCTAACTCTCCCCCCCCCCCCCCAGCCTTTTACTTTGGTGAAATAACGCCAGTTCTAGTTCAGGTTCTACTTGCGTTTTCTGTTCTGATCTTGTTTTTCAATTTCAATTTTTCAAAAATATTTTATTTATTCCCTTTTGTTGCCCTTGTTGCTTTATTGTTGTAGTTACTATTGCTGTTGTTATTGATGTTGTCATTGTTGGATAGGACAGAGAGAAATGGAGAGAGGAGGGGAAGACAGAGAGGGGGAGAGAAAGATAGACACCTGCAGACCTGCTTCACTGCCTGTGAAGCGACTCCCCTGCAGGTGGGGAGCCGGGGGCTTGAACCGGCATCCTTACATTGGCCCTTGCACCTCGCGCCACGTGCGCTTAACCCGTGGTGCTACCACCCGACTCCCTCAATTTTAATTTTTGACCCTGGGCCAGACTCTTTCTCTCTGCACCCAAATTTCCTCATCTGTGAAAAGAGAAGTATACTGCCACAGGTCTTTACAAGGAACAATTGCACATTACTAAGAATGACTATGAAACAGACTCAAACTACAAAAGATTCCACTAAAATATTAATACAAATATGACATCTCAGAGTAGCAATTTTAGCTACCTGTATCCCTCAAGGAATGTATGTTAATTGAAATAAATCACACTGGAAGAAGGAGGAAAAGGAGAAGGAGGAGGAGAAGAGGAAGAAGAGCACAATTCTTAAAAGTCACTCAATTCCAGGTGACTCACAAAGAGACAGTCCATGGCTTAAATGAGAAAAGACAGGAAGGGATGAATCACATAGCTCATGTTTTATTCTTGGTTGTTTATGAACCAGTGACCATAAGTTATTTCTCCTTCCTCTGAACATTAAAATGGAAGTTTTTGTAAAGCATGAACTATCTTCAGGCTAAAATCCTGTGGACACGTCAAGATTGGCATGGTTTGCTCTGCCGGGAACTACAATTACCCAGCAGGCCAACATCGAAGAGACTTTAAACTTGCAAGATCTTTCCGTTGTTTTTCAGACTTCACAGCCAAAATGCTGTGACTGAGAACTGACACACACAGTCAGGTCAGGCTGCTACAACTGTCAGTGATTCCTCCCCCCTTCATAAAGGTCACCCATGTACCCCTTTCTCCAATGCCTGTCCCCCAGAAGTCCAATGCTTATATTCCCCCAACACTTTTTTAAAGATAGAGAGGCAGAGAGAGAGAGAGAGAGAGAGAGAGAGAGAGAAAGCCTGAGACCACATGGAAGACTGCCTGGAAACTCCCTTTAATGCAGTGGAAGACGGACTCAAACCTGGGTTATACACATGGCACAAAGTGACACACTATCCAAGTGAGCTATTTTGCTGGCCCACCATCCATAAGATGGCTTATTTCTGTAGCAGTGCGAATTCTGTGGTGTTTGTGTTTTAATAGTTTTACATACACATGATCACCACCATATAATTTAAAAAATTTTTAAATTTTATTTACTTATTGGATAGAGACAGGGAGATTAAATAGGGGAGGCAAAGGGAAAGATGGAGAGAGAGACACCTGCAGACCTGCTTCACCGCCTGTGAAGCAACTCCCCTGCAGGTGGGGATCAGGGGGCTCGAACCGAGATCCTTACTCTGGTCTTTGCGCTTTGTGCAACCTGCGCTTAACCCGCTGTGCTACCACCCGACTTCCATCAATAAGATTTTAATGATAACCACCAATCTTTTTTATTTTTTTTTAAAGGCGGGGAAGATATCATAATGATTATGCAGATACTCTCATGCCTGAGGCTCCAAAGTCCCAGGTTCAGTCCCCTGCACCACTGGTACACCAGAGCTGAGCAGTGTTCTGATTATAAAGGGAAAGAGAGAGGCAGAGCGACAGACACACCTACAGCCTTGCTTCACCACTTGTAAAGCTTTCCCCCTAAAGGTGGGGAGTGGGGGCTTAAACTCGGGTCCTTGCACACTGTAACATGTGTGCTCAACCAGGTGCACCACCACCAGGTCGACTACCAATCTTTCTAAGTGGTTGTTATTATTTCTGGTTTGATCAAAGCTGACATGCCTATCATTCCCCCTGAAAATCCATTCCTTTTTCCTAAAAGCTGGGTTAACTTCAGTACCTGTATGGCTAGGTGGTGAGCCTCTACAAGACCTTGTTAGACTCCTGTTCCTCTTCTATTTCAACGGCCATGTAGCCACTTGCCTCCTGGATGGCCTTTGCAGCTCCAAACTCTTGCCTTTATAATCAGAGGAAGCCTCCTTCTAACAACTACTCAGCTGAAGGGACGCGTGCTACCCAAACAAACTTAGGTTTCACCGTCCCTGTCTTCCTATAGGAGCACCCTGGCTTTCCGAGTGAAAAACCACAACTCCCTAAGGTAATCTACCCCGCAGTGCAACAGGGAGCAAGACGGAAAGAGCAGGAAGAACAAGACTGTCCTGCTCAGAATCAGAGGTAGAGAGATGGGTGAAAACTACAAGGCACCAATTCTAGCGCTCTAGAACTGATGATCTGGGGGCTGGGTGTTGGCACAACCAGCTGAGTGCACGTGTTACAGTGCACAAGGACCCAGGTTGAAGCCCCCTGGCCCCACCTGCAGGGGGAAACTTCTCGAGTGGTAAAGCAGTGCTGCAGGGGTCTGTCTGCCTCCCTCCCCATCTCCCCATCCCCCTCACTTTTTCTTCTCTATTCAGTAAATAAATAAATTAGGAAGAACTAATGATTTGCTCTGTGACAAATCTTTCTCTGGGGGTTTAGTCATTATAACTGAAACTAGTAATAAATAGTTAGGAAAGTTGAGATCACTTGCAATTACATCCACATTGCTCCCCCCCTTTCCTTTTTTTAAAATTTTTTTTTATATTTATTTATTCCCTTTTGTTGCCATTGTTGTTGGATAGGACAGAGAGAAATGGAGAGAGATGGGGAAGACAGAGAGGAGGAGAGAAAGATAGACACCTGCAGACCTGCTTCACCGCTTGTGAAGCGACTCTCCTGCAGGTGGGGAGCCGGGGGCTCGAACCGGGATCCTTACGGTCCCTGTGCTTTGCGCCATGTGCGCTTAACCCGCTGCGCTACCGCCCGACTCCCCCTTTTCCTTTACAGTCACAGTCGACAGTAAAATACAGCAGTTTGTATATGTGTAACATTTTTCAGTTTTGCTATCTCAATTTTGTTTTTGAAAGGTGTTTAAGACAATGCTAAACAATATGCCCCGAGCAATATAATTACATTATGAGATATTTATTTATAGATGTTCTGAAATAGATTTAAAAACTCCTAGCTTCAAATTAAAAAACTTGATTAATTGGAGGTAAACAGGTTCCTTGCTCCATATAGTTATTTTTTTATCAGTGATTTACAAAATTACAAAGTAACAAGGTAAATGTTACTTTTATTTTGTCATTTTTCTCATTTTATTTTGTTTTTCCAGAGCACTGCTCAGCTCTGGTATATGGCGATGTTAGGGTCTGAATTTGGGACTTCGGAGTCTCGGGCATGGAAGCATTTCTGTATAGCAAGTAAGCTATCTTCCCAGCCCACAACCATGGCACTTACATTCTTATTAATGTTTAATAATAGGACTGGCAAAACAGCTCGCCCAGACCGTGCTCCTGCTCTGCCAAGCATGTACCCCGGGGTCAAGCCCGGCACCCGGCGCACTGGAAGAAACTTTGGTTCTGTGATGTCTCTCTCTCTCTCTCTCTCTCTAGCTCTCTCTCTCTCTCTCCCTGAGAAGGCTGGCCTGGAACAGTGAAGCCCTAGCAAAGATAAATGATAATAATAGTAATTTTAAGTTTTTCCTGCCTATAGTTTGAAGAAAAGAAAAAAAAAGCTCCACACACCCCAAAATAGGAGTCAGGAAAAACAAAACAAAGAAACCACCTGAGAGAGGAAAACCACATTATCTTCAACTAGATGACTGACATTTCACACAAGCATCTGTTATGGCTGATAAAGATTTGGTAAGCAGAGAACTCTAGAAGACGTCTTTTAGGGGGAAATACAAAAACTGATCAGAAGGAATGTTCTCAGAAAGGCAGGCCGACTTGAAAGACGAAAAGGCTCAGAGATGAAAAAACAACCCTTTAAAAAACGAATTTGAACCCAACTCCAGGAAGAGAAGACTATTTCTTGGGCTGTTCTGAGGGCAGTCATGGGGTGAGCCGAAGCAGACCACCATGAAGGCTTCCAGGGCCCCACGATACACGGCCAGCTGAGTACAGGGCTCACCACGCTTTATTTAGGCCACCAAATGGGAGAGTGTCTCTAGCCACTGATCTTCGAGATGAGAAATCCAAGAAAGTATGCAGTTACTTAACTGGGGGTGGTAGTGGGGATTCTGTATGGATAAAAGAAAAGAAAACGCTTGCTTGCACCAGATATACACATGTGATAGTTCATCTGTGGGGGTCTCTTAAAGATATGCAAGGTCTCACGAAGAGGGGCAAGCAAGAAGATAGATAAAACACCTTCCTTCTCTCCAAAACAACAAAACACAAACACATGCGCACGCATGTGCGCGCGCGCACACACACACACACGCACACACATGCACAACTTAGCAAGTGGCACAATAGATAAAAGTGTTGCAAGCATGAGGTCCTGAATTTGATCCCTGGTATTGCATGTGCCAAAATGATACTCTGACGCCCTCATTAATAAAAAAGGGAGGGGTCGGGCAGAGGTGCACTCGGCTAAGTGCACGTTACCATGCGCAAGGAGCCCCTACTCCCCATCTGCAGGGGAGATGCTTCACGAATGGTTGAAGCAGGTGCCTGTCTCCATTCCTGTTTTCCCCACCCCTCTCAATTTCTCTCTGTTCTATCCAATTAAAAAAAAAAAAAGGAAAAAAGATGGCTGCCAGGAGCAGTGGATCATAGTGATGGCATAAAATAAACAAACACACAAATAAATATGAGAACAATAGAAAATAGTACCAATTAGTAGCTAAACACCTGAAATACTTGAGCACAGGGGCCCAGGCAGAGGAGAGCACTTGGCTGAGCATGCATGCTGCCACGTGCTAGGACTTGGGTTCAAGCTCCTAGTACCTACCTGCCTGGGGAGCTTAGAGAGCAGCAAGGCAGTGCTGCAGGCCTCCCTCTCTCCCTCCCCATTTCTTTTTAAATAAATTTATGTATTTATTATTGGATAGAGACAGACAAATTGAGAGGGGAGGGACAGACAGAGAGGGGAAGAGACAGGGACACTTGTAGCACTGCTTCACCACTCGAGAAGCTTTCCACCTGCAGGTGGGGACCGGGGGCTTGACTCTAAATCCTGGTGTGCTATAAAGGGAGCACTTACCCAGGTGTGCCACTGCCGGGCCCTCCCTCGCAATTTGTCTTATCAAAAATAAACAAGATAAAAAAAAAAAAACTTAAACATACTAGTGACAATATTGCAGTTTTAGTATTCCCAGCTGAAAACAAGCACTTCTGCTCACTGTGGGGAAAGTCAAGGCCAAAGATGTCGAGTACTGAAACTTGGAGGAAGACCAGGTACATTCTGCTAAGTGCCAGATCATGAGGTCACCAGGCAGGGCTGTGCAGTTACGTAACCCGGACCGGTTTGGAGCATTTGTGGACTCAGAGAATCACCTTCCTTCCATGCCTAAAGTAGTTTCGGCTGGCCCCCAATGCACTTAAACTGTAAAGATCTGTA
Organism: Erinaceus europaeus; assembly: GCF_950295315.1. Taxonomy (NCBI): domain Eukaryota; kingdom Metazoa; phylum Chordata; class Mammalia; order Eulipotyphla; family Erinaceidae; genus Erinaceus; species Erinaceus europaeus. The sequence goes on from NC_080169.1 coordinate 100,642,600, forward strand.
GAAGCAAATGAGAGTTGCTACTGAGCTCCTATTCCTCAAACACACTGTCCTGTTGCTGGGTCAGACTCCAAGCTTTCCCAATACTATTCAGAGGCCAGTCATCTTCTTTCTTTCTTTCTTTTTCTCCTTTTTGTTTATCATTGTTGTTATTGTTGTTACTATTATTGTTACTGGATAGGACAGAGAGAAATGAAGAGAGGAGGGGAAGACAGAGAGGGGGGAGAGAAAGACAGATACCTACAGACCTACTTCACTGCCTGTGAAGCGACCCCCTTGTAGGTGGGGAGCAGGGGGGGGCTAGAACAGGGATCCTTATGCTGGTCCTTGTGCTTTGCACCATGTGCGCTTAACCTGCTGTGCTACCGGCCTGGCCCCCAGTCATCCTATTTCAAACCTGATGTGACCCTAAAGGATTGTGAGCTAAAACATGGCAATAGGATTTGCTATTAACCTTTGAGAAATGAGGGCAGTTAATGCATAATCTGTTAGCTTGGGCATTCTCACAGTCATATTAAAACTCATTACTAAAGTTTTTAGTTACTAAACAATTTAGTTTGCCCTTAATATCAAAAAAGATTTCCAGGATAACTTTGTGCCATTATGAGATAGATAGGTGGCCATGCTCAGGGAAAGACTTTATTCAGTCATCACAAGCAAAAAAAAAAAAAAAAAAAAAAGGAGGAGAAAGAGAATGAACTATTTGGGTTGTCTGTTCATATAATCACACAGCTACACCCTGAACACAGCTCCAAAGAAAGTGGAACACAACCCAGGAGTCTCATGCTCACGACTGACAAAGACAGTGCATTCTATGGTGCTAATAATGTGGACCACAAGTATCTACAGAGAATTTCTGCTGTGTTGTTCAACCCAAGAACAACACAGCAGAAATTCTCATTTTTCTATCTATAGCTGACTAAACTCTTTGGACCAGACATCAACACCACACCTGAATGCCTCAAGTATATATCTATAGATAAAAAAGTGGGCCATGGGCACTGGGTGGTGGTGCACCTGGTTGAGCCCACATGTTCAAGTGCGCTAGGACCAGGGTTTGAGTCCCCAGTCCCCACCTGTTGGGGGAAACCTTTGCGAGTGGTGAAGCAGGGCTGCAGGTGTCTCTCTGTCTTTCTCCCTATCTCCTCCTACCCTCTCAATTTCTGGCTGTCCCTATCCAGTAAATAAAGATAATTTTAAAAAATGGAACTAGTAATTTTGTTTGTTTTTGTTATTGCCATTAGGGTTATTGCTAGAACCTGATGCCTGCAATATAGAATCCACTACTTCCATGTTCTTTTCTTCCCCCAGTTCCCAACCTTTGTTTCCTTGATAAGACAGAGAGAAAATGAGAGGGAAAGGGAGATCGAGAGGAAGAGAGACACCTGCAGCCCTGCTTCAATGCTCTTGAAGCTTCCCCCCTGCAGGTGGGAGTAGGGCTTGAACCCAAGCCCCTGGATATGGTAATGTGTGTGCTCTACCAAGTTTTCCACTGCTCGGCCCTAGGGCTAGCACTGAATTCAACAAATCCAAAACTCAGCTTTTTTTTTTTTTTTTTTTTTAAATCTACTACTGTTGCCATTTCTCCCATTGTATTGCTGGGAAAAAATGCTTGAGCTAGTCTCTGGCTAGCAGACTCATAATGACATCTGTCTGTTCTAGAGGACGCCTGTGATCCTAACAAGGCTGGGTCAATACTAGGTTCTTAAAGCCTGCTCAACCAGCAATTGTTGACCAATCACTCATTCATGCAGACAGATATTATCTAGCTCAAGTTCACATAGCGACACTAAAATGTCCAGAAGCATAGTTAGTGCACAAGAAGGCAACACGGCATTATCTGATAATATAATTACCTTCAGTGGAGAATTTGAATTGTTTAGCAAGATTCATAAGTTCCCTGACTGTACAGAAATGAAATAACCATCTCCAATGGGGGAAAACAAAATCCACTTAGCAGTGTAACTTCATCAGGAGATAGTGCAATACTAGGAAACAGATGTTAAAAAGTCTATCTGACTTCCCAGTAAAAGACAATGTTTCTCTGGTCCAATTTTAATCTCAAAGATCCTGGAGCACTCCTTTTATTGAGGCAACTTCATTTATCTTTTATTGCCTCCCCAGCTAACTTCAGTAATCTCCCACATGTGGACTTTTTTCCTTATCAGTAAAATAAGGCGTTATCCAGTCCAGTGGCTAGCAACCCAAAGAGCAAGAATAAACTTGCAAATGGTCTGATTTTATAAGAAAATTGTCTTCTACCTTACGGGTTCACATCTGAATGGTGAAAGCAAGTAATGTATTGATTACTTTACTCATTTATCAGATGATAAATGAGTTGAAATGAAATTGGGGGAAGAAACACAGTTTGCAGGGGTTGGGTATGCACAACCCAGAAATGTGGAAGAAAAGTTAAATCTGTACTGCAGCAAAGCTGTCAGAGCCTCCAAGCATGTGGGTTTGAAATGGCAAATGTAGACAAAATATATTTTGGAGTGAAAAAAGAGAAAACTAGAAAGCAGCGGTTTTAAAAGCTACCTGTGAACTTTATTTTCCCCTTTCTAATCAGACATTAAAAGTACTTTCTTTTCAAACTGAAATCTAGTCCTCCTTGGCTGCATTTTAGGTTTCCTGGAGCTTTTATCACTACTGTATGGAAGAGCAGGAAGGGATGGAAAGAAAGAAAGACAGAAAGGAAGAGAGAAAGAATGGAAGAAAGAGAGAAAGGAAGGAAGGAAGGAAGGAAGGAAGGAAGGAAGGAAGGAAGGAAGGAAGGTGGGTGTTACCATGCAGGAAGTCAGAATGAATCAATTTTGTGGTGGCATCTGACTTTCCTTTTAATGGCAGAAGAGGAGTAACAATAACCTCAAGTCACACTCAAAGGGTAACTTCTTACTTTATAAAATTAACCATCTCACCCACTGTAATTAGCTTTCTTGAAAGGTTAAATAATATCAAATTAAAAATTACTGGGTGATTAAACTACAATTATACCCACACTTTGAGATTTTGAATGATTAAACTCCATGTATACTTGGCAAAGGAAAACAGGTTGAGGACAGAGACAATGTATCAAATGTGCTACCAGAAACAAAACAAAAAAAAGTGTGTGTGTGTGTGTGTGTGTGTACATACAGAACATTGGCTTGAAGATTTTTTATTTTTTTATTTATCAGAGCACTGCTCAGCTCTGGCTTATGGTGGTGCAGGGGATCGAACCTGGGACTTGAGATCCTCAGGAATGAGTGTTTGCACAACCATGCCCCAACCACCCTCCCTTTTTGGGGGGAGCCACCAGGCAGTGCTATTGCTGGGATTCAGTGCTGGCACTATGAATCCACTACTCTCCCAGAGGCCATCTTTTCTTTCTTTTTTTTTCTTTTTCTTTTCTTTTCTTCTTTCTTTCTCTCTCTCTCTCTCTCTTTTCCTTTCTATTTTATTTGATAGGACAGAGGAAAATTAAGAGGGATGGGAGAGAGAGACACCTGCAGACCTGCTTCATCGCTTGAGAAGCTTTCTCTCCTGCAGTGGGGTCGGGTCCATGTGCATGGCACTGTATACACTGAACTGGGGAAGTCACCCCAGGCCCCCATGAACACTGTTTATTATCAGGTTGCAGTAAGTATAAATCTGAAAGTTTTCAACTGGGAACTGTTGTTATACTACAAATACACATGCACACCGTACAGTACATGTCCTGGGGCAAAGTTAACTGCAGGAAATTTCATAAGCAACTCCCTCCTCCTTACCGTATTATATAGCAGAGGTGTTGAAACAAGTTTTGGTTGCCAGGCTTAAACCTTTTGCTTTTCAGTTGAATATTTCTCTAACATGCCAATTTCTCCTGTCAGTTGTTACATACAATTTTTTTTTTCTGTCCTTTGAACTAAGATTCTCTCCAAGAAACACTGGGAAATTGAGCAATTCAGAACAATTATGAATGAAACGTTGATGCCAGGGGCATTAAGCAGTTTGTAATAAAAATTTGGTTTTAAGTCACAGATCAAATTCAGCTTAAAAAAAAAAAACTTTCAGGACACTTAACCAGTAGCTTTACATAATTACTTGCCCATAGAGATTCCATGAAAGAAATGTCGAGTATTTTTGAGAAATGGTTTTGGTTCATGTAAAATGTCAAAACAATGACCCTATACAGAACACACACTTTAGGTTACACCTTCAAAATACTTCTTGGTTTCTTACACTTACGTGTTAACACCACTGTTCCTATGTTTGCATTGCAAAATACTTAAAGGAACATACACACACAGTACAGAAGTAAAAGTTCACTTTGAAGAGTGCGGTTGAATTCTTGTTACTTATTAAATACTGGGCAAGGTAATACAAGAACATACAGTAACAACATAGTTGTGAGGAAATTTTAGTCATGTTGGCCTTCTGTTTTAGAACCATGTATCTTTGATAAAAGCAAAATGGCACCACCACTTTGGAAAAGGCTGTCAGTTCCACAAATGGTTAAACAAAGGGTTACCAATGTAACTCAGCAGTCCTGCCCCTAGAAATGTATGTGGAGATAGGGTATAGCTCAGTGGCAGTGCAATTATGGAATTGCAAAAGCTCAGGTATAAAACACATATAGGTAAGGACAAACCTACAGATTAAAAAGTAGACAAAGTTGTTACTTAGGGATGGGGAGGCGGCTAGGAGTACAAGGTGTCAGCTAAAGGTTACAGGGCTTTCTGTTGGGGTGATGACATTTCAAATTGTAGAAATGGCTGTACCCAAGTGAACCTACTAGAAAATTTATCTAATTACACACCTTCATTGGGTGAATTATATGTACTAGTTGTCAGCAAAGTCATGGTACATCTTTTTTAAAAAATTATTTATTTATTCCCTTTTGTTGCCCTTACTGCTTTATTGTTGTAGTTATTATTGTTGTTCTTACTGATGTTGTCATTGTGGGTAGGACAGAGAGAAATGGAGAGAAGAGGGGAAGTCAGAGAGGGAGAGAGAAGGGGGAGATAGAGAGGGGGAGAGAAAGATACCTGCAGACCTGCTTTACTGCTTGTGAAGTGACCCCCCTGCAGGTGGGGAGCCGGGGGCTCAAACCGGGATCATTAAGCTGGTCCTCGCGCTTTGTGCTATGTGTGCTTAACCCACTGCACCACCACCGGACTCCCTGATGTATCTTTTCTATGCAAATATGCATCATGACTTTTTTCTCAACCCAATATATAAACTATAATAGCTATTATTTAAAACAATCTGTTCTGAGAGATAGGGAGATAGCACAGTGGTTAATGTCTGAGGCACAAAAGGGTCCCAGGTTCAACCCCTGGTACCATTATAAGCAGGAGCTTAGCAGTGGTCTGGTGGGAGAAACACACACACACACACACACACACACACACACACACACACACACACACACACACACAATCTCTGTTCTGAGATATGAGGCTCTGGAGAACCAGCAACCTCTTCCTAAGCTTTCTGGGTCAACAGTAAATGAATTAGTTAAACCAAAGCCCAATTCACTTTACTGTAATTGAAGCCAGCTTGCAGTATTTTGTTATGTACACTTCTAAAATACGAATGTCGTTTCATTACATCAGATATTCCAGGCAGCCTGCCACAAGATTTTTTAACCGCCCCCCCCACACCAAAAAAAAAAAAGGTCTTGAGGAGTCAACCATTTAATCAACCACTTGAGTATATGTTCTTTCTTGCTGTCTCTCTCATTTCCTTGCAAGTTGTCATCCTAGGGCTCAGGAGGTGGTGCACTGAGTAGGGCACTGAACTTGCAAGCATGGGGTCCCATGTTTGATCGCTGGCATTCCATGTGCCAAAGCGGTGTTCTGGTTTTCTATCTTGAATTAGTAAATGATTTTTTTTAATGGTCATGATAAAGTCATTAATTTGACTGACATTTCAAGCCCTTACTGTGTACCAGAGACTAAAACAGGGCACACAGGGCACACAGTGTGTGTATATAACACACACACATGCAAAATGATAACCAGCCCTGCTCCTGTGGAGTTTATCATTTAACAGGACAAGATACATAATAAACCAATTCTGCTTTTAAAAGCAGGGTATTATCCTCTGGAGGAGTGTTATTTTAGAGGGTATGGCTATGAAAGGAGGTACCAATCCCACAAAGACCAGAGGAGGTAACGCCTGGCAGAGGAACCCATTTAAGAACGGTAGGCTTTTACGTTGTAGAGGACAAAGTACTACTAGTGAACAACCTTCCCATGTGATTCTTCATGTAACCACCAGCCCAGTACAAAAATAGCAGGCAAGGTGACTGGGAGATTATGGCTGGAATAAGATGTCTCATGCATTTTAAACACAACTTTTGTCACAACTCTGACAGAGAAGCAGGCCATCTCTGGTTAGTCTCCTTTAAGCCTCTGTTTCTATGTATTTATCTATCCTTTCTGCTCACCCTGTTCTAAGTCATAGAGTGCAAGGACTTAAGACAAACCAGACCTGCATCCAACAGCTAGCTCTCAAAGCATTAAGTCCAGTGGCACACACACACACACAAAAGACAGACAAATACAGGGCAGAACGTAAAAGTGGGCTAAAACAACAAACAAACAAACAAACAAACAAAACCCCTATTACTCTAGAGGTTCTAGGAGGTGGCTCAGTGAGAGGAATGCATTCAACTGAGGTGAGGCCCTGAAGTGATCCCCGGTAACGTGAGAGAGAGCAACGAAGACAAAATCAGGTCTGATTTTCAATAGTATTTTGGTGTCTGTATCTCTCCCCCTCTTTTAATATTTATTTATTCATTCCCTTTTATTGCCCTGTTTTTTTTTTATTGTAGTTTTTATTATTGTTGTAACTGATGTCGTCGTTGTTGGATAGGACAGAGAGAAATGGAGAGAGGAGGGGAGACAGACACTTGAAGACCTGCTTACTTCGTCCGGTCCTTGTGCTTTGCACCACGTGCGTTTAACCTGCTGCACTACCGTCTGACTCCCTTCTCTCTCTTTTGTATGTCTCTTTCTAAAAATGTATTTTTTTAAAAGAAGTGGTCTGGAGAGTTGGTTTAGTGGTACTGTATATGTATGAGAGAGGGGATTTGATATCAGATACTGATTTAAAAAAAAACTTTCAGCTGGAGCTTTAGTTACAAAATTATAAGCTGGGGCAACAACAATAGGCTGAGTTTGAAGCCTGAAGACTTGAATACAAGGAAAAACAGATTTGTTGTATTCCTAGTTAACTTTCCATATTTTTAAAGATATCTTTTAGCTCCCATCCAAGTTAGAGTTCAGAGAAAGATCACTTAATACTCTGTATAGTTCTGTTATTCAGTGTAGTTTTTCTGCAGAGCTAGACAATGGGATTGTTAACCCACTGTGTAAGATGTTGTTTTTAGCACTGTAGATATTCATGTATGTATTTGTATATCCACATATGTATATCACTATACTTTTAATTTCAGAACCTCACAAGATTATTTTAAACTTTTACTGCCAAACCAAAGTTTGTACTTGAGAGAAAAACTTGTTTCCACAAATTAAGCTTTCCCATCCAGGCTCTGGCAATCCCTTCCCGTTCCCAACCAAATTCTGAAACAAGAAAAAGCCAAACATTTTTTTAGGCAGTGTCTCAACATCTCTTAAAAAAAAAAAAAAATTCCACAGCCAAACTCACCATAGAGAGCTGTCCAAGTCTGATTAATTACATCTAGACACACAGTTCCTGACCTGAAACAGATGGAAAGAATGACATTTACAAAAAAAAAGTCAGAAGGTTAGTTGCATGAATCTGGTAACTAAATTTATTTAAAAAAAAATACTTATTAATAGCTTGAAAAAAAATCCCTGTTGGATAAAGTATGAGGAGCAGAGTACAGTGTCTCCTTACAAATAAACAAGGAACAACAATAACTGTACCTAGGAGGAACCAGATAACAAACCGTAGCAAGGATGAGAATTAACAATGGCAACCAGGGGCACCCCAGAACAATACCCTAGAAGGACTAAGTCTTGGATGTACTTTCTGGTATAAACTGCATATCCTGAAATTTAATTATAAGGAAACACCAGACACACCTGAATTTCCTACAAAATAACTATCTGGGAAAAAACAAACAAGCAAACCTGGTCTGTAGTTCTTTTCAAATATTACTTAAAAACAAACAAACAAACAAGCTGAAGGGGGTTGGGGAGATAGCGTAATGGTGATGCAAAAAGATTTCCATGCCCGAGGCACCAAAGGTCCCAAGTTCAATCTCTAACGCCAACACTTTGGTAATACATAAATAAGCAAGCTGAGGACCAGTTCAAGATTAAAATGGTTTAAAGAAACATGAGAACTTAATGCAGTAGCTGAATCTAGGCTAGGTACCTTTACTGAATGATAAAAAGCACATCCCTGGAATATGGCAGAGAGTGAAAAATACTACATTAATATTAAATCCTCAATCTGATGACTAGACTGTAGTCTTAAAAGCAAACATACTAGGCTGACCGAGACACAGATATTAAAAGGCAATGGGCTTGAGCCACACAGCGTTAGTACCTTACACAGCATGCGCCTGTAATAGCAACATTCAGTGCCATGACAAGGGAAAAACTCCAGAGCAATTACTTGGGTAAGCTAAACAGCACTAGATGTACAGAACAGGAAGCATTGGTATCACAATTAATCCACTAGTAGAAAGGATGATTAAGATTCATGCCCTGGCAGGAAACCACGCTGATTTGTGTTTGCTTTACTTTCAAGAACTGAGAAGTAACTTTAAGAGTTGAAATCAGTCAGTCTTTATCCTGGAACTAGATCTCTGAATTGTGTCTGTACAAAGAGAAGAGATGTGGGTTTTTAAAAATGCTAGCTACATATCAAGGGGCTGGGTGGGACTCACTCGTGACAATAGGGAAAACTACGCACTCCCACTGCAGCATTTCAACTAATTCATTTAAAAGATTATATCCCTGGGATTCCACAATTTAAGTGATCACTCCAACAGTCCTATCTGCTGATAAGGACTATACCAAAGATAATTGAGACCTTCTCGTAGTGAAAGGGATGAACTCTAATTGAGAGTTGTTGCTGCTAAGATTTAGACATTTTTAAATAATTACTTACGCTTCATCAATGTTGGGATGGAAAATTTTATTCATGAATCCTGTAAAAAGAGATGTTAATTAGCAGCAAAAAGTACCCAGAGAAAAGTCAGTTTTAAAGTATTTCAGTTTTGGAGACAATTTAGATTATTGTCTAAAAGGTGATGGTACTCAGAATACATTTTCACCTTAGACCTTCGTCACACATAAGGCTCTAATCGGGAGACACACCAGAGTTCTACTATCTAAAAGAGCAAAATTTGAGCTTCATAAATAAAATAGCCATGAAAGAAATTGCTTTCTGAGCTATGAAGGTGCTTGCCAAGAGGATTTAAAATACCAATGGGTTTATAACTAGAACTCTGACTCCCCTACCACAAGTTTTTGCTGTCCAACCTCTGGATTTGGAGGTTCCTTTTTTGCATTTCTCCTAAGTACATTTACTGGTATCATTCTGCTCTGCTGAGTGGGGAACCTGAACAAAGCTGTTGAAACACTGCAGGAACACCCCTTCCAGACCACAGAGGATTTCATAATAAAAGTGACCAGAATATTTCCTTTAACTTTAGCCTACTCACTCCAGGAAATCCAGTTCTGATTAAAATTGGGGAAACCAAGAAATGAGGCAAGGAGCTTTTATATATATATATATGTATATATATATATATATATATATATATACATATATATATATGATCTTATCAGAGAGTTCTATCTACAGAGGGAGAGTTTTATCTACAGAGGGTTTCACAAATTTTTTATTTATTGTCCCATTATTAATAAATATATATTTACATTCCAAGAAGATTATTTATTATTTCTTTTTCTAAGATTTTATTTATTTACTAGAAAGGTAGGAGGAGAGAGAAAGAAACAGACATCACTATGGCACATATGCAGCCGGTGATCGAACTCAGGACCTCATGCTTGAGAGTCTAATGCTTTATCCACTGCGCCACCTCCTAGGCCATGAGATATTCTCTAACTTAAATTCAATGATTTAATCACTTTTTGTAAATGGGGACGATAACGTTCTAAAACCAACATCCACTGTCAGAGCTATCATTTTGCTACTTAACACCTTACTTCCTTTAAGACTTCCTTATTCTGTTTCATACCTTAGTTTCTATTTATTAATTAAATTAATTAATTTTGCCTTCAGGGTTATCACTGGGGCTCAGCGCCTGCACTATGAATCCACTGCTCCTGGCAGTCATCTTTTTTTTCATTGTTGTTGTTGCTGCTGCTGTTGCTGGATAGGACAGAGAGAAATTGAGAGAGGGGAAGACAGAGATAGACACCTGTTTCTCCACTTGAAAAGTTTCCTTCTCGCAGGTGGTGACTGGGGGCTTGAACCCTGGCCCTTACACATGGTGACATGTAAGCTCAACCTGGTGTACCACCACTTGGCCCTTAAACTGAAACTTCTCCCTAACACTGCCTCTGCACTATACGCCCAAACCCCACCCCTTGCTCATCCCTACATACTTTTCTACAATCAATAAAAATACCTTTGGGTCACATTTCTATGACAGAAACTGTCTGTTTAAGGTACAACATTTTTGTGTATATATATTTTAAATATTTATTTTGGATAGAGAAAATATGGAGAGGGAAAGGGGGTAGATAGAGAGCAAGAGAGTGAGAATGAGAATGAGAGAGACTTGTAGCACTGTTACACCACTCGTGAAGCTTTCCCCCTGCAGGTGGGGACCAGGGCCTTGAACCTCGATCCTTGCACACTGTAATGTGTGTGTTCAACTAGGTGAGTCATCACTCAGCCCCTAGGGCACTACTCTTGAGGTTACTGTAGTGGTGGGACAAGAGCTGAGAAGAAAACTGCAATGTATACAAAAAGGTGACGCACTCTGGAGGAGGACACGTGAGCAAAGATGCAGGAGGACACTGCAGATTTCCAAAAAGCTGATCAACTCCTCTAGACTTAGAAAACAAGGCTAAAAATACAAAACCCTAGGCACCTGAACTCCTGAGATCTAAGAGCCACTCCTAAGTATGAATCACGAAACCCCCCCTTTTTTGTTTGTTTTTCATTCTTTGTGCTGGACGGCTTAAAGTTTTATCTATAATATGGGTCATGAAGAGAGCTCATGCAATGTTCAAAGCACTCTGATGCAAAAAGAGAAGTCCTGTGTATCATTACTATTTCATATTCACTTCTCCTTAAGGAAATGAAAGATGTTTCAAAAGTCTAGGTTTCAGAGGTATGTTCTTATGAAGTGAAGAGACTCTTTTATACTTAGCCAATGGGAAGATGTATAGCTTGATGTTAGGTGAGGGGAAAAAATTGTTCTATCTATAAGAAACTAGAGAAAATGGGGATCCACATATTGGGAGTCCTATATAGTCAAAGTAATTAACAAATGTGTCAACTTAGATCTAAAACTGAGGGGCAAGTTGCAGGCTGAGAAACTGGCAAGACCACAAGTTCTCGGAGAACTGTGCTGCAGCAAGACACACCACCCTTAATAAAGCAATTCTTTCTAGAGAGGGTATAGGGCCAAGGTCATGGGAGGAACAGACAGATGGAGAGAAACTGATTTCAACACTGTATTCCTTTTTAAAAAGAGGTAATATGCTTGTGGATTATTTGCTTTTTTTCTTTTTCTTTTTTTTTTTTTTTTTAAAGATAGAGACAGAAAGGTAGAGAAAAGAGCATAAAAGCTTCCTTCAACCCAGTTCACACACATGGCAAAGCAGCACAATATCCAAAGGAACCATTTCACTGGCCCTGCTCCATTGTGTGTGTGTGTGCGTGTGTGCATGTATGTGTGTGTGCACAGAAAGAAACTGGATCCAAACATGTAAAATGTTAACAGTGCTTAATTATTTGTGTTTCTTTGCTGTACTTCTCAAATCACCCCCTCCCCCCATTCCCCGCCACTGTAGCAGCAGTAGGATCACAGTATTGTAACAAAGCCAAGTAACAAGGTCAAGTGCCAGTATTATTTCTTTTGCTACCTTCTCAAATTTTCTACAATGTGTATTAGGAAAAGGTGTGGGGGGAACCCATATTTAAATGAGAATTATAGTGACATTCATTCTAAAGTGGATTTAATTATATATAGGTTATCTGGTCCTGAGCCTTTCTAAAAAAATAATTCTTTTAATTAGATACTGAGAGAGAGGAACACCAGAGCACTGCTCAGCTCTGGCTTATGGTGGTGCTGGGGATTGAACCTGGGAACTGGAAGCCGCAGGCATGATAGTCCTTTGCATAATAACTATTATGCTGTCTCCCCAGCCTGTGTTAAACCTTCATGAAAAAAAGTGTCACTAGTCCAAATTTTATTTGAGCTCTGGGATATTAAATTATTTTGTTTAATACAATTTCATTACCCCTTCCCCTCTCAAATAAAACAAACACCCCCTTCAGAAGATCCTCAAGTTATAAGGTTCAATATATATGACTTAATGTGTCATATAATGTAGGGGTCTCAGGATTTAGCTATATGTAGGAATGTATACTACACTGCCATGGCCCAGAAACTTCACGAGTCAGAAACAATGTTTAGCTAATATATAGTTTAATTCCAGAAACCTGGTATGCAAGTGTGAGAAGTTTTGCTTGAAGCTACAATTAAAAACTTAATATTCAGCTGGGGGTTGCAAGATGAATGTGTGAGGTCCTGAATTTATTCCCCAGCACTGGCATAGGTCAGAGTGATGCTCTGGTTCTCTCTTTCGTTAAGTCATTTCAATATAAAAAATTTAAATTTCAGTTGTGATACTTAAGAATCCCACTTCCATTAGAATTCTCATGAGTAACACCTATGAAGCAAGATCTGTGGCAAATGTCACCTATGTTGCCAAAGTAAGAATTACCAGAGCACCTTTTCCCCACCAGGGTTCCAGTTGGGACTTGGTGCCTGCAGAACCTCACCACTCCTGGTGGTCCTTTTTCCCCTTTTCCTTTGTGTGTGCAGAGTGTATGAGAGAGAGAGAGAGACTTAAGAGAATGCTTGTGAAGCTTCTCCTTACAGGTAGGCATCTGGAGCTAGAACCTGGCTCCTTGCACACAGTGAATAACATGTGCATCCCACACCTGGAGGATTTTTTAAAAAACAGAAGTGCGGTGACAGAAAACAGAAAGAAATACAGCAAAGACGGAGTTACAGAAAGAAATACAGCAAAGACGGAGATTGGGAATAGGAATGTTGGGGCGGGGGCTATAGTTTATAACAGAATGGCCTGGGAGGGCTGGTGGAACAGGTAGCGTGCTTTAAAGGAGGGGAAGAAGGAGTCAGTCCAGTCCAAGGAGAAAGGGTCTGCAGAATGAACAGCCATGTGCAAATGCATTAGGAGTCTTGCTGGATGTGTCTGTAGAGCCGCAAAGGGACTAGTGAAAGTGCAAGTGGAGTGAATTCAGAGAACACCAGAAGTGAGGTCAAAGCGGTGTTTTTTGTTTTTGTTTTGAGTTGTGAGACTCTCTGAGGACAGGAGAGCTGCAAAGGTCTCATGTGCAAAATCCATCTGCTTCCAGCCACCACATGGGAGCACCTGTGGCGAGAAAGCTTCCTGAACAGTGGAACAGTGCCTGCATTCTCCCTCTCCCCCCATGGCTGAGATTGAAAGGGGAGAGAGTAAAGAGAAGGAGAGAGAGCCCATGGGAACAGTGAAGTCAAAAAGGGGTTGAGGTTCTGGTGGTGTCAAATAAAATGCAAAGTCACCTCTTTCCTACAGCAACAGTGAAGTGCCCACAATTTGATGTTACAAGGAATCTTAGAGGAATAATGAATCAAGAAAACCTCTGTGAAAAGAAGTTTGAGTGTTTAGCAAGGGGCAGGGCAGTGGGACGCCTAGCAGAGTGAACATGTTAAGAGTATGCAAGAACCCGGATTCAAGGCCCTGGTCCCCACTTGTAGGGGGAGTTTCACAAGTGGTGTAGAAGTGAAAAGAATAAATATTTAGTGAAATGTCTCTGAAAAGATTAGAGTGCCTTCTCCTTCCTTGTACACAGAGCCTGGAGATTACTCTTCAATCAATATAGTTTGCTGTTTTCAGCTAAATCTAGATTTTGGCTTGGCTGAGTCCAAGAACAGATAATAAGGGGGGGGGAGGGGGAGTGGTGGGTTTGCTTAGTAAATGTTCTTCAGTAGTAAGTGGGTTGGAGCCCTTTCCCCAGGGCCCATGCTGAGGATAAACCACCACCTGAGCTCTGAGACAGAATGCTGAGAATGGGAAGAGCAAAGCATTTAACAAAGACATGGGTTTGAAGCCCAACTCTACTGTTAACTGCAGGCCTTTTGGCAAGTCATCATGTTTCTGGGCTTGTTTTCCAACTAGCAAGAAGAAACAGCTGGGCTGTGTAACCTTCACAAATCTCTAGTCTCAGGCTTAATAACAATGGCTACAGAGCTGAGAACAGAGGGTTATAGGCAAAATGTTCGAAAACTGGTGAAGTTCTTAAAGGAAATTAATTTCATAATGGCACATTCTTTTTCTTTTTAAAAGTATTTTGGGGGTCAGGCAGTAGCATAGTGAGTTAAGTGCAGGTGGCGCAAAGCACAAGGACCAGTGTAAGGATCCCGGCTCCCCATCTGCAGGGGAGTGGCTTCACAGGTGGTGAAGCAGGTCTGCAGGTATCTATCTACCTTTCTCTCCCCCATCTTCCCCTCCTCTCCATTTCTCTGTCCTATCTAACAACGACATCAATAACAACAATAATAACTACAACAATAAAACAACAAGGGCAACAAAAGGGAATAAATAAATATTTTTTTAAAAAGTATTTTGTTTATTTCAATGTGAGAGAGGGATACAGAGAGAAAAACCAGAGCATTGCTTAGCTCTGGTTTATGGTGATGCAGGGGAATTGAACCTGGGACTTGAAAGTCTTATGCATAACCATTATACTGTTTCCCCAGCCTGCCACTGGGGTACATTAAGGACAAAAGAAAATAGAATGCAAGTCTAACAATGTGTTAACATACTCGCAAAAAGAAACTCCAGGAGCTAGGTGGTGGTACACCTGGTTAAGTGTATACATTACAGCGCATAAGGACCCAGGTTCAAGCCCCTGTCCCCCACATGAAGGGGGGAAAGCTTCATGGGTGGTAAAACAGAGCTGCAGATGTCTCTCAGTCTCTTCCTCTTTCTCCCCCCCCCCCAATTTCTTTGTCTCTATGCAATAATACGTTGTTTTTTTTTTTTTAAAGAAACTTCACTGACCAAAGTGGTCAGAAACAGAGTTTATAACCTTTGAGGACCTCTTTTGATCTCTGCCTATATTAAGATGTTCTGTTACTAGAAAAATACCCAAAGGAAATAAACAGAAGCGTACAGGTACCTTTCTCTTGTTTCTGGATATGATGTAGGCAGCATTTCTGGCAAAGTCATTTATATTCTGGATAATGATGGCAACAATAGAACTTCTGGATGGGGAGTGGAAGGAGGCTGAGAAAGAACAGGCTAAGTATTCAGAGAAGGAACGTTCTCAGGACCGAGCGTGTTTGCCCTGGCATGTTCTCCTTCCTCTTGGCAATGCTAGCACTATACTAATGAATACGTCTGTGCTGAGAGTGCTTTTCCAATGCTTGTTTCCATTTGACGAGGAATTATGTTAGAGATATTTTAAGAGTATTATTTTGCAAACTTTTTATGGAAACACAGTGAGAGCAGTAATCATAATTAGGCTCCATGATTTAAGATTGCACACAGTAATACACATTTTCTAGTGATAAAATCCAGTGGTTTGACCAGATGAAATTTAGAGCATCTTTGAAACAACTGCTCTCTGACATGGCTTAAGCACTTGCTTGAAAACAAAACAGGAGACATCGGACCGAATATTTAGCTAGAAAAGTTCCCCACCTCTGTCCTGTATTTCTTTTTTAGCAGAAGGAAATCACTTTAAAATTTTGGAAGAGGAGTCAAAATCAACAGCTGATGTAAAACTGCTTAAGGAAATTGAAGCATAGATTTAGGCAGAGAAATACACTGGGTTTTTTTTTCCCTCTATTTGCACTTCAATACTCAACTGCTCTAGAGTAACACAATCTCTCGACCTACAGGCTACTGGGCAGAGAAAATAACATCATGCCGAGTCATGCTGAAAACTGGTTTCAGCCTGCTTCTGTATCCAGTGCCAGTGAGGAATCTGTGCAAAGCTGCTCACTCCTTCAAGTCACATCTGCTATTGAGGTGGGATCAAGATGCAAGTAAGGGGGACAAAAATTCACTATATTCTTTTTTTATTTGTGAGGTTAGTAATGATCACATCTGTGAGTAGAATTAAAGACCTTGGGTCAATCATCTATTACTTAGAATGACTGTAGAAATTAGGAGGTTGAAACACGGCAAATTCACCTAAGGTAAAACAGGTGACAAGTAAGTGTGTGTGTGTGTGTGGGGTGGGGGGGGGGGGTGGAAAGAGACGGCAGGTCGCCCAGGGATGAAATGAGCCTAGATTACAGATGGTTGAGGCAGCTGAGGCTGATGCAATTTAATCATATGCTTAGGAATCCCTGTGAAAAACAGTAAGCGACTACATCAAATTATCCTGTTAGTCTAATGCCCACATAAAGTCAACTATCAGGATCAAACTGATTTAATTTCAGGAGGTCTATTTTTTAATATTATTAAAAAGATTGAACATTCTCGGGGCCAGGTGGTGGCTCACCTGGTTGAGGGCACACATTACAGTGCACAAGGACCCAGGTTCAAGCCCCCGGTCCCCATCTGTAGGGGGACAGCTTCACGAATGGTGAAGCAGGGCTGCAAGTGTCTCTCTGTCTCTCTCCCTCTCTATCTCCCCCTCCCCTCTCAATTTCCCTCTGTCACTATCCAGTTAAAAAAAGATTGAACATTCTCGCCTCTTGTCCTATCTCAGACTGCACTATTTCTGGTTGTTTTTTTTTTTTTTTTTTTTGGGGGGGGGTTGGTGGTGGAGGAGAAAGAAAGCTAGAGCATTACTCTGGCATATGTGATATCCAGGACCAAACTAACAACTTCTTGCTTGTGAGTCCAATGCTTTATCCACTGTACCATCTCCCATGGTCACAACAGCATCACTCAGGCATATGTGGTGCTGGGATATAATTGGTGACCTCGCTTTTTTTTTTTTTCTTACAGGGTTATTGCTGGGACTCGGTGCCTGCACTATGAATCCACTGCTCCTGGAGGCCATTTTTCCCCTTTTGTTTATGACTGTTGTTGTTATTATTGTTGTTGCTTTCATTGTTGTTGGATAGGACAAAGAGAAATTGAGAGAAGATAGGAAGACGGGGAGAGAAAGATAAGATACCTGCAGACCTGCTTCACCTCTGGTGAAGCAACCCCCTGCAGGTGGGGAACGGGAGTGGGGGGGAGGCCGGCTCTCAAACCAGGATCCTTAAGTCTGTCTTTGAGCTCTGAGCCATGTTTGCTTAACCTGCTGTGCTACCACCTGGCCTCCGACCTCAGGCTTTTAAGCCCAATCCTCTAGCAACTGAGCCACCTCTTGGGTCACAAGATTCAAATCTGTGTACTATTTCCAACAGTTTATCTTTCCGGCTTCTGGTCATTTATATAACCACACAGTCTAAATCAGGCAGTACTTACTTCCATGGTCAAAGGCCATCAAACACAGAACACACTGGATTGTGAGAGCCAATTTCAACTTTGCCCTCTTACTGGAAGATCTGGTGAAAAAAAACCTTCAGGGCTCCAGCAGTCAGATGGTTGAAGTTCCACTCTGTGAACCCCAGGCATGTTGCTGAATCTGTCTCACTGTTCCCTCATTTGCAAACCAATCTAAGTGATAGTCCCTACCCGTCAGAGGGCTGACATGACTATTACATGAAGAGGGCCGGATGGTGAGCGCATGTTACCGTGCACAAGGATCTGGGCTCCCCACCTGTGGAGGGAAGTTTCATGAGCGGTGAAGCAGATGTCTCTCTCTCCGTCCTTCTCAAGCTCCCTCCTCAATTTCTATCTATCCAATAATAAATCAAATTAAAAAACCAAACAAAAAGATTAAATGAAGCAATACATGTACAGCATCTGAACAGTGACTGGCCCGGTAATGTTATGTTAGCTCACTGAGCCTAGGCGTCTCTTCGTCCTGAAGAAACTACCCGCTCAAAATCTCCACCTCAATCTCTGAGGAATCGTGAGGAACATGAGGGGATATTCTGACTATGGGATGTTAAGTATTCTATGCTCCTACCACACTGGGAATGGAAAACATGGCTTTCCATTTTCTGTATTATTAAAAACACTGGTCTGCTTGGATTGGGCATGATGGGGGGGGGGGGAACCACGCTGGAAGCTACAAGACTGATCCTGCAACTACTGGGCTGTCGGAAAAGTCATGAAACATTTTTCTATGTAAAATGCGTCATGACTTTCCCAACAGCTCAACGGTTCATGTGATGTATCCATCCAGTCTGTCTGGGCCTCATTTCTGCCATCCACAAAAGGCGCCAACTGCAATGATACAATCTCTGAGTACGTCCAACAATTTATTTTAAACCAAGGTTAGGGGCATGAATAAATCTGTGTAAACAGGCTTTCCAAAGGGAAACCTAAAGCAATGCTTTTATTTGTTTGTAAAAGAATTTCAATTTAACTCAAGGACAAAAAAAAAAAAGCCAAGAGTACATGTTCTCATGATGCTACCAAATCCTAAATGAGAAGAAATGGATCAAATGCCAAAAAGCTGTCAGAATCAGTAACCAGTCTAAAAACTAGAGGTCACTCATGATAGTAAAGCAGGAAGTCATCTAAATAGCAAATCAGATGGTGCCTTAATTCAGCAAGTGGAAATTATATAATATTCTATTATATAATAATGAACTGCCCAAGGCAAAATTAAAACTGGTATAAGTCAGCTTCAGGAGAGAAACAGAGAGGTCTGATAGAAGCTGGCATGTTATCAAGGTGGAGCCACCCTTATAGGGGTGGGAGGGGGAGGGGGAGGGGGAGGAAGAGGGAGCACTAACACTGCTGCTAACCAAGATGAAGGTGTGTGGAGTTAGTGAAAAGACTAATAGACCCATGGCCCCCCAACTCCTGTCATTTTTAGTGACATTATCACCCGTATTCCTGTCACCCCAGCCTTCCTTAAGCTCCTCCATGATGGTTCCTCTACTCCGTTTCATTCACATTCCCAGGTGGACACTAGCATTTTTACAAACATTTACACCTTCAATAAAAATAAAAATCCAGATACCCCTCTACTATTTCTTTTTTTGCCTCCAGGGTTATTGCTGGGGCTCAGTACCTGCACAATGAATCCTCTGCTCCTGGAAGCCACTTTTCCCCCATTTTTGTTGCTCTTGCTATTATTGCTATTTTGTTGTTGTTGGATAGGACAGAGAGAAACGGAGAGAGGAGGGGAAGACAAAGAGGGGGAGAGAAAGATAGACACCTGCAGACCTGCTTCATTGCTTGTAAAGCAACCCCCCTGCAGGTGGGGAGCCAGGGGCTTGAACTAGGATCCTTATGCTGATCTGTGAGCTTTGTGCCATGTGTGCATAACCTGCTGTGCTACTGTCTTCCACCCACCCCCACCCCCGCCGCCCCACTATTATAGCCTCAGATCCATGGTCAGCTTTCCACTAAGAACATTTTTTTCCACCTGAAAAAGCTAACCCTTTGGACCTCCTATCTTACTAAAGTTAGTAATGTAAGAGCTACCACCATCACCACTATCTGTAACTCCTTTAACCTTCCCTTCCAATTCTCTGTAACTCTAACTTTCCCTTCAAAATGCCAACACTTGGAGCAAGTCTCACTCTCATTCTCTAAACTTGACACTATGGTGCAACTCAAAAAGGCACTCTCACTCACTCAATATTCTTTTGTAGGCAGAAACAGGAGGGAGGGAGGGAGGGAGGGAAGAAAAGGAAGGGAAGGGAAGAGGAAGACACAGAGAGATATACCATACAGCACCAAAGCTTCCTTCGATGCAGTGGGGGCTGGGCTCAAATTTGGGTTATGCACGTGGCAAAGCAGCCCACTATCCAAGTGAGCTATCTTACTGAATATTCTTCTACAAAACAGACTGCATCAGGTCTGAGCAGGAGTTAGTAGAAGAGACCTGGGCACTGCCTTCATGGAGTTGCTATCTTTAGACAGGCAGGGAGCAGAGACAAAAGTCAACAACTACACCAGCCTTTAAAAACAGTGCTCAGTGACTTCTTGTAGATTTACTGTTGCCTAGATTTTTCTCTCTCTCACCCATGAATTGTGCATTTTTACTATTATTCTGTGCGTATTCCCATTCCTCCCCCTCCTCCATGACTCGCTTTGACTTAACAGTCCTTCCTCTTTTCAGTGATTAAAATGGGAACCAACTGATAGGATTATTTTCCCTCAACAAAATCCACCCCTGTCCACACACTCGCTCACTCAGATGTTCTCATCTTCTCAAATAGCAGGCCTATAAAGAGTGTCTGACCTTGACCCTTCCTATGTTCTTCCTCTGCTGAAAGCCCAGCCACCTTGTTTGTAAACAAAGAGCATATAAACATCCTGAAGGAAATCCCATGTGTGATAAAACCAGCAAAGGTGGCTTAGTGGGAAGAGACTGTGTGTGTGTGTGTGTGTGTGTGTGTGTGTGTGTGTGTGTGTGTGTGTGTGTGTGTGTGTCTGCAGGTCTGATCCTGGGTACCATATATGCTGGAGCAGGGGCTCTGGTCTGTCTCTCTAGTAAAATCAGTTAAAAAAAAATTTTTTTTTTCTGAGGGCTGGGTGGTGGGGCACCTGGTTGAGCACACATGTTACAATGTGCAAAAACCCAGGTTCGAGTCCCCATTCCCCACCTGCAGGGGGGAAGCTTCACGAGTGGTGAAGCAGTGCTGCAGGTGTCTCTCTGTCTCTCTTCCTCTCTATCCTCCTTTCCCTCTTGATTTCTGGCTGTCTCTATCCAATAAATAAATAGAGGTAATAAAATTTTTTCTGTAAACTTCTTCTAGGGACTATCCTATCTAATAAAGTATTAAAAAAAAAAAAAAGCAGGAATCAGCTGGTAGCATGGCGGGTTAAGCACACCTGGGGAAAAGCACAAGGACTGATGTAAGGATCCCGGTTTGAGCTCCTGACTCTCTACCTGCAGGTGTCTATCTCCCCCCCCCCCCCCGCGTCTTCCCTTCCTCTCTCCATTTCTCTCTGTCCTATCCAACATCAGTAGCAATAAAAAAAAAAAAGAGGGAGTCGGGCAGTAGCGCAGCAGGTTAAGTGCAGGTGGTGCAAAGCACAAGGACCGGTGAGAGGATCCTGGTTTTAGCCCCTGGCTCCCCACCTGCAGGGGGTAGCTTCACAGGCAGTGAAGCAGGTTTGTAAGTGTCTCTTTCTCTCTCCCTCTGACTTCCCGTCTTCTCTCCATTTCTCTCTGTCCTATCTAACAAGGACGACATCAATAACAACAACAATAATAACTACAACAATGAAAAACGAGGGCAACAAAAAGGGAAAATAAATATTAAAAAAAAAAATTTTTTTAAGCCTCTATCTTCCTGGGCCAGGTAGTGGTGCACGTGGTTGAGCAGACACATCACAGTGTACAAGGATCCAGGTTCATGCCCCTGGTCTCCACCTGCAGGGGAAGCCATGTTCCAGGTGTCTGTCTCCTCCTATCTCATCCTCCCCTCTCAACTTCTGTCTCTAAAATAAAAAAATTTTTTTTAAAAACCATCTTCCTTTATGGACTGTTTCATTTGTGTTTTCCCTAACATAGCCAAATTTATTTATTTTATTTTTTTCTTTCTTTAATTTTTTTTTAATTGCTACTAGGATTATTGCTAGGACTCAGTGCCAGCATTCGAATCCACTGCTTACAGTGGCCTTTTTTTTTTTTTTTTTAAGATTTTATGTATTTATTAATGAGAAAGATAGGAGTAGAAAGAGAAAGAAGCAGACATCACTCTGGTACATGTGCTGCCGGGGATTGAACTCAGGACCTCATGCTTGAGAGTCCAGTGCTTTATCTACTGCACCACTTTCTGGACCACCAGTGGCCATTTTTCCTTTTAATTTTTTTATTTTTATTTATTTTTGGATAGAAACAGAATAATTGAGAGATGGGGAGGAGATAGATACCTGAAGCCGTGTTTCACTACTTGTGAAGCTTCCATCATGCAGTTGGGGAGTAGGGGCTTGAACCTGGGTCCTTGCACACTGTAATGTGAATGCTTAACCAGGTGCGCCAGTGGCCATTTTTCTACTTTTTTTTTCTTCCTTTTTCTTTATTTGATAGAACAACTAAGAACTGTGAGGGAGGGAACATATGGAGAGAGGCAGACAGACACCTGCAGCACTTGTATTCTTTCTCCCTGAAGACAGAGAGCGGGGGCTTAAAGCAGGGTCCCTTACTGTGCACTCAACTGGGTATGACTACCCCCCAGTCCAGCGCTTTAGTTTTATTTTTTAAGAAAGACAGAGAAAGCAGAGGGGATGAAACCGCAGCATTGTAGCTTCCTTTGTGGTAGGGGTTGGGCTTGAACCTGTGCATCACACTTGACAAAGCAGGGCACTATCCAAGTGAGCTGTTTTGCTGGCCAGAGCCTAACTTATTCAAAGTAACATGTTTCTACACCAGAGGTTCTCAGCCCTGGCACCCTAATCACTCTGCCATCACAACAGTGGAATGATCACTAAAACCTGCTGACAGCACTTTAATGACTTTTCCATTACATAAAAAATAAAAAGCTTTTCTGCTTTGCCAAGTGTGCTACCCAGGTGAGTCTGGCTACCAGGGCATAGCAGACATTTGAGTACTGTGGTGTGTCTCTCGCTTTGAGAAAGCCAGTCTGGAACAGTGAAGACCCAGTGAAAACAGAAAATCAATAAACCACCTTTGACCTGGCCTGCAAAGTCCCATGGGACCTTGTTTTGCCTGCCAGTTGACCTGTCGCTTGCCTCCCTCTTCACCCAGTCTCACCCGTGAGCATGCTGCGTGACTATCTGCCTCGAGACCTTTGTCCACACAGTTTCTTCTGACTGGAAGGTTCTGATCCCTAGACATTTTTGGACTAATGGCTATTTATTACTTTTTTAAAAAAATATTTATTCATTTATTTATTCTCTTTTGTTGCCCTTATAGCTATTATTGTTGTCGTCGTTGACAGAGAGAAATGGAGAGAGGAGGGGAAGACAGAGGGGGGCAGAGAAAAATAGACACCTGCAGACCTGCTTCACCGCTTGCGACTGCCCTGCATATGGGGAGCCGGGAGCTCGAACCAGGATCCTTATGCCAGTCCTTGCGCTTTGAGCCACCTGCACTTAACCTGCTGGGCTACCGCCCAACTCCCAGATCTTTTTTTTTTTTTTCTTCATGTAAACCTTAGTTTCAATTTAGTCAAAGAGGTCCTTACTGAATACCTAATTTCAGGTAGCCATAATGTCAATCCTAGCTCATCAATTTTCTGCCTAAAACCATCATTTAAAATTTTGCTCTTTCCCAACTTTGTTCACGTTTGTATCACTGGCAACTAGAACAATGTACCTGTACACAGGCGGTCCTCAATAAATTTGTAGAGATGATTAGAAGAAATGGATAAAATGTACTTTTTCTCAGAAACTGAGTTCTGCCAGAAAAATACTTTTAAAAATTCCATTCTGGGAAGCCAGGCAGTGGTGGTACACCCAGTTAAGTGCACATAGTATTATGTGCAAGGATCCAAATTCGAACCCCTTCCCTCCACTACTCCCCACCTGCAGTGGGGAAGCAGGTCTGCAGGTATCTCCCTCTCTATCCCCCCTCACCTCTCAATCTCTGTCTTATCAAATAAGATGGGGGGGCAGAATAACGGCTGTCTGGAGCAATGGATTTATATTGCTTGTACCAAGCCCCAATGATGATAACCCACATGGCAATTAAAAAAAAAATTCTATTCTGAAAATTCTTATTTTCTGAACAGAAACCAACTTTCAAACAAAAGTTTCGCAGCATTAACTATTTTTTTTTGTTTTAAACAGAATCTCCCTACTACTAGGGTCTTATTCTATACAAACTTATTAAGGATAAGGGCCACGAAGAGAGCTCAGCACTAGAGCACAGGGCTTGAGTACCTGAAAGTGCAGGCAGTGCTCTGGTCTCTATTTCACAGAAATAAAATCTCTGATAAATGCACAGATCAGTAATACAGCAATTATATAACAATTTGAGGCAGGAACTAAAATGAGACTGAAAGTCATGAAAATAGAAAAGTATATAGATAATAAAATAAATTAATAAAGAAAAGTATATAGATGATCTTAATGGAATTTTGTTTCCGCAGTTTAAGAATCCTATTTATGGAAATATAAATGCTATTTGTGAAAATACAACATACTATTTCCTATTTGTGGAAATACAGTGGTCCCAGTAGACCTGTGTAAAGTGACTAAAGCAAAACCTTTTATGAATGACACACTATTCAAAATCTAGTTCATCCCTAGTCAAATACGGTTACTGACACTAGCTCCTAATAAAGTACTTCCTATAGTGTTCCCACCCAAAAAGAACAAGGTAAAAGGATAAATATTCTAAACTCCATATGGATGAATATTACTAATTTTATTATTTGCTAATTACATTTGCTAATTTAGCCATACAATACTATAAAACTCAATCCCCAAAATATTGTGGGGCAATTTCTTATTATAGTGAAATAAATTCATAATGCCAGACCAATCTGATAAAAGGATAATTTCTCTTAAGCACCAGTGGAGGTCTGATTACGATCCTATAACCAAAGTGTGTGTCTGTTCATTCTATGACTGACTGACGGCAGTACACCTGGTTATGTGAACACACTACAGTGTGCAAGGACCTGACCTGCCGGGAGAAAGTATCATGAGTGGTGAAATAGTGCTTCAGGTCTCTATCTCCTCCCCACTCTCTCAATTTCTGTCTCTATCTAATAATAAATAAAATTAAAAAAGAAGATGCCTTAGATGACACTTTGAGCTAACTGTAAAGGACTACTGTAAATGCCTCTGGTCATTTACCTTTTGTCTCTGTTCACTCAAGAGGGTTTGGCTGGTTCATGCTATGTGCTAATGACATGGAATGTCACTGCAGAATGAGCTTTATTGTTCCCCATCCCCCCACCTGCCAACATCCTACCAATATTCATTCAATAAGCCACTAAGTGGTTGCCGCCGCCCCCAGAATCCTGCTCTGACCTTTAGTTTCACCAAAGGAAAGCTTGCTCCTGGGATGCAAGTCCATATGTAGCTATAGAAGAAAGAAAGAAAGAAAGAAAGAAAGAAAGAAAGAAAGAAAGAAAGAAAGAGAGAGAGAGAGAGAGAGAGAGAGAGAGAGAGAGAGAGAGAGAGGGGGAGGGAGGGAGGAAGGGAGGGGGAAAGGAAGAGAGGGCAAAGAAAGGAAAGGAATGAAGGAAGGGAAGGAGGGAGAGAGAGGGAGGGAGAGAGAGAGAGAGAGAGAGAGAGAGAGAGAGAGAGGGAGAGAGAGAGAGAGAAAGAAAGAGAGGACCAATGGTGCCAAGCAGTGGAGTACCTGGTTAAGTGTACACTTTATGATGCACAAGGACTAAGGTTCAAGCTCCAATCCCCACCTGCTGGAGGGGCTCTTCATGAATGGTAAAGCACTGATGCACTGGTCTCTCTCACTCCCTCTCTATTCCCCACCTTCACTCTTAATTTCTCTCCATCCTATACAAATATATATAATTTTAAAAAATAAATTATACACACACACACACACACAACTTATCTTCATCCTAATCTATATATGAATTATTTGAGGTAACAGCCCAAAAGAAGGAAATGGGGGAGGGAGCAAAAAAAAAAGTGAATAATCACATTTTAAAAATATAAAGACTGTCAAGATCGAATAAACTAGATAGTAGGGAAAACAAAGTAAAAAGAACAACATGTACTTTTTAAAGGAATAAAAGGAGGCTGGTGGAAAATATGGGAGTCAACAGACAATGTGCAAGCTACCAGGAAAGGATTCTGGCCAAGTATAACTTGACTTTCTCAAACAATAGACAATGAAAATACAGAATCAAATATACAGAGAAGACAGTCAAAAGATGTGCATTTACCGTCTTTCAAAAAATATTCAATGTGTGCAACATCTGCAAATTGAGGGCAAGTATGCTTTTCGGTCTCTTTAACAGCCACAGATAACTACAGTTAATATGTTTACATTCATACTTGGTGTTTGCATGAGGAAAAAGTTAGACTACATAATACTGTTATATTATCTTTTGCTGTGTTCCATCAAAGATAGTGTTAAAACCTTGAGTAATAGCTGCAAAAACATTTTATCAATTTAAATGCACTATAATTCTTGTTTTCAACTGGGTCATTTAGGATGCTTACAACTTATAAGTTTTTTTAAAAAATAGCATAATATATCCATTCCTAGACAATCTCCGTGAACATCTCTGAGTAGCTATTTAGGATAATTTGATTTTTTTAACGTAAAATCATTAAAAAGATAGTCACTCATCTTCATATATTGCTAGGTTTACTACATCGTAACACCTTTGCTGATGACAAATGTTTTCTCATTTTTTAAATGAGAAGTAGAGAGAGACCAGAGCACTGCTCAGCTCTGGTTTATAGTAATACTGGGGATTGAATCTGGGACCCAGGCATCTAGGTCTTTTGTAGAAACATGCTATCTTCCCAGCCCTCTCCTCTCATTCTCTGGCTGCTATTCTTTGGATTAGATGGTATCATTTTATAGCCAATGAAACCTTTATTAGATTTTTTTAAACTGCTCTGTATTATTCCCCCTCCCCCATTTAGCCCCAGGGAACGAACTCAGAGCTTTGCACCTGTGAGATAATGCTGACTGGCCCTGCAGGCTCAATTTTCATTCTTTAAAGTTTTGACAGAGGCAAAGAGAGAAAGAAGACAGAGGGAGAGACAGAAAGAGACAGACACCTCAACAACACTCCATCATCTGTACATGTGCCCACTGCTGTTCATGGCACCCCCATGACGTGCCGGGGCTTGAACTTGGGGCCTTGCACATAGGAAGCTGTGTGCCTTACCAGGTACACCATTTCCTGGATGCTCTATATTCTTTATATGTAAAACTGTTCATCTTTCACCCTTACAGAAAACTGTAGGTCAGTTTTCTTTGAGTGGTAAAGCTTTTTTCTTTTTTTCCCCCCTTTATTGGGTGATTAATGTTTCCATTTGAAAGTGAACACAATAGTTTGTACATGCATAACATTTCTCAGTTTTCCACATAACAATACAACCCCCTCTGTCATCCTTTTCCAGGACAAAAGCATTTTTCTTAATGGGTGAGAATATACGTGCATAAAGGCTGTAAAGATAATCTGAGACTATGGTCCTCTCTGTAGCAAGGGCTTTCTTTGCACTGGGGGAAAAAAAAATTTTTTTTTTTTCACTGACTGGGGATTACCTAGATTTTGAAAGTACATTCTCATTTTTAAAAAAATTTTATATTTATTTATTTATTTATTTATTTATTTATTTTCCCCCTTTTGTTGCCCTTGTTTTATTGTTATAGTTATTATCGATGTCATTGTTGTTGGATAGGACAGAGAAATGGAGAGAGGAGGGGAAGACAGAGAGGGGGAGAGAAATATAGACACCTGCAGCCCTGCTTCACCGCCTGTGAAGCGACTCCCCTGCAGGTGGGGAGCTGGGGGCTCAAACCGGGATCCTTTCGCCGGTCCTTGAGTTTGGCACCACCTGCCCTTAACCCGCTGCGCTACCTGCTCCCATTCTCTTTTTTTTTTTTTGCTTGCAACTATAGTGCTTCATGCCTGTGTGAGTCCACTGCTCCCAGTGGATTCTCTTTTCTCCTTTCAATCTCATAAACAGAGAAGGGGGGTGGAGGGAGAAAGAGAGGTCACAGCACTGCTCCACCACTCATGAAGCTTTCCTTTTACATAGTGTACCTGTGTGGTGACCAGGACTCAGGCCTGGGTCCTGGACTATATAACAGTGAAGTGTGTGGGTGAGTTATCTCCCGTGTCCTTAAAAGTGTATTCCTGGGGGCTGGGCAGTGGAGCACCTGCTTAAGCACACATATTACCAAACACAAGCACCCAGGTTCGAGCCCCAGCTCTCCACCTGCAAGGGAGACACTTCATGAGTGGTGAAGAAGGTCTACCGGTGTCTATCTTTCCCTCTAGCTCTCCCTCCTGTTTTTCTCCATCCTAGCAAAAGATCAGAAGAAAAAACAAGTGCATTCCTAAAGTCCTTGTGTGCACTTTACATTGCTGAAGCTTTGTACAGCTCAAATTATCAATTAACACAATTTTTCTTGTAAATAAATTGAGAAGCTGACTCCCACCTCTCCTAAAAAACTAAACACTGTCAGTAAAGCACACACAGTAATCATTTATGTTGACCCTCTCTGCTAAACTGTAAAGTCCTTACAGCATAGCGCCATATAACCTGTGTGTGCGTTTGTTGTTGGTCTGCTTCTAAATCCTGCTTCTAAGACCCCTTCTGTTTCATTGGTTTAATCCCCCCTGCTTGGCACTGTATTCTATTTACATACCCACTGTTAACTAAAAACCCCACTGCCTCCGGGACATTGGTTTAATCCTCACTAGTTCGAGCTTTTTCCTTCTCCCCACCTCCTATCCTACGTACTTCCTTGTTCCTGATTCTTCCGTCTTAGTAGAGATGCAGGAGAAAACTGTGTTTTGATTAGAAGAGATTAGATTGTTGAAGCGTATCTCCGCTCATGAATAAAGAGATACTGCTTCCCAGCTCAGCCATGAGTCCCTGGTCGTCTCTCTCTCCCGCCTGCGAAGCTAGCATGACAGTTTGTGTTGATTTTGAAAGGCAGCAGAGAGAGAGAGTGCAGGAGAACGCAACACTGAAGCTGTGGGGCAGAGCTTGAACCGGGGTTGAGAACATGGTAAAAGCAGCACACTACCCAAGTGAGCTATTTCATCAGCCTGCCTGAGTGTTTAATATGTGGTCAGTATCAGAGCTCACAAAATTGCAGTACCTCGTTTTTGAAATGAAGAGACTACAGTACAAAGGAGTATCACTCTCAGGGTCAAAGGTATCAGGGTACAAAGCACTTTTTCCTAATGGTCCATTGACCAATTACCACACAGGTGACATCCTGAGGCACTGTTTGATATTTTAGGAAACAGTCTGAACAATCAGCTGTAACTCATTTTAAAGAACTATCTCTGGAAAGCTATGCAAGTCTTTCAATGATGTTACAACTAACTAAAGGAGTTTTCTATTTCTTTGAAAGTGTTTATAGGGCCTATTAAGAAGAAAATCACAATCCCTAAGTCTACGTCAATTTCAAAATCATTTATCATTTTGTCAATTGATATTATCAGCTTTTCCATTCATTCTATTCTCTGAAATTAAATAACCTCTAACCATCTCAAAAATTTATATTCAGCTTCAAAGCATCATGGTTTGCCATCACTTATGATATTCAAAGAGAAGGTACCCCAACCCCCCATAAGCTTAAGATGTTTGAAACAACGATAGCATTGTCAGAACAAATTTATAACCACTCAGGGTGTCTATTTATACTCCTCTTTTCAAAAAAGGAAATGAGCTTGATTTATTACTATTTGGAGAAAAAAAATAAAAATATTTATTTAAAGGACTTTTATTAGTTATAGCTCATGTAATCACATAACTACTAAAATCTAAACCTGCATTCGAAGGCTAACCCAAAGATTATATATATGCATATGTATATATATGTATACATGTTTAAGCATCTAAAGAACTTTTAAAATTTTATTTATTTGATAGACAAGAGAAATTGAGAGGGGAGAGGGAAGTAGAGAGAGAAAGAGAAACACCTGCAGCCCTACTCCACCACTTGTGAAACTTTCCCCTTGCAGGTGGGGACCAGGGGCTTGAACTGAAGTCCTCGCACACTACAGTGTGCACTTCACCAGACGTGCCACCACCTGGCCCCAAAAATTGGTTTTTAAAACTACTTATTTGAGAGAGCAGAGAGGAACTGAGAGGGAAGGAGGACAGAGAGCAGGAGAGAGAGGCAGAGAGACACTGGCAGCATTGTTTCGCTACTCCTGAAGCCTTCCCCCTAAGGGAGGTGGAGGGGGGAAGAGAGGGACCACCAAGAATTTGAACCTGGGACCCTGTGCATGGTAACATGTGCATTGAACCAGGTGCACCTTTAAATAAAAAAACCCCTGTAAATGTAAGTACCTCAGTGCAAATAATTATACCTACTGAAGGATATGATTAGAAAACATTGAAAAGTTTCCTTATTTTTGCTCACCTGGACTTTGTTACATTCCTATTATAGATATGGAGGGTTTATACAATAGAAAAAACAAAATTTAGATTATGTAACCCCAAAATCAAACAAGGAGGTACAAGTAAAATTTTAGATCTTTGCATTTAAAGATGTTTCATCTAAAATGTACACATCTTAATATTTAAGAGCTCAAAATTCAGCTCAGGAAAAAGGGTATGCTTGTCTGGCATTATAGTGGCAAGGTCTAAAAATATTAGTTTGTTTTTCATATTTCCTTGCATTTCTGTATAGTTGTACAACTATATTTCAGTAACTATATTCCAAGTAAGTCCCTACTTCTGAAAATGTTTAAAGCACATTCCAACAGTAATTACATTGTTGATGACCTGAAAATGGGTCACCCCACACAAATGATTAAAACTCTTATGCAATGTTCCTTTGGAGGAAACAAGGACAGCTTGTACAAATATTTCAACTAGATCTACTTCCCTAAGAGAAGATGGCACACATTTGGAGCTATTACCAGTTCTAAAAGTACACAGAAAAGCAAATGGAAAAATTATGAAGTTAGGTTAGTTTACATTTGGCCCAACCAATTTCATATTGTACCACTGATTTAAGAAAAGACACGGGAATGTGTTATTAGTTAATAATGCCTAAAATTTAGATGTTTTTATTTTGTGATTTACAATGAAACCATTGTAATGCCTGGAAAAGTATGTTAAGACAAGATTTAATTTTTTTTTTTAACTTTTACTTATTTGTTAGGACAGAGAGAAACTTAGAGGGGAGAGGAGTTAGATAGGGCAAGGAACAGAGAGACACCTGCAACACTGCTTCATCACTCATGAAGCTTTCCCCCTGCCGGTGGGGACCTCGAATCTTACGCATTGTGAAGTGTGCACTCAACCAGACGTGCCACAACCTGGCCCCTAAGGCCCTAAGACAAAATTTGAGAAATAACTACATTTCTTTTTGAAAATAACACTTTAAAATTATTTTCCTTCTATTTGATAGACCAGAAAGAATTGAGAGGGGGAGGGAAAATACAGTGAGGCAGAGACAACTGCAGCACTGCTTCACCATCGGTGAAGCTTCTTTCTTCCAGGTGGGTCCAGGGGCTAGAAGCTGAGACCCTGTGCATAGTAACATATGCACTGCCATGGCCTTGAAACAACTGCATTGCTATAGGATATCTAATAGCATTTCTGTAGAGTTACTGTTAATTTTAACAAGCCATACATTTTTCTCTCTCACTAATAATTTAGAGTAGCAAAATGAGATTCAGCATGCCAGGTTTTAGTGTTTTTGTTTGTTTGTTTGTTTTGTTTTGTTTTCCCTCCAGGGTTATTGCCAGGGCTTGGTGCACCACAAATCCTCTGGCTCATGGAGACCATTTTTCCCCCTTTTGTTGCCCTTGTTGTTTTTTATCATTGTTGTTGTTGTGGTTGTTGCCGTCGTTGGATAGGACAGAGAGAAATGGAGAGAGGAGGGGAGACAGAGAGGGGGAAAGAAAGATAGACACCTGCAGACCTGCTTCACCACCTGTGAAGTGACTTCCCTGCAGGTGGGGAGCCAGGGGCTCGAACCAGGATCCTTCGCACCACGTGCTTAACCCACTGCACTACTGCCCGACTCCCCCAGGTTTTAGTTTTTAAGTAAATAGTTATTTGTAAAATTTATCTGGATTTATATGAACAATTGGTAAAGGCTTAAAGATCATACCACTCAACTACATACCAAGTTTTAACTGCTTGTATAGAAAGAACACCTACAATTCAGAAATGTGTGGGGAATAGGGAAGCACAAGAACAAAGCCAAGCAAAGTTTCCCAATCTGAGTGAAAACTCACACTGCGCCACACTGACACTGAACTGTGAAAGAGTCACTACCCACCTTTCTAGATAGTTAAGTCAGAGGTACTCAAAGATTATCACAAAGACTCAACATCTCAAGGGCCCTTCCTATTTACCACCTGACAACTCTCAAACTCCTTTGAGCCAACAGGGAAATTTCCAATTTAATTATCCATAAAGTATCTTCTCAATTACTGAGTTTAGAAAACTCACTCAAGAGACCTTAAGAAGAAATTACCAGCTTTTTTTTTTTTTAAAGATAGAGTGAAAGAGACGACAGCACTGAATCTTCTTTCAATGTAGTAGAGGCAAACCAATTCATCCCTAACGTGAGTACCAAGAGTTGGCTGAGGAGGAATTATAGAAACTTGTAGGATTTTTTAGAGTGTAAAACGCTGATGCACATTAAAAAAAAATCAAAAACAAACAACAAAAAAAACCTCTATGTTTGGGGAGAGACCACTGTATTTAATTTTGAATTAATCTTTGATTTTTCTAACTTTTCTGTCTGATTTACCCTAGACAGAAGAGTGGGAGCCTGGAACCAAAGCAGAACGCTCAGAATGTCTTTAGTTCACCCCACCCCCTGCCACCAAGACTCTAACTGGGAGGGAGGGAGAGGGAGAGAGCACTGTTCAACTCTGCCATATGGTATTGTTGGGAGTTGACCTAGGACCTGTGGGATCTCAGGCATGAAAGCCTACATTACCTCTGAGAAATCTCTGATACTCTAGTCTACTTCTTTTTAAAACATTATTTTAAAGTTTGGGTGGTGTGTCGTATGCTTTACATTGGCTTGTTCTAGCCCTCCCAGCCGTGTGTCTGGTCGTCTCTGTTACCCGCCCGTGAAGCTAGCCCGGCCAGAGCCTTCCCGAATTTTAACAACAGTGGTGGAGGCATTTAAACTATAAGAAGACAAGTATCACTTCTGTTTAAAATTTTTTTAATTATATTTATTTATTGGATAGACAGCCAGAAATTTAAGGGGGAGGGGGTGATAGAGATGTAGAGAGACAGAGACAACTGCAGCCCTGCTTCACCACTCACAAAGCTTTCCCCCTGCAGGTGGGGACCAGGGGCTCGAACTAGGTCCTTGCGCATCTTAACATGTGTGTTTAACCAGGTGCACCACAACATCACTTCACCGGCCCCAGGCATCACTTCTAAAGACAAGTTCACAACAGTAGTAAGATGTCTGAATTCTTGGGAGTCGGGCGGTAGCGCAGTGGGTTAAGTGCACGTGGTGCAAAGCGCAAGGACAGGCGTATGGATCCCGGTTCGAACCCCGGCTCCCCACCTGCAGGGGGGTCTCTTCACAAGCGGTGAAGCAGGTCTGCAGGTGTCTTATCTTTCTCTCTCCCTGTCTGTCTTCCCCTCCTCTCTCCATTTCTCTCTGTCCTATCCAATAATGACAACAACAATAATAACTACAACAATAAAAAACAAGGGCAACAAAAGGGAATGAATAAATAAATAAATATTTTTAAAAACTAATTAAAAAAAAGATGTTTGAATTCTGACAACTCTGAACCTTTAGTATGACCATCAGAGAATGCTCAATATATCCCAGTTTTATTATCTTTTTCTTAAAATTGGTCAGTGTTTTAAATAATCTTTTAAAGTCATCTACAGAATGAAATTTGCTAAAGTTGGATTTAGCAAGCTGAATTACTACCATTCTACAATCTCAAAATATTTAAAGGTATCAACCTTCAGTACTTAAACTGTCACTAAGTCTTAATGGGGATGACAGGTTAATAATATCACCAATTAAGACAGAGGGAAACTGATGAGGGAAATGTGACACTTTATACAATCCCACTGAAATTTCATTTCTACTTTCTCCTGCAGTTTAGAGGGCTAAAATGACTAGGAGTGGAGAGGGTGGAAGAGGTTCATTTCATTGCAAGGAATCCACAGACAGAGTGGAGACAAAAAAAAAAAAAAAGCAAAATAGGAAATGGAGAGGATTATTAAGTGACAGAATTTGACAGTATAAAATAAAAATTCCAACAGTGTAACATATTAGTGAGACTGAAGGTTATGTGTGCTTTAGTGCTGGTGGCTTTATAGTGAACAGTGGGTCTTAAAATTGTTTCTTTGAACCTCAAAAAAGGGAAAAATCTAGAATTATAGTTATCAGAATCATGCAAAGGGGTATTTAAGTGTCTCCTATCACAATGAGAGTCCCCCCAAAGGAAGAATTTCATTTAAGTAACTACTTCTGGAATTGATTACCTCCCACAAACTGTAAGGTGTGCATTTTTGTTTTCCCTTTGAATTGAAAATTCTTTATGGAGAGAACACGGGTGATTACATACCTATAGATGGAGACT
The DNA here is from genome assembly GCF_950295315.1 of Erinaceus europaeus. Classification (NCBI taxonomy): domain Eukaryota; kingdom Metazoa; phylum Chordata; class Mammalia; order Eulipotyphla; family Erinaceidae; genus Erinaceus; species Erinaceus europaeus. Next base: position 100,676,999 of record NC_080169.1, read on the forward strand.
TGAAAGGGTATTTATCAGGGAGATCCACTCTAACTTTCCATACTCCGCCTTCATATGGTGCTAAAGAAAAAAAAAGTTAAACATTAGAACTGTGTCTCTAAATTAGTGAATCTGAGTGTAAATTAAACATTAAATCCTAATTTCCTGAAAACCTTGCAGATTAACTCACTCACATCACGTGTCACTATTACAACTATCAGGCACCCCATATTCAGATTAAAATCCTTTTAAAAGTCCATAGCAGGAAATCACTCTCCCGGTGGAGCACACACTTTACCAAGCATGCAGGCCTGGGTTAGAGGCCCCTCTGCCTTATGGGAGTAGCATACATAGCACCGAGGGAAGCTCCAGGAATGGTGGAGTGGTGCTGTAGTGTCTTCTCCTTCTCTGAAATTAGAAGGAAAAATAAGGAGCCATGTGGTGGTGCAACTGGTATAACACACACATCACTATGCACAAGGACCAGGGTTCAAGCCCTTGGCCCCCACCTACAGAGGGTAAGCTTCATGAGCAGTGGGGAAATGTGGTCTCTCTCTCATCTATCTATATGGAGGGATGGGGAGAGGCAGGGGAATAGCGGTATCATCATGAAACAGACTTTCATGCCTGAGGCACCAAAGGTCCCAAGTTCACTCTGCCAGAGCTGAGCAATACTCTGGTAAAAATGAAAGAAATGGGAGTCAGGTGGTAGCGCAGCAGGTTAAGCGCACGTGGCGCAAAGTGCAAGGACTGGCGTAAAGATCCCGGTTCAAGCCCCCAGCTCCCCACCTGCAGGGAAGTAGCTTCACAGGCGGTGAAGCAGGTCTGCAGGTGTCTTTCTCTCCCCGTCTTCCCCTCCTCTCTCGATTTCTCTCTGTCCTATCCAACGACAGCAGCAGCAACAACAATAATAACCACAACAATGATGGAACAATAAGGGCAACAAAAGGGGAAAAAATGGTCTCCAGGAGCAGTGAATTCGTGGTGCAGGCACCGAGCCCCAGCAATAATCCTGGGGGCAAAAAAAAATTTAAAGAAATAATAGTGTTTTGGGTGTGGAATCACACAGGCCTAAGGCCTTAATGTAGACACACACACACACACATACACCCCAAACATTTTCTCCCTCACAGCTGCCTGATTCTTTGAAACATTAAATGCTATTTAATTATTTGGTAAGCAACAGCTTTCTGTTTTAATCTAACTCATGCCCCTACCCCCAAACAAAAACAAGTCAAAAAGTATTTTCCCTAAATAATCCTTAACAAAACCCAAAATTCGCAATTCATGTGTAATATTGTTAGTGAGACCACAGAAAACCCATACAATTATGAGTGTGACTTTCTAAGTGCTTCCAAAGTTCAATGATACCTTTTTCTCAAAAGCTATCTACCACCACCTGTCTCCACTAGCCTCATTGTGTATTATGGAACAGAGTAAAAGATTACAATAAAAGATCACATACCAACACATGTACTTACTTCCTTGTGGTCCGTAAAACTTCACTACAAATTCATTGAGTCCTCCCAGGATTGTAACCTCATGCTTACTCTCAATGCTAAGTGGAAGGTTAAGGAAATTACAAGGCTTTATGCTACCTAAAAGAACTAATAATGAAAAAGACCAGGGAGACAAGCAGCAATATCACACCATAGTTTCATGCTTGAAGCTCCAGGGTCCCTGGTTCAATCCCCAGCACTAATATAAACCGGAGATGAGCAATGCTGTAGTTTCTTTCTCTCTCTAAAATAGATCTTAAAACAAAAACCCACTTGACAGCATTAACAAGAGAGGCCATTTCAGTGTTAATAATGTCAAAAATAATTCAGGTAATTTAAAAGGTGAAACAAGTATGCATGAGCTAGAGATTCAGAAATCCTGGTGTCAAATCCCAAAACTGCCATTACTTAGTAATTTGTAAGCTTAGACTAAATTCACTCAATGTGCCTTTGTTGTCTCTGGCAAGTTGGGAAACCACCACCCCATAAAATTTCTGTAAAATATACGCTATATATTAATATGCCCAAGACTTCATTTTGTATATGTGTAAATCAAATAGGTACTTGGCTTTCTTCTTCTTTTGTTGGTTTTCTTTTTTTTTTCCCCAATAATTCTTTACCATAATCTAGCATTTAATACTTCTTTTAGTCACATCCTTAGGCAAATTATGTATTTTAGTGAACTATGAGATATTATTTTCCTAAAATTATAGGTTTACCAAGAAAAATGCCCATAACTTTCACTTCAGTTTATGGAATAATCAAAATGATGATACAATCTTGCTACAAGTGGCTACCAAATGCAAAAGATTTGGGGAAAAATTCTTTATAATCTTGTCTGTAGTATTAAATTTTACTTTTGTTATTTCTAACCAAAGCATTGCTCAGCTCTGGTTTACGGTGGTTGTAGGGATTGAACCCGAGACTCTGGCACCTTAGACATTAAATTATTTGTGTATAATCTTAGGCTACCTCCCTAGCACATTTTCACCTATTCTTACCCTCTTCACCAAAATACAAGAGCGTTAACACTGCTGAGTTTTCCTTAAACTCTTACCTGTCTCTGAGACTTTCACCCCCTTAAGTTGCTAAGATACAATTACTGAAAGTGAATCAATCTCTTATCAGTTAGATTCCATTAGTAGGAATTATGGAGGTGTTTTTTTTTTGTTTTTTTTTTAAATTCTGATGTAAAATAAAAATAAAACAGACTGGTCTCATCTTGATTTTCAGTGTGCAAATAACATTTTAATTACATATACTACTACAGAAGAAAGTTAACAGAAAAAATTTATACAATCTCTTGTATAGGAGGAAAAAGGTGATTTTTAAAGGTGTGAACTCTATTTGGCTCTCCAGTCCTCTGTCAGAAGGGTCAGCAGCACTGGTAAAAGTCCTTGTTCATAGGTGTTGAATAGTATCCACTAGAGGTGATACAATTAATTATTCTATGCTGAGTTCAGACCATTCTTTTCTAAATGAAAACTACTTTAATAATATGCACACTAAAAAGATTCAAGCAGCATTCACATAGGAAAGTTGGCCTCATTTTTCACTTGGTCAAATGGCACATATACACATACATGATCTAGCTTACTAAATTCTTCCTGACCAGTCACTCTCTGCTAAAAAACAGACCAGAGTTAATGCTAATATATAAATAAATGTACTGGTTTATACTGCTTTAAAACTAAAAGGATGCGGGGCCTGGTGGTAGCACAGTGGCTTACGTGCACATGGCATGAAGTGCACAGACCAGTGTAAGGGAGCCCCTGGCTCCCCACCTGCAGGGGAATTGCTTCACAAGTGGTGAAGCAGGTCTGCAGGTGTCTACCTTTCTCTCCCCATCTTCTCCTCTCTTGATTTCTCTCTGTCCTATCCAACAGCAATCACAACAGTAATGGCAACAAGGGCAACAAAAATGGGGGGGGGGGAATGGCCTCCAGGAGCAGTGGATTACCTGCAGAACCCCAACAATAACCCTGGAGGCAAAAAAACAAACAAAAACTTTCTACTAGTAAAATGAGAATCAAATCTAGTTACCACAAACACAAATACAAAACCCACAAAGGACTTTCCTATTTCTTTCCAAAATAAATACATAAATTCAGTCATGGAAGTTATATTACTGAGATCATTCAGTAATATGCTTGTGTAGTACACTGAGTTCAGTACCCAGGACTTGGAAAAAAAAGACAAATTTAAATACAAATTAGGAAGGAAAAGAAGAATCACAGCATCTATGGCAAAAAAGTGTGGATTAAAAAAAAGGGGGTATCAGGCAGAAGGTAGATAGCATAATGGTTATGTAAAGAGACTCTTGTGGGGAGTTGGGCAGTAGCGCAGCGGGTTAAGCACAGTGGCACAAAGCGCAAGGACCAGCCTAAGGATCCTGGTTCGAGCCCCCGGCTTCCCATCTGTAGGGGAGTCGCTTCACAGGCTGTGAAACAGGTCTGCAGGTGGCCATCTTTCTCTCCCTCTCACTGTCTTCCCCTCCTCTCTCCATTTCTCTCTGTCCTATCCAACAACGATGACAACAATAACTACAACAATAAAACAACAAGGGCAACAAAAGGGAATAAATAAATATTTTAAAAAAAGAGAGAGAGCGACTCTTGTGCCTGAGGCTCCAAAGTCCCGGGTTCAATCCCCCACAACACTATAAGCCAGAGTTGAGCAGTGCTCTGGTAAAATAAACAAATTGATTAATTAGTTAATTAAAAGTTATTCAGGGAGGTTAAGTGCACATGGTGCCAAGTGCAAGGACCGGCAGAAGAATCCCAGCGGCTGAAGCCCCCAGTTCCCCACCTGCAGGGAAAGAGTCACTTCATGAGCAGTGAAGCAGGTCTGCAGATGTCTATCTTCCTCTCCCCTTCTCTGTCTTCTCCTCCTCTCTCAATTTCTCTCTGTTCTGTCTAGCAGCAGCAGCAGCAGCAGCAGCAGCAGCAGCAGCAGCAGCAGCAGCAGCAGCAGCAATGGCAACAATAACAATAACAAGGGCAACAAAATGGGAGAAATGGCCTCCAGGAGCAGTGGATTCATAGTGCAGGCACCGCGAGCCCTAACAAATAGAAGCCCAGAACAGTCACACAATCTAAGAAGTTCAACTCACTAGTTTAAATAAAGGAGACATTTTCACTATATAATGATGGAAGGGCTGGATAAAAACAAGTGTTGGAGGGCACAAAACACTGCTGGCACCTGAGGACAAATTTAGCAGTGTATTTAATATCTTCAAATGAATTTATTCTTATTCAAGTTTTACTTTTTTTTTTTTTTAAGTAACCAAACACTGCCGATGAAGTGTGACATAGTTCCAACCTCTTTGCAGAGTTCTTAGTGATCCCCCTCCCATATTCACAACTACACTTGTCACAATAGCCAAAACATGGAAGCAACCTAAATGTCCCAATATCAAGTTATGGGATATATATTCAATAGGATGTTACTCTGCAATTAAAAAAAGAAATCAAGATTGTATCATTTGAAATGCAATGGATGGAACGGGAGGCGATTCTGCTAAGCAAAATATGTAAAGAGGTGAATAACTACTACAGGATGGTTTCTCGTATGTGGAATGCAGAGGACAAGAACATGTGAACTTGAAAAAAAAAAGAGGACTGAATTTAACAAGAGGAGTCTTAATCTGTAAAAGCAGCATGCCCCACCAATTAGGACTGATTTGCTATGAGTGATACTGATTTATAGCAATTACCCCTCATTTAAAGTTATCTACATGGATGGCTTTTCTAGAAAATTGAAGTTGCTCCCCCCCAATCCTTTGCAGTAAATTCAGATTTCTTCCATTTTGTGATCTGTCTGGGACTGAAGTCCATGCTAGAATGATCTACTTTCCAAAGATGATTCACAGTTCCAAACAATCATGTTAAGATTAGAAAATCAATACTCCAAATATCCCCCAGTCTCTTCCCCAAGGTCACTGGTACAATCTGCAAGCCAGATATATAGGTCTGCCTTTAATCATACAGTAAAAAAAAAAAAAAAAAAAAAGTTCTTCTAGACCATTTCATAGGAAACACTGAGAGTAAACTGAGTGAGACCTTTTAAAACATCTACCAAGTTGGCGGAATGAGAAGAGGTGCTAAATTTACACTGCATTTGAATGATACAGACACTGAATAAGCTGGAAAAGAACCTTAAGTTTAGTTGAAAGAAAAGCACTGCGTTAAAAATGTCATTCCAGGGGCCGGGTGGTGGAGCATCTCATAGAGCTCGTATCACAATGCTTAACGACCTGCGTTCAAGCCCAAACCCCTGGGCTTGGGTTGGTGGGGGGGGGGGGGGAGTGTTTCACAAGTGGTGAAGCAGTGCTGCAGATGTCTCTTTCTCTAATTTGCCCTTCCCCTCTCTCAATTTCTGTCTCTATTCAATAAATGATTTTTAAAGTCAATCCAGCACCACAACGACCTGTCCACAGAAACTAAAATGACTTCTGTTACTATGTATATTTCTGGAAGAGGTCGTGAGTCTCTCTAGCTTCTGCTGCAGAGTCAAGGGCAAGAAAGGCAATGAGAAGGCAGGTTACAATGACAGAAATAATCATCTATTTCTAAGATGTGTTGTTCAGGCAAGGAGACTGGCAGGGACTTGCTAAAAAGTTTCTCCATTATTTCCTCAGTTTCAAAGTGTGAAAAGACAAAACGACCTTCAGATGCTATTCAGATAAAATTGTTAAACAAACAAAATCAGATTTTACTCACATCAGTTCTAAATTATTTGTAAAATGCTACATTCTACTTACTTAGCATTTAACTATTAAGGAGTGTCAGCACTTTTAGCAGAATAATGATTAACATTCCCAGGATCCTGAGTCTGGTTTACTTTTTTAAAATGCCAGCCACCTACCACCTTATTCCCCCTAAATGGCATTATGATTACACAATGCAATATTTAAAGGCTAATGCTAAACTGTTAAGAGATAACTGACATTCTTGGCAAAACTGTCGAGATTTTTGGAAATGATTTTTATGTAGTGCTGGAATTTTCCAGAAAGGGAGCCAAGGGCCAAGTCCGTGACATAGCACTGATGCTAACAGGTCACAGACCCAGACTTCAGACACTGTTTCTCAAGTTAACTACAATGAATTTATAAAACGAAGATGGTGGCCTCCCTAGACCTCTGGTGTCGAAGACAAGCAGTGGCAGATCTTTCCCTCTCTCTGTTCAAACCGTGTTTCCAGTCTCTGAGACTGATTACTCAACCTACCAAAATTGAAGTTAACTGCAACCCTCACTTCCTAGTTCCCCTGACAAAAACATGGCACTGTGGTAGTGCACATGGATTTGAACGCTCATTCCCTACCTCCAGGGGGGAGCTTCATGAGCAGTGAAGCAGTGCTGCAGGTGTCTCTCTCCCTCTTTACCGCCTCCCTTTCAATTTCTGTCCTAATAATAATAAGAAAAAGGCAAACTACTGGCTTGGAGGTCTTAGGGTACTATTATGCTATCTTCCCAATCCAGTTCAAGCAGCCTCTGTCTCTCCCTCCAAAAATATTTAAGCTTTCCACATACATTAAGAGGGACTCATTAAGCTATCAACAATATAAGGTAGCAGCATTTGTCCAATCCATAAATGATCATAGGTTCTGTTTCTATTTAAAAATGGTTTACTGGGGAGTAGGGCGGTAGCGCATCGGGTTAAGTACACGTGGTGCAAAGCATAAGGATCCTGGTTCCAGCCCCCCCACCCCTGCTCCCCACCTGCAGGGGAGTTGTTTCACAGGTGATAAAGCGGGTCTGCAGGTGCCTTTCTCTCCCCCTCTGTCCTATCTAACGATGACATCAATAACAACAATAACTACAACAACAACAATAAAAAAACTAGGGCAACAAAAGAGAAAATAAATATTAAAAAATGGTTTAGACGTCAGAAGGCTGTCAATAAAACAGAAACAATTTAATACACCTCACTGCTTTGCTACTTTATGACTGCAGGTCAGGCTCTTGACTTGCTGGCTCCTGCCAGCACTACAAACCCATTACTTGCATGCCTTTTCCCATGCAAGGCAAAGGACAAAGTTCAAGGAGCAGCTTCTCATTCAAAAAGAACCCAGGTTCAATCTCCAAGTCCAGACCTGTAGGGAGGAAGCTTCAGAAGTGGTGGAGCAGTGTGGCAGGAGTCTCTCCTTTCTGTCTCTTTCTCCCTCTTCCCTATTTCTGTTTCGCAAAAAAAGAAAAAAAGAAAAAAAAATCTCAACACATTCTATTAAGCTAAATCGAATGAGGCGTTTTACAGTGTCTTTACCGATGCCTACCATGCAGATTGCAATGCCACTCAGTGAAGATAGAATTAAGCCAAGTAAGTGTTTAATGCTCCCTGCCCACAGACATTCTCATCAAGGCACATGTGAATCATTCACATGAAGCAGTGACATTCTAAAAGAAGTATTTTCTTTGGCACACTTTAAGTGACATATAGTAAGTACAACTGCAAAGTGATGTGTAGTAATGAATAAACACCAAGCAGCAGTACCCATTCAGCAGATGAAGAATGTGGAAGAGTGAAAAATAATGAATGGTAGAAAATGAGCAAGCGGAGATGGGAAGCTATACAGTCCCCCCTCCCCCCACCTCTCTCTCTCACACACACACACTACACTACACTCTCTCACTCCTTTTTCGTGCAAGACCGTATCAACATATCCCAAAGGCATGCATCTACTTAGAAGCTGGGGTTCACGAGGCCAGGGGTCCTGCTCTGTGCTGCCCAAATATAAGCTGTGCCCCTAGAGAGCAAGGATTCCTCCGTTTTAAGTTTAGTGCTTTAATAATCTCATGGGCAAGTTCTTATAACAAGCTCTTTAAACTTCAAATGCTTATTTACCCCTAGAGAAAAAGGGGGTAAGATAACAAAAAATTCAAATGAATGTTTTTCAATTCCACTTGGTGGCCTGCTTGTTTTTTTGTTTTTGTTTGGCAGAGGCAAGGCCTTGTGCATGTCCTATTTCATCACTCCAGCTGACTTTTCATTCAGAGGCAGAGTGAGGGAGGGACACTAACACTGGAGCTCCCCGAGTGTGTGGTATTCCCAAGTGATGCCAGCACTCCAGGCTGGGCTGCACACGCGGCAAGGTGTGCACCCTATCCGGAGCTACCTCTCGTCCCCACAATCCCAAATTCTTTTCCAAAACATAAACAACTATCACTTGCCATCCCCTAGGCTACTCCGTAGTCATGAGACATAGCAGAAATTAAATTAAATGACATTCATAAAGGGCAGGGGTAGATAGCATAATGGTTATGCAAATGCAGAGACTCATTCCTGAGGCTCCAAAGTCCCAGGTTCAATCCCCTGCACCAGCATAAACCAGAGCTGTATTCTGGGGGGAAAAAAATGAAATTACGAACAACTCAACCACGACTTCATAAAAAGGGATACGACACAGAGTAATCTTTTTTACCCTCAATCTACATGGCAAAGGAGTTAAACAGTAGATTTAAGATCGATCAGTGTCAGGGTGTTGTACTAAACTAAGAAAAACCACAGGAAAACACACAGGATGGATGCTAAGTGTGGTGCCCTATGGAGCAAAATCTCTGCTGCAAAATGTAAACCCAGTTTCCAGTACCCATCATGAAGGTTTTGGTGTCCCCCCCCCCGCCAATAAAAAAGGCAGAGTACTGGGCAGGGTAGGGGAGATGACATGTTTATGAAAATAACCTCTAGTGCCTGAAGCTCCCAGGTCTCAGGCTCAATCCCTAGCACCACCACCACAAGCCAAAGCTGAGTGATGCTCTGGTAAAAATAACAACAACAAAATAAAACAAAAACAAACAAAACCAAGAGCACTTCCAAGCTCTGGTTTATGGTAGTACAAGAGCTTGACTGAGTGTAGAACCTTGGAGTACCCCAGTCTTCATTATGAAGTCTTATAAGAGGCGATAGCAACTATCTGTTGGTAGTTTAATAAAGGCCTAGCAGTTTTTAAAAAGGATTCAAAAGCAATTTGAGGTGATGGGAAGCTAACAGTATCGGGTGGAGGGTAGACAGCATAATGGTTATGCAAACAAAGTCCCAGGTTCAATTCCCTGCACCACCATAAACGAGAGTTGAGTAGTGCTCTGGAAAAAAAGAAGAGACGCGGGGGGACTGAAATTTTAGGTAAAACTATAGAAAACTGTAAGAAACTACAGAAAACTATAGAAAATGCTAGCTAGACAAATACCCTCTTTGACATGTTCAAGCAGCCTTTATGTCTTTATTATCTTAATAATTAGAATGAAAGTTACTTTCAACAGAAACCTGAATGCTGCCTTAAAAAAAAAAGTCCATAGTGAATATGAGCAAAGGACACAGCATTTTTAAATGGAAAAAGCTGTTTTTAAAGAAACGCCGTATTATAGTATTCCCCCAACACACCAATAAATAAGCAGAAAACCTTGGAAAGTCAAGAGACAGGAGGTCAAAGTGGACTGTAAACTCGGTGTGCAATGTGATACAAGAGTGGCCAGACCTATTTTAAGCATCACACAAGGTCATAACAGGTGACAGGGCTCGGGAAGGAAGCTCTCTTGCAATGGTGTAAGATGACGAGCTCAATATCCATAGAAACTTAACTCACAGTGAGAAATGGGTTGTCAGGTGGTATCAAGAAGTCAGTTCGGTGGTATGGAAGTTAGCCAAGCAACGTAAAGTCAACAGATGCCTGAGAATTAAAAATGCATAAACAGTAAAAGAATAAAGAGTATTGTTTTAAGGTAGGGGAAGGCCATTAAAAGCAGGTTTCTCACAAGGAGTGCTTCCTGGATAAACAATGTAAAGACAAAATTATAGAGTCATATAAGCAAAGCAAATCTGGACACAAAAAGTCGGGGTGTGTATAGTAAGGAGATCTGGCACTGAAAAGGTAACGGGAGGGAGAGATAGCAAAATGGTTATGCAAAGATTCTTATGCCTGAGGATACAGGGCCCCAGCTTCAATTCCCAGCACAACCACATGCCAGAGCTGAGCAGTGCTCTGATAAAAACAGAGAAAGAGGGGGAGGAGGAAAGACAGTGGAACAGATTGGCATGGCTTTCCTCTCTCACATTTTTAAAATTAATTTTAATATTTATTTATTTACTTTGGAGATAGAGAAATTGAGAAGGAGATGAAGGGAGAGACACACTTAGAGTACTGTGCCTCACTGCTTGTCCCCCATTCCCATGGCAAGTGGGGGCTGGGGCTTTGAACCTGGGTCCTGGTGTCCTGTGCCATGCACTCTCTACTAGGTGCACCACCTCCCAGCCTCTCCTCTCACACCTTTGTACCATAGAGGGACAGGACTAGAAGGTCCAGGGGCCAATCAGAGGCCAGTTCTGAGAAGGCTGTTCAATCAGCTAAAATGACCTCATCTAATCGAGTACAGAATTTCAGACTTTAAAGGGGGGAAAAAAAAAAAACACCTGTCTTAAGACTGGGGAGGTGACTCAGTGGTATGGTACAGCTGAATATAAGTGAGGTCTTGGGTTCGATCCCTGGTGTCACATAAAAATGTCAGATAAAAACAAAACAGAATATCACAAACAGCAGCGTGATACTCTGGTTTCTCTTTTGCATCTGGCGGTGGGGAGAGGGTCCAGCAGGTGTAACCAGACCCCATCAAAGTGTTTCACAACAGAAGGATGAATATGGGATGATCTCTTTCTCAGGCAGAAGTTGGAAAACAGTATCAGAAGAGAAAACACAAGTAGAACCTGAACTGGAATTGGCGCATTGCACTAAAGTAAAAGACTCTGGGGTGGGTGGGTGGGGGTGGAGTGGAGAATACAGGTCCACTAAGGATGACAGAGGACCGCATGGAGGTTGTATTGTTATATGGAAAACTGGGGAATGTTATGCATGTACAAACTATTGTATTTACTGTTGAATGTAAAACATTAATTCCCCAATAAAGAAATTAAAAAAAAAAAAAGGTGAGTGTAAAGGGTTGGGGAAATAGCTCACTTGCATAGTGTGCTGCTTTGCCATGTGCATGGCCCAGTCTGGTACTCACTGCGTTGAAGAAAGCTTAGTGCTGTGGTTCTTTCCCCCACCCCCACCCCCACTCCCACTTCTCTGTATCTAAAAAGGAAAAAAAAAAAAAAAAAAAAAAAGACATGAGTAAGAAATAGGCAGTCTTCCCATTGCCCGCGCCATCTAGTGCCCAGCCTGCCTGTTTCACATGGAAATGTTTGTATATACACATCCACAACATCACCCGCACTGAACACACAGGTGTAAAGTGTTTTGTAAAGTGGTCCAGGAGGTGGTGCAGTGGATAAAGCCTCAGACTCTCAAGCATGAGGTCCTGAGTTCAATCCCTGGTAGCACATATACCAGAGTGATACCTGGCTCTTTCTCCTCCTATGTTTCTTATTAACAAATTAAATCTTAAAAAAAATAATAAAAAATAAAGTATTTTGTAAACACTTTTTCCATGTATATGGGGGGGGGCGTGCACCGGTGCAAACTCTTCTGTAAACACCTTGTTTTGTGGTGATATTTGGAAGGCGGGTTGGGAAGCTGGCATCGAAGGGGAGCTACTACACTTTAAAGCAGGAAGTTCCAAAGCTCAGTCCCTGTTATCACATGTGCCAGAGTACATACTTCTCTGATTCTTTCTCCTCATTCCAGCTTCACAAATATATGAGAGAGAGAGAGAGAGAGAGAGAGATCATCTTTATGAGTACATAGCGTTTGAAGCTTCTCTTTTAAAATGCCTATACACCATTAGAGGTACATAATTTCAGCAATCCTTAACAAAGAGGCTGCCTGCTATTGCTTTTTTTGCTATTATAATAAACATCCCAGTACATGTGTCAGTCATGCTTGTTTTTTCAAGTTTCTGAGTGTGATTTCCAGATGTGAAGCCTGAGTCAAAGGGATGTGTATGAATACATGTGTATATATGCCTACATCTCCAAAAAGAATTGCATCTGATTTCATTGTCATATGAGCCACCTTCTTTGTTAAAATAAAACTTATCTTCAAACACTACCCAACTGCTATTCAACAGTAGTGTCGTATTTTATTTTATTATTTATAAAATAAATAGAAAGTATGGATAAAACCAGAGGAGAAGGGTAAAATTCCACGCAGTTCCCACCACCAGAGTTCCATATCCCATCCCCTCCACTGAAAGCTTTCCTATTCTTTATCTCTCTGCGAGTATGGACCCAGAATCATTATGGGGTGCAGAAGGGGAAGGTCTGGCTTCCATAATTGCTTCTCCACTGAACATGGGCATTGGCAGGTCGATCCACACCCCAAGCCTGTTTCTATCTTTCCCTGGTGGGACAGAGCTACGGAGAGATAGGGTTCCACGGTACACTGGTGAAGTCGTCTGCCCGGAGGAGTAGTATCTTACCTACTTCTCTCAACATTTTCTAAAGCTAAGCCCCAAGCAGAATGTGATGTTTATTTTTTATTTCTTAGGTGGGATCCAATATTTTAATAGCTCTTTATGCCAAACCACTTTTGCTATTAAGCATGAAAACAATAAATTCTCAGAAGAGAAGTAAAGATTTGAATCCTTCATCAGTATTTTAAGAGAAAACTATAGAGTTGACCCTTGACAGTTTAAAACAAATGAAAGATCTTTGAGAAAAGTCAAGCACATGAAATGAAATCTAACACACACACACACACACACACACACACACACACACACACACACACACACACCATTTTAATAAAGCTGTTGACTTTGTAGTTTCAAGAACCGCACATCTTCCTCACTGTGAGACATTAGGGTCTTTCCCTTTACCCCCACAACCTCTTCCTATCCACGGCATATAGATAGAGTACCATTGCTGGTCATATTCAGAGATGTAAAATTACTTACTGTTCAACCATGGAGTACTACATGCTGACTTTTTTTTTTTTTTTAACTTTTCAGCATTCCTTCTAAGGAAATAATCACTGCTTTCAGAAACCAAACAAAGCAGAAACCAGCATATCTATCAATTTGTCCCCCAAGTATGACAGCTGTCTTGATATACTTAGACATCAAGGTGAATATTTATATTTCAAAGTGTTCTCTTTTGCAAAGTTTGCTCTATGGTTTGACCAGACATTGCACATTCACTAAGCATGAGCTCCATGGCAAAAGACCACGGCACAGGAAGATGCTAGCTGACGGAAGGCCAGGGCCAGCACCTGGCTGCGATGTGCCCAGGAGCAATGAGGAATCTCCCTGTTGGAAAGGAATCACTACATCCACTCGCAAAGTATCCAGCTCAGGTGGCGGGCGGCTCACCCAGTAGAGTATGCAGGTCACCGCTCAAGAAGACCTTGAGTTTGAGTTCTTGGTCCTCACTTGAGCTTCAAGAATGACGGAGCAGTACTGAGGTGTCTCTTCTCTATCCCTGGCTCTCAAAATAAAAGAAATGGCTGCCAGGAGTGATAGAGTTTTGTCGGTACCAAACCCCAGTGATAACCCCGGTGAAACAAAGAAAACGTATTCAACATCATCAGCACTGTCGAGACAGTAAAACCCAGAAATGCTGGGAACTAAGGATAGTCAAGAAGCCCTAATACTCAAAGACCACGCTGCTCAGTTTTACAAAATCACCCAGTTACAGAACTCCCTTACCCCACAGGAAGAGAGCTCTTTTCCAAGAACAGAAGTTGCACAATGAAATGAATGCAGCACCTTGTGGTTAGAGTGGGCTCATTAGCTTCAAATCTCAGCTTGACTGTGTGCTTGCCATACGGTCTTAGGCAGGTGACTTAACCTCTGTGCACCTAGCTTGGTTTTCTTCAATACAAAAAGGGAGTTATAGTAAATACATCGAAGGATTAAAGAAAGACTCAGTGTTTGCTATTACTAATACTCCAGAAATAGGAGATTTAAAAGGATCCATCTATTCATCTAATCTACCTTGGCTACTAACCTCCTAAGCTGAGATTTCATCAATCTCAAGAAAAATATGTAAGTGACCTTTTTACCTCTAGTAATGTTTAAAGCCTATATTCTATTAATACAAGCAATTGATAAAGATTAACCTAAAGATTTTTATTTTTAAATAAAGAAAAGGATTCTGGGGACCATGTGGTGGCACACCTGGTTGAGTGTGTATGTTACAATGCACAGGACCCGGGTTCAAGCTCCACAATCCCCACCTGCAGGGGAAAGCTTTACAAGTGGTGAAGCAGGGCCTACAGGTGTCTCTGTCTCTCTCCCTATCACCCCATTCCCTCTCCATTTCTAGCTGTTACTATCCAATAAATAATTTTTAAAAAATTTACAAAAGGATTCTGTACAATTTCTATAGTGGTACAGGCTCTTTCCACCTTTTCTATTTGTTACTTCCTCTTTCTAGTCACAGCTTGCCCCATAAGCATATACAATGTGCTGGGTGCCATTCTAAATCTTTTGAGCTAACCTACTACACCCTCACAACAGCCCAGAGAGAGATGGGATTATTACAGAGAAGGCTCAGTAACCCAGCCGGACTCTCAGCTGGAAGTTGTTGAGCTATGATTGGAACCCTCCAAGTCTTACCTCCAGCCTGGGCTCTAAACCCTCATGCATCGTCTCTCTAACCAGATGATGATAAAGTTTCTGGAGGTGGGAGAGCTCATTTAGATGTGCCCCAGTTTGGGAAGAGTCACTTCCTTTAATCCTCTCTACAGCCCCATCAGGCAGGTATTTTGCTTCTATTCTCCACAAGAAGAAATGGCTGGGCAGGAAGATATTGGGGAGTAGTCAAGCTACCAACACCCACTGTTTTCCCACTCAGCATTCTGCTTCTCACTAAGCTCAACACTGCATGGGCCCGGGACCTACCGCAGAGCAAGGCACAAAACAGGGTTCTGAGAGGGGAAGAAGAGAAGTTGTGCATTTAAAGGAGGGGGGGGATAGTTTAAAATAGGCTAAGCCATCAATCAAACATAGTTCAGAAACTACTCAAAAAAGTTTAAATGACTCACCTCTGTTTATCCTGATGAGGCTGTCACATTAGATTAATAGTATTTATCTTAACTGTTACGCTGAAAAGGTAGGTCAACTAGCCAAAAATAATACTGGCCAGTAAAAATAAGGGCAGGGCAGAGGAGGGAGTGCAATGGTAGTACACAGGATTTGCATGGGAGAGACTCAGGTTCATTCCCTGACACTGCATTATTCCAGGACTGATCAGTGTGCTCTTATCTCTCTTGCGAAATCAAAAAAGAAAAAGACTAAGTGAACTCTTATTGTCATGGAAGTATACAGCATAATGGTTGTGCAAAGAGACTCTCACGCCTGAGCTCCAAAGTCCCAGGTTCAATCCCCAGTGCCACCATAAACCAGAGCTGAGTAGTGCTCTGGTATAATTAAAAAAAAAAAAAAAAAAGTCTTATTGTAGTACAGGAGGTTCATCGGCCTGCACTGGAGGAACCCTAGAGATGGAAATCCAGGCATAGAGAGATTTTCCCAAAAGTGGTCACTTGGCGGACATGTATGAATGTCTATGTTTTCTTTCAACCATGACTTATGGTTGAAAGACTTCCCAGCCTCACTGTTCTTTCATTTCCGGGAACCAAGCCACTCTCCTCCAGCAGCAAGGGCTACTTTGAGCTAGTCCTCACTTCCCCCCAGTCTCTGCAGAGGCCCTTTCATCCTTTCTAGGGTTTAAATGCCAGCTGCTCAGAAACCTTTCTGATCTCCTGCTGCACAATCCCAGCAGACTCCCAGTTATGCATTACCCTCGCCTACTGCCCATTTGCTTGTAGGGTTCTTCCCCACCCCAGTGCTAGGGCTCAGCTCCACGGCACCAGCGTTGACTTTCTCGTTCTTTTTATTGCAGATAGATGCATAAAGATGAGGCAACATCACAGCACCATACAACTTCCCCTGGTTCTCCAGTGCAGCCTTGAGGCACTAGCACTTGGACCCCGAATGAGCCATTTCCTGGCCTTTCTTATAAGTCTTACCTTCCTATCAGTCCTAGTTTGTTTACATCCTTCCTCAGTTCCAGTAACATTCAAGTCCCGGGAGAGCCAGAGCCATAGCTGGCTTGCTTTTTTCCCTGGCATCTAGTGGGTGGCTCTCCACATCCTCAATTCTGTGAGAGCACACCAATGGGTGGTTGGCTCTACAGCAGACAACAGAATTTGGAAAGACAGTGTATCTACTCAGACCGGTACCCTGTGAAAATCATATCCTGACTTTACAGATTCAGCCTGTGAAAATCATATCCTGACTTTACAGATTCATGAGCTGCTGGCTTAATCTGCAGCCTGGAACAGAACAATGGACTATGGGTCTGCTCTTAGCTCTTTAAATCCTTTTTGGGGGTGGAGTGAGAAGAGAGTGGGGGCTGGGGAGGGGCTGCCAACAAAGAAATGAGGTTAGCCTGACTTCAAACAGGGAGAAGGAAAAAGAATTTAAGAAAAGTGTTTTGGGTAGAGAGGCTTTATATAGAATGTGAGGGGAGAGGATGCAGCTAAGGATGAGCCCAAAGTCTTAGACATGAGTGGTCTGGGAGTGGGGACGCCAATGAGCAAGGAAGCAACAGCAGTCAGAAGAGGCGCCAGACTTGCAACGGTGATGCTCCTTTCAGGAGGGGAAAAGCAGCGGCTTCTGAAGAGCACCTATGAGGATATGTCCTAGCACCTGAACTCAGAGATACGCGAATCCCAAAGACATTTGTACTTAGGTGGCAACAAGCCAAGCACCAACGGTACAACCATTTTGGGGAGAGGAGCCTCTAAGGTAGAGTCTGTGAACAGACACGTGGACGTGTTGTGGATGTCTGCTAGGCTATCATTCAAGGTTAGATTGCAAAGGTACGCCTGCAGTTATTTACAGAGAAAGTACGGGCTTCAAAATACACTCTGTTTATAGAAATGCAGCCCCAAAAGACACCAATGTTCTTTCAAAAATACTGTGATCTGGCTTCCTGGGACAGGAAGTCTAATCAGTGAGATACACCCTACTGACTTCTCACCAGGACTTCAGAAAGTGGAATAAAGCTGCTTGAAAGGAACAAAGAATTTTTCTCAGGGACCTACTTAAATGTTTAAATCCTGCCAAGAGTATAAAGTCCATGGTGCAAGCCACCTTTGAATTTTCAAGGCAGAGCCAACAGCTCCACTGTTTTAATGACTAACACTGGCTTTCAAAGACTTTACTATAAGTCTATACCAAACCTTCATGCTCTAAGAGATCTATGTTATCGCCCAGTACTTCTCAACACTGTCACTTAGTTTGTGACTTTGAAAAGTCATCAAAAAATTTGTCAAGAATCATTTAAAATCTTTTCTCTCCCTCTTCAGCAAAGCCAGGTGCTAAAACCTGAGCTGGACAATCTTCCCTACCCTTCTTTCTAGTTAGTGCTTTTGTTCTGAAGACCAAGCTATTCCATTAAAAAGGTGGGTTTTAATACAAGTCGCATAGTGCCAAGTAAGTGGTAGGATAGGTCAGAGGTAGGAGAATGGGTTGTATATGGAAATGGGGTTGAGAGGGGGTTGAGAGATAGCTCACCTGGTAGAATGCACACCTTATCATGCGTAAGGGCTCAGACATTTGAGCCATGGACACAACATACAAGCATCATGCCTGGCAGATACTACGGTGTATCTCCCCCTCTTAAACAGAAATGGGAAGGAGGACGGGGAGGGGCACAGGTAGGGGGTATTGGGGCTCCTGGCACATGATGGTGAAGCAAAGGACCGAAGTTTGGGAGCAGAGAGGGTTTTGCCAACTTTTGCAGATATCTACCATGGGGAGATGAGAAGTTGTACCCATGTGTCCACAGCTGTACTGTAAACCATGAGCTCCCCTCCCTGTAAAATGATTTTTCAAAAAGAGAAGTGGGAAAAGTGTGGCAAAGTCTAAGGAAAGGCAAGACAAAGACAAGGAAGAATGTGAAGTGCCAGGAGTACAGGTATAGACATGAGCAAAGGTATAGGTGCAGGAACTGTGTTAGGAACCAGCCGATCGGTTCGGGATAAAGGGAGTCACGTAAGTAGGTGATAATCAGTAAGGTCAGAGAAAAGACCGTGGAAGGCCAGACGGTGGCCTTTTGTACTTTCCTTATGAACTGTATTAGCCAGGTATGGTTTTATACACTGGGAGGGGGGGTGGTGGAGGATGCAAAGCAAGACTTTTAGAAAATACACCTGCATATAGAAGGGTGCCATGACTGTTCTGAGGTATACACATCAATTTCCCCCCAGAGCACTGCTCAGCTCAGGCTTATGGTGGTGGAGGGACTGAACCTGGAACTTCAGCGCCTCAGGTATGACAGTCTCTCTGCATAACCCATTATGCTACTGCCTCTGCCCTAGGCAGACATTTATCAAAACTCAACCTGTACAGTTCTATTTGATGAGTCTTATGCACTGATGAGGCAACTTAAAACAGGACAAAGAAAGGAATCAGTGGGAGTCAGGCAGTAGCAAAGCACAAGGACCGGAGTAAGGATCCCAGTTCAAGCCCCCAGCTCCCCACCTGCAAGGGAGTTGCTTTTTAAGCAGTGAAGCAGGTTTGCAGGTGTCTTTCTCTCCCCGTCTTCCCCTCTTCTCTCCATTTCTCTGTCCTATCCAACAACATCAGTAACAATAACTACAACAACAGTAAGACAACAAAGGCAACAAAAGGGAATTTAAAAAAGACAGGAATCAGCTTTAAAAATATGGGGGGGGGGGGTATCATGAACAGGGAAGTGGCTCAACGGGTAGAATTTGCGTGAGACCCTTCATTAGAACCCTAGCACCACAATCACTCAAAGTAAAGTTCTAAAAATATATAGGCAAGGGTGGGGGGAGTGGTATAACTGCTAATGCACACGTGGTCTGGGTTCAAGCCCCAGTTCCCATCTATGTGTGTATGGGGGGGGGGGTCGCTTCACAGTAAGTAGAGCAGTCCTGTATGTGTCTCTGTCTCTCCCTGTTTTTCATCCTCTATCAAAAAAGAAAAAGGGAAAACGTGGCCACTGAGAATGGTAGAATTCTGCAGGTGCTGCTCAGCTCTGGCTTATGGTGGTGATGGGGATTGAACCTGAGAGATAAGAGGCTCAGGCAGGGAAGGTGCTTTGCAGAACCCTAGCCCTAATACAGTACTTTTTAACCTTATTGTAAGCAGGTGGCTACCAAAAAGGTTTAGCAAGTCAGAGCCCAATATTTCCTTAGTTTCAAGAACTAATACATGCCTAGGAGTAAGACAGAGACCTTGTGTGCATCTCTCAATCAAGGTTTTCTCACTATTTAAAAAAATTTTTTTTAATTTATTTTTATTGTTGTTATTGATGCCATTGTTGTTGGATAGGACAGAGAGAAATGGAGAGAGGAGGAGAGAAAGACAGACACCTGCAGACCTGCTTCACCGCTTGTGAAGCGACCCCCCTACAGGTGGGGAGCAGGGGCTACTTATGCCGGTCCTCGCACTTTGCGCCATGTGTGCTTAACCCGCCGCGCTACAGCCGGACTCCCGGTTTTCTCACTCTTATGTGGTTCCCCTGGGACTAAGACCAACTGATGATGGTGGTGTGCAAACAATGCCGGCATCCATTCCACCAGAGCAAAGGTTAATTGCACAAACCTAATATTGGAATGGGCCCTCCGAGTTCAAACTGCCTGTCAATATGAAGAGGCTTTCTGGAGAAACCCTACTGTGAAAAGATGAATTTGTCTTAACTTTAGTTTCCAAAACCATTCACTTATAGATGACTACTTTGCAATTCTGAAATAGAGAGGCTCACTTGTTATGCAGATTGCCAAGCAGTCATGTTATAGAAGAGGTATCTTCTTTTCAGAGGCTCTATCTGCATAGGCTCAGCCACAAAAACCAGCAAAGTACACCCCTAAATATGACAGCAAATAACTGCTCAAACTCTTTAGATTTAGCTGCAAAGAAATAAAAACGTGGGGAGTCGGGCGGTAGCGCAGCAGGTTAAGTACACGTGGCGCAAAGCACAGGGACAGGCTTAAGGATTATGGTTCGAGTCCCCGGCTCCCCACCTGCAGGGCAGGTCTGTCTTCCCCTCCTCTCTCCATTTCTCTCTGTCCTATCCAACAACGATGATATCAATAACAACTACAACAATAACAAAAACAACGAAGGCAACAAAGGGGAATAAATATTTAAAAAATTAAATTGAAAAAAAAAAAAAAAGAAAGAAAGAAAGAAAAACGTGTACCTCCTTTGCATTTTCCAGCCCACTTCTAGAGGCCGGAGTTGCCGGTCCTCCCAAGAGGAACTCATGGGTCCCAACCAGTGAAAGAAATCAGGGCAGAAGGCAGGTTTACCTGGCAAGAGGAACAGGATGGTGTTCCCCACAACCCAATGTCACGAGTTCTTAACAGACTCTTCAGAAACTGCTTCAGAAATTCTTAAGTCCCCACAAGGGCAACAAAAGGGAATAAATAAATTAATTTTTTTTAAAAAAAAAAGGAAATTCTTAAGTCCAGCAGTAAAACGTACACAGTAACTTCTCGTGGATGAAAACCAATTTAACTCGTTGGCACCTGAAGTGTGAGGTTCATTGACACCAGTGTTTCTACTAGGCAACCGACACACTGGAACAGCACTAAATTCAGACACTAACACCTTCATCGTTCAATCCTCTATGACCTACAGCCTCCAACACCCTTTACAGGAAGGAAAATAAGATGGTATACTGTGAAGGCAGGTGGGAGCAATGACTGGAAATGGAAAGAAATGTGTGTCTGAGAATCACCAAGAGGGGCCAGGCCACAGGTGATGCACTTGGTTGAGCGCAGGTGTTACAATGTGCAGGGGAGACGGGGTTCAAGCCCCCAGTCTCCACCTGACAGGGGAAAGCTTTACAGACGGTGAAGCAATGTTATAGGTCGGTCGGTCTGCCTGCCTGTCTGTCTGTCTGTCTGTCTCCGTCCCTCCCTCGCTTTCCAGCCCATCTCTCCCCTCCTTCCTTCTGAATTCGTCTCTATCCAATCAATCAATCCATCAATCAATGTCACCGGGATATTAATGCTGGTAATTACCTGCCACTTATAACTGAGTATATGGGTAGGATTCACAAGAATTGTCTATCTTGGGGAGGCACCCCATGAGTTTCTAATCTGCAGTCTAAATTAAGGATCACTGATCAAGCCCTGAGAGGATAAGCCAGGGAAAGGTGCAACGCTGACCCCCACGCCTGTTCACTGGACACTCTCTGTAGCACAGACTGTAGCCTAAGCTTCTTTTCTGTCTGCACTGTCCTTGGGCCTTTTTATTTTTCTTTCTGGTGCCAGGGATTGACTTTGGGGCCGCATACACATATATTTAGGGTTGGAAGCCATTTTTTCTGCCAAGGACCACCACTCAGATATTATTAACATCACTGACAGATGCCATATAAAATTACTAATTTAGTAATGAGCACTTAGTGGTCTGGGAGGTAGATAAAATGTTGAACTCTCAAGCCTGAGATCCCGAGTTTGATCCCTGGCAGTACATGTACCAGAGTGAAGTCTGGTTCTCTCTCTTCACACACACACTCTGCCCCCACATTTCTCTTTTTAATAACTAATTTAAAAAAAAAAAAAAAAAAGCCCCC
The DNA here is from genome assembly GCF_950295315.1 of Erinaceus europaeus. Taxonomy (NCBI): domain Eukaryota; kingdom Metazoa; phylum Chordata; class Mammalia; order Eulipotyphla; family Erinaceidae; genus Erinaceus; species Erinaceus europaeus. Next base: position 100,698,968 of record NC_080169.1, read on the forward strand.
AGATTTACTCAATGTCCCAGCCTGCTTGAGGTTGCTCTGGAAGGGCCAGACCAGCCTTGACACACAGGATGAGCTCTACCACTGAACTACACTGGCCTCTCCACAGGCTTTTAAATTTCCCAGAGTAGATACTAAGACACCACACACACACACACACACACACACACCCCTACCAGAAAGTGTACATGCAGCCACCTCTCTATTAATATAAAAGTTCACCATTCTTTATAGATTGTTCAAACCCTGATATTCAGTGCCCTGTCATAGAAGCTGGGGACCAAGGCATTAACAATATAGAACCTAACCTCCACAGCACAAAGAGGTGGGAGTTGAACCCACAAGTACAAGGCTGATTATAAAGTGGCAACTGCCTATGTGGGGGAGACACAGAGTGCTGCTGAAGCATGAAGAAGACAGGAAAAGCAACTAAGGCAATTACGGAGCAGAGTTGGGGGAAGAGTTCAAGGAAGACCCCCACGAAGATGCAAAGTTTAGCCAAGGAAAGTTACATGAAAAGGAACTATGGAGAGCAGCTGGGAGCTGTCCTTAGAGGGATGATGTATTACTGAGGTGGTTCAGCAATGAAATCTACATGCCGGGAGTCGGGTGGTAGCGCAGTGGGTTAAGCACAGATGGTGCAAAGCTCAAGGACCGATGTAAGGATCCCAGTTCAAGCCCCCGGCTCCCCACCTGCAGGGGAGTTGCTTCACAAACAGTGAAGCAGGTCTGCAGATGTCTATCTTTCTCTCCCCCTCTGTCTTCCCCTTCTCTCTCCTTTTCTCTCTGTCCTATCCAACGACGACATCAATAACAACAATCATAACTACAACAATTTAAAAAAAAGGGCAACAAAAGAGAAAATAAATATTAAAAAAGAAAGAAAGAAAGAAAGAAAATCTACACGCCTTCACAGCAGGAAGAAGACGTGACCACCTCTCCAGGGAACTGACTCTTATATGGTGGGGGAGGGGAGGGGGAGGGGGAGAACTAGCACAGCTCTTGGTCATATGTGGTGCTAGGGATAGAACACATGGATGCAAAGCATGCATCTACCCCACCAAGCCACCTCCTCAGCTACTCAAATTGACTTCTGTAGCAAGATTAGACGTTCAGCCACAGGCACGGAAGAACAACTAAGGGGTTTTAAGCAGGAAGTGGCATGATCAGACGTGCTAAAAACAGGATCACTCTAACAGCAAAGTGAAAGGCAGGCTAGGAGACAAGAGACTAGATGCAGGGAGCCTTAGATTGTGTGATGATTTCAAACAGTCCGCCCACGATCAGGAGGGTCTGAATAAAGTTGTGGTGACCGACTAGGAGAAGGAGAGGAGAAAAGTAAGGGGAGCAGAGCTAAAAGGATGAGGGAGGAATTAAGGGACAGAGAAGTTTCCTACTTGGGCAAAAGATGAGTGAATACATATACCCCAAAATAACTAAGTTTGGACTCTGTGGTACTGAAATCGGTATCAAACCTGTTGAAAGTTTTATGGATTTGCTGGGACATTTGGAAAGTCGAGCTGAGACCCACTTAGAATTTGGGAAATAACTTGACTACAGAGAGATGCAGACGTACGTGTGTGTGTGTGTGTGTGTGTGTGTGTGTGTGTGTGTGTGTGTGTTTCTTTTTTAAGATTTTGTTTATTAATTAACGAGAGAGAGAGAACACAAGAGCATTATTATTCTGGCACATATGTCAGAGGTCAAACTCAAGACCTCAGGCTCACAGGCGCATAGGTGAACCATGTTACAGCACAGAAGGTGTTAGCTGAAAAGAAGACTACAGGTGAAGCTCACAGGAAACCAACATTTAATTTATCTACACCAACCTTTAAAAAGAGATTATAGGAAGAACTTCTTGAGACAGAATTAAGACCATTCTGTTAGTCGAAGCATTCACGAACGATAGACCTTTATCTATTTTTGCAAATAATTGTGTGCAGGGGAGAAAGCTGAGCACTAGCCCACTATATATAATGTGTTGATTTATTTTATTTATTGCCACCAGGGTTGTTGCTGGGTCTTAGTGTCTACAAAATGAATCCATCACCTGGCAGCCATTTTCTCCTTTTTTCCCTATTTGATAGGACAGAGAAGTTGAGAGGGGAAGGCAGAAATAGAAAGGAAGAGTGAAGGGAGTCGCAGCGGGTGAAGAGTGAACTGGTAGCGCAGCGGGTTAAGCGCAGGTGGCACAAGGACCCACTTAAGGATCCTGGTTTGAGACCCTCGCCCCCTACCTGCCGGGGAGTCGCTTCATAAGTGGTGAAGCAGCTCTACAAGTGTCTATCTCTCCTCCTCTATCTTCCCCTCCTCTCTCCATTTCTCTCCGTCCTATCCAACAATGATGACATCAATAACAATAAAAACTACAATAAAAAACAAGGGCAACAAAAGTAAATAAATAAATATTAAAAAAAAAAAAAAAGGAAGAGTGAGGGTGGGGGAGACAGCGTAATGGTTATGCAAGGAAGACTTTCATGTCTGAGGCTCCAAAGTCCCAGGTTCAATCCCCCGCACAACCAGTGCTCTGGTGTTTCTGTCCCTCTGCATCTCTCTCAAAAATAAAATATTTTTTTAAAAAAGGAAGGAAGGAAGGAAGGAAGGGAGAGAGAGAGACGGAAAACTACAGTACTACTCTATCACTTGTGAAACCCCCTCACCCCTACCTCACAGGTGGGGCACCAGGACCTAAACCTGGTACCCTAATCAGGGTTACATATGCACTCAACTGACTGCACCACCGTCCAGCCCCTCTTGCTTTCATATGGTGCTGAGGGTTGAACCCAGAGTTCTCTGCATGCAAGGCCTGCACTCCAACACTGTGCCCTCCCCACCCATTTATGTGTGGCTGCAACAGCAGAGATGAGCAGCTACAAAAAGAAGACTGACCCATTAAGCCAAACTCTTTGGTACTGGGCTTTCTACAGGACACTTCCTGTTTAGCCCACCCCTGCTCTAGTCAACAGCCCTTGGGCAGAGACCATCCCTACTTCCGTTTCCCCATTTGAGAAGCAAAAAGTACCATCTGTTTCAATGCAAGCAGAACTTAAAACACTCGGGAAATTTGCTCTCTTACTATCAAAGCTGCACATCAAAATTACCATGCTCAACCCTCAAAAATGTTTGATCAATGCAACCAAATGTACTTTCAATGAGAGTCAAGGTTTTAAAGTCTATAAAAATTTATAGCCTATAATTAAAGGATAGGATATTTAAATTACAAGGCAATCTACTGATTTATATGTAACTACGAAATAAAGGAAATCCCAAACAACTTTAGATCCAACTCCAAATACCTCACAGTATAGTCCACTACAGAAAGCATTCACCTCTAAAGCAACCTTGGGTGATGGGAGAGACAGGCCCTGAGGCAGAGAAACCAGGCCCATTCCCACCACTGACATCACTGCCAGAGTGCCTGCCAGGTGAGCACTAGCTATCTGTGTCTCATGCCACCTGTGTAGGTCCTGTAATCCCCACCCGGCTTACAGATAAGGAGACGGAACCTGTGAAAATTAAGAGTCTTCTCTCTTAGCAGTAGAGAGTGGGAGAGCAGGAACTGGTGCAGCCGCCGTGGGAAGCAGGTCTCACCTCAGAAGGCCCTGTACTTACCCTCAACCCCATCCTGGACAGTGTGTTACCTGCACCGGGGGAGATAACATCGGCAGAGGTACAAATGGAATCTGGAGACAACGAGGAACACCTATCTGCTTCTCTCCCCCCTTCAACCTTCAACTCACACATACGTATCAGAGGCATTAAAGAAGGTGAAGCAAACCATCCTTCCCAATGAGCTCTGGCCTCACGGCCACAACCGGGTGCAGCACCACCACCAGCAGACATCGGATTCTCAGTTCCAAACCACCTCCCAAAGTGAACTTTCTTAACCTCCACTGTAGGCTGAGGTCAGCCAACACAAGAGATGAAAAGATCTTTGTAAATCAGATATTATAGTAATGTACTCTCAGAGGTAACAGGAGAGGCTCAGTGGAAAGAACACAGGCTTTCGCTTCAAACCGACCCGGGGTGGGGGTGGGGTGTGAGTTCTGGCTCTAAGACTCACCCTATGGATGACAAATGCTAACTGCTTATCTTCTCTAAGCCCACTCACCCCACCCCTGCCCCAAGAAATGAGACCACCCTCCTCGACCCATGGTCCTGGCAGCAATCTGCACTAGAACAGTCTAGTCGCTCAGAGTCAGAAGGCCTGAGTTTGTATCACCCGGCTCAGCAGCTTGCCTGGCACGAGCCAGGCGTCCGAGCCTCAGGTTTCTCATCTGCAAAGCAGGAACAATGTCAGCCAAGTTTGACCTGTTGGGGTTATTCTGAGGACTGAGACAGCTGAAGTGCTAGGTGCACAGTGCTTGGCACATGCAAGGCACTGAAAGAGGTTTTCTACCTGTCTAAAATACATACCAAAAGGACAACTCAGATCTTCAGAGGAAATAAACTATTGTAGAAGAGTGGGAGAAAACCCAAGGGTGTGAGATCTGGCTCCACTTTGTCAAAATAGAGAAAAGTTTTCCTCATCTGTTGCTTCAAACTTTAAAATATTTACAAACTACTCCTGGTGCTTTCAGCAGGCAATGCTGCTAAAGAGATCGAGACTATTTGCCCCCAAACAAATACCATTTTCAAAGCGCCAAGAAGAATCACCGGAAAGTCATCGGCTTCGAAGTAGAATGTTGACTCTTTGTAGCACAGTCTGCCTTCTGTGCTTGTGACCAGAGCAAAAGCAAAGAAATTTGGCAACGTGGCCCAAAACCCAATTCTGCCTGTCTTACGAGAGAACGCCTGTCCCCAGCCTTAAGCCTTACACCCCATCTCACGAATCATTAAGAGATTTTTCTTCCAAGCATTAATTCAGGATATAGAAGCAGACTAGAGAATATGCGAAAATAGGCTATGATTAAACATAGTAATAATATTTTTTTTTAATTCCCTTAATGTGAGCCTCAAAAGTCCACCTGGCCAAAATGTTAAACATGCCTTTCGCACCAAGGGCAATTAACTAATGACCCACAGGAGAAATACATAAAATCCTATAGTTCTCGGAAGGCTTTCTCAGATGCACTAGAAGTTTTCAAACAGTTTATATTCCTGATGTTTGTTAATTTTTCTTCAAATGATCTCAGCTTGTTTGTTTGTTTTTATCAGCAGAAAACTATATATTTAGCTCAGGACTCGAATGTCCTTAAACATAGTTTTTTTTATAAATAAATTTATTTTCCCTTTTGTTGCCATTGTTTATTGTTGTAGTTATAGATGTCGTCATTGTTGGATAGGACAGAGAGAAATGGAGAGAGGAGGGGAAGCCAGAGAGGGGGGAGAGAAAGACACCTGCAGACCTGCCTCACCGCTTGTGAAGTGACTCCCCTGCAGGTACGGAGCCAGGGGCTCAAACCAGGATCCTTATGCCGGTCCCGTGCTTTGTGCCACATGCGCTTAACCTGCTGTGCTACCTCCTGACTCCCAAAGTTGTTTTTTTTTTTTTTTTAAAGATTCATTTATTTATTAGAAAAGTAGAAGAGAACAAACTAAACATCACTCTGGTACATGTGCTGTTGGGGATTGAACTCAGGACCTCATGCTTGAGAGTCCAATGCTTCATCCACTGTGCCACTTCCTGGACCACTAAGCAAAGTTCTAATGGGTACCAGAACCAACAGAAAACAGAAATCCTCTCTGCCACTGAACATACCCAGTAGTTCAGGGTGAGGGAGTCAAGGAAAATGGGCTACTGATACACATCAGCTGTCTCCATCACACAAGTCAACATTTAGTTTACACAGACCTTATGTGCATGCCTTGAATTTCTCAGCCCTTGGCATGAGAACATGCATAGGTGGCCATTATTATTATTATTATTTTCCATTATTGTTGTCGTTGCTGCTGCTGTTGTTGGATAGGACAGAGAGAAATCAAGAGAGGAGGGAAAGACAGAGGGGAGGAGAGAAAGGTAAGACACCTGCAGACCTACTTCACTACTTGTGAAGTGACCCCCCTGTGGGTGGGGAGCTGAGGGCTTGAACCAGGATACTTACACCGGTCCTTATGCTTTGCGCCATGTGCACTTAACTTGCTGTGCTACTGCCTGACCCCTGGCCATTATTATTTTCAATTATTAATCTATGCTCACTTAAAAAATATATATTATCCAATGGTCCAGGAGGTGGTGCAGTAGCTAAGGCTCTAGACTCTCAAACATGAGGTCCTGAGTTCAATCCCCAGCAGCACATGTACCACAGTGGTGTTTGGTTCTTTCCTCCTATCTTTCTCATTAATAAACAAATAAAATCTTTAAATATATATGCATATTATCCTTATTTACTGGAGACAGGCAGAAACTGAGAAGGCAGGTAGAGATAGAGAGGGAGGGAGAGAGAGATACCTGCAACACTTCATTTTTGCTTCACCACACGCAAAGCTTTCTCCCTGCAGGTGGGGACCAGGGGCTTTTATATAGTTTTCCACTTGACAGGACAGAGAGAAATTAAAAGAGAGTGAGATAGATAAGACAGACAGACAGAGAGAGACAGCAAGGCAGGAGGGAGGCAGGCAGGCAAAGGCACCTTCAGCCTGCTCCACCACTTATGAGGCTTTCTCGCTACAGTTAGGGACTAGGGACTTGCACCCAGATCCTTGCGCATTGTAACATGCACTAAACCAGGTGCACCACTGCCTGGTCCCTACGCTCACTTTGTAACAGGTTGTTTGTTCTTGTTTTCAATTCTCACCAGGCCCAAATCCCTGGCCAGGGGCATCTTTTCCAGCACTAGGCAGCAGCTGAGTTCCTATGTACAAGTCTGACTTTTGTTTTGAAGGCTCTAAAGAAGGCAGGCAGTTTTTCTGTTGTAGATGGTCCTTCCTGGGCATGGAGGCCAGGTTCTACAGTAAACATAGGGAACAGCCTGTCTACTGGGATCGCCCACAGGGTCAAACCACCTGCACCAGTTACGGCTGTGACTGTTCAGTCTTGCATGTGGCCCACAAACTCCAGATTAACTGTCTCGCTTTGTTGACTTTAGCAGTCACCTTGTAACGAACTGGTCCTGCCAGCCCACTTCTGCTGCCAAGGTGTTCACATGTGGCACACTTGCTCAAGGCAGGAAGCAAATTCCTGTCCCAGAAACCTACAAGGACACTTACATCCCAGCTCATTCCCCACATATTAAAAAAACACACACACAAGAGAGAGATTGTGTAGGTGACAGCAGAAGAGGAGGCTGAGGGCATCAACACTGCAGGCAGCTCCACTAGGAATGGGCACAGGCAGGCACTTTGGGCAATGCAAAGTCTTTCTAGCTTGTCTAATCCCAAGTATGACTCTCTCACTAAGGACTCTCATTGGGGCAGAAAAGATAGCATATTGGTTATGCAAATAGACTCTTGAGCCAGAGGCTCCAAAAGTCTCAGATTCAATCCCTGCACCACCATAACCCAGAGCTGAGCAGTGCACTGGTAAAAAATAAATAAAAGAACTCTCCTTGCACGAAGTTCTAAACTAACAATCTGTACTTTAGAGATATCATGAAGGAAAGTATGCATCTCCTTTTTTTTTTTTTTTAGTAGACTTATTTGACAGGGGAAAGGGGGAAAAAAAAAACAGGTGTACCACTCTGGCATATATGATGCCAGGTTGGAACTCAGGATCTTATGTCTGAGACCCCAATGCCTTGTCCACTGTGCCATCCCCATGTCACAAAAATATGCATTTTCAAAGCATCAAGTAGCTAGGAAAGACAACTAGAAAACATTGAAGTGTAAAGTTTGGAGAGTTAAAAGATCCACTGATAGGGGTGGGGGAAGATAGCATAATGGTTATGCAGAAACACTCATGCCTGAGGCTCTAAAGTCCCAGGTTCAATCCTCTGCACCACCATAAACCAGAGCTGCAGTGCTCTGGTAAAAAATAAACAGGGGCTAGGTAGTGGCACACCTGGTTAAATGCACACATTACAGTGCACAAGGATCCAGATTCAAGTCCCTGGTCCCCATCTGCAGGGGGAAAGCTTCACAAGTAACGACGCATAGCTATAGCTGCCTATCTCTCTCTCCCTGTCACCCCCTCCCCTCTCTATTTCTGCCTCTATTCAATAATAAAAATTTTAAACAAAAATCCAATTAAGTACTAATTTAAAAATTTTTGATTTTCCTAAACATACTATCTGTACAATACTCATTTTTAACCCAGCATCCCAATGCATATACTTTTAAATATTCTAGATGCTGGTGAGGTGGCTCAGCAGGTAGAGCAGATGTTTTGCACACAGGATTTGACCCTCAGCACCACACATGCCAGAGCAGTGTTCTGGTAGGTCAGTCTCTCTCACTCTTTCATTAAGTAATTTCTTTCAACCTAGCACAAGTGAGATTACCAAGAGCACAAACCAAATGTGGTTATTTATTACAAACACGCAAATACCAGCAAGTATTCATGATTCTTTCCTATATGCTTATCATTTATTCTTTTTCAGGCACTGAGAATTTCAAGATGCTGTGTACCTCTACAACTTGATCTTTAAAACTTCCTATTTACATCGGGCACAGGCAGGCCTTAGCTCTAGTACCTTAAAGCAAAGCAAATGCCCTAATTAAAAAGGGGGGGGGGCATGCACGCCAGCTGGTGGGATGTGTGGCACAGTAAACAAAGCACTGGACTTGCAGGCATAAAGTCCCCAGTTCAATCCCCACCATTTCATGTACTAGAATGTCACTCTAGTTCATTCTCATTCTCTCTCTCTTTCTCATATATAAATCTGGGAGGGGAGGGCGGAAGAGAGCTGACATCTCAGGAATATTAAAAGCAGCAAGGACCCCATAGATTTCTCATTTATACAAGAAATACATATACAGTCGAAGGAAAAGACACACATTCTAAAGGAGATTATTTCAACTATATTCATACTATATTCATAAAAAAAAACCCTCGTCCAAAATTACGAATTTGTAAATTACCAGCCCTGTACAGACCTACACCTATTTCAATCTGATGACGAAAATAAAATACTGTGAAGACCATCTGTTGCCCTACTTAAAATCCAGGAGCATGGGTGAGAGCAAATATGTCACATGCTAGGCTACAATTATTCCTATTTTGAAAAGCAAATGACCGAATCCAGTTCAAAGAAAAAAACACCAGTTTCTACTATCTACCTGTTTTAAACCAGCACTAGTAAGAGTCAACTGGATGAGTTTAAAACAGAGGATTGACCACAATCTTAAAAATCCATTTACAGACTTTAAGAAAAGTCTACTGCTAATACCCTTCTTCAAACCTGCACAACTCCTTTAACCTGCCCACACGGCTGCAGACTCTCCTCTGCTTTTCCTTGGCCTCCTAAGCCCTGGGACTGACTCCCTGCAGTCATTAACTCTCAGTAAATCTGTTGTGAGGCCAGGCTTGAACCTGGGCTGCACACATGGCAAAGCAACACACTATTCAAGTGAACTACTTCGCCAGCCATAGAGTTTATCGTGAGAGAATAATTCTGCCAGTTCCTGTTTCAAAAGGGGGGGGGGAGTTCATTCCATTTTTTTTTTTTTGGAATTATCTTTATCTTAAGACACTTTTTATGTGATTAGAAATTATGTAGTATGGGCGGAGGGTAGATAGCATAATGGTTATGCAAAAAGACTCATGCCTGAGGCTCCAAAGTCCCAGGTTCAATCCCCCACACCACCATAAGCCAGAGCTGAACAGTGCTCTGGTGTAAAAAAAAAAAAAAAAAAAAAAAAATTAGGAGGAAAATCATAAAACTGATAGTTCTCTCAATCACATTTCCAACTAAAAAGGCAAGTTCTGGAAATGTTATGCCTTGTTGTTATCTAGTAACTAGCTAAACTAGCCCAATTTACAATTAAAAATATCTAAGGTAACTGGCATTCAATAGGACTGATTCTAACCATGGAAGAGTTCTAAGTATACTGTTCATAACACATGCAGTCATAGGCCAAAATGAAAAAAAAAAAATTTCCATCAATTATTTGAAAGAATTTTAACATGGGTTCCTTTTGATCAACAAAGCCATACTGCCTGCCTTTCAAGGTGTACTATGCATAAAGACAAAACTAAAGACAGACATGTGGGGACCACAAGTTCCCCTCCCCCAAAGCACAGTGACTGAGACACATTCACCCCTCAGAACCAAATCAGCATGTGCTCTTAACCAGACAAGGACCATAATAATGGTGAATTAACTCCACCAATCCTAACAATGGCCAGCTGACTGACTCATAGAGTAAGTCAAAGTCTGACTTAAACAGGATTTGGTAAACAGGTAAACAGGATTTGAATTCTCAAGTGATGAGTTGACACTGGGTAGCATTTTAATGCTTACGGTATCATAATGCTTCAGCTAATCTCAAGAGTGATTTCTAGTGGGTTGTTAGAAAAGTCATGACACTTTTTTTTTGGCATCATAAAACTATATCATGACTTTTACGACAAACCAACAGAAATGAAAGAGTAATGATTGATACTGATATAAGACACTTTTTTCCTAGTCAAAAGTTTAACCGGTGAGATTGTGTGGCAGTACTTCACCAGACTTGCATGCCTAGGGGCCTGGAGATCCCAAATTTATTCCCCGGCACCATCATTACACCACAGGTGAGCAGTGAGCTGGCCTCCTAGTCTCTAAATTTTTTTAAAACAACACAGGTTTCTAAATATGAAGTCACATTTTACTACTATATTTCATATTCAGAAATGAAGCTGTCAGGTTTTCTATTTCATACTTCTAATTCCAAGAAAGTAAAAATGGCAGAACTTATTTTTAGTATGTACAAGGAGTAAGATTCTAAATTTATGATATAAAGCTATTTTTAATTCCTATTCCCTAGAAGGCAGATACACATATGGCTATAAAGGTGGTCTTCTTAAAAATTTATTTATTATGATAGGCAGAAAGAAGTGAGGTGTGAGAGGGGGAGAGGGGGGAAGAGAGAGAGAGAGAAACCCATACACTTGCAGTACTGCTCCACTGCTCACAAATCTTTCTCCCAACAGGAAGGAACCAGGGGGCTTGAACTTGGGTCCTGGCACAATAACTTATGTGCTTTACAAGTTGTGTCACTACCCAACCCTGGTCTTGTATAGAATACTCATCTAAGATGATTCCTTTATCAATAGACAAGGAAACAGACACCCAGGAAGGAAGTGAAAGACACAAGGGCTTGGGACTCTAAGTCAAGGACAAGAGCCTGAGTGTCAGGCCTTACAGGAAGTCTGCATATTAACTAGCTGCCTCTCTACCAGACTTGCAGCAGTGACCCAAATCAGGGATCAGGGTCTCTGAGCCGAAGTTTAACCATATTAACTAAACTAGATGAAAGAAACCAAATCAATGTATTTCTTTCTCTCCTAATGCCTAAGAGAAAATCATTTCATCACAGAGCTCAATCCCTAGCAAAGCAGAACCTAGACATGGAAATGAAGAGATACAGTTTATGAACCAAGATCCAAGGAAGTGGAGTATTTCGTAGGAGGTCAGATCTAAAAATGAAATTTAACACTCACTGTGACAAACACTGCCGGTTACTCAATATCTACTCTATCAGGTTTTCTCATTAGCTGAACTCTTGATTTTATTCAGAGAAGTCAAAGGTTATACTTCCCAGCCTCCCCTACATGTAAGGCTGACCATCTGACAGTTCTTGTCCATGATATAAGTAATTTGTAAAGGACACTCACAAAAAAAACCCTTCAAAATTAGTGGGAGAGGAAGTCTTAACTAGTTCTTATCCTTTTATATTACTCCTCTCTTCCTTCTTCTACACAAAACACTAATGTGACAAGAGGAATAATAGGTATAAAGATGGGTAAAAAAGACAGAAGGTGGGGGTGGGGTGGGCGATAGCAGAGGGTTAAACACACCTGGCGTGAAGCACAAGGATCCAGTTCGAGCCCCCAGCTCCCCACCTGCAAGGGGAGTCCATTCACAGGCGATGAAGCAGGTCTGCAGGTGTCTATCTTTCTCTCCCCCTCTGTCTTTCCCTTCTTTCTCCACTGCTCTCTGTCTTATCTAATAATAACAACCACAACATTAACAACAAGTGCAACAAAATGGGAAAAACTGCCTCCAGGAGCAGTGGATTTGTCTGAGCCCCAGTGATAACTCTGGAGGTAAAAAAAAAAAAAAAAAAAGACAGAAGAAGGTGGAGAAGATAGCATAATGGCTATGCAAAACAGACTTTCCTGGGGCCCTATTCTGGGAGTCCTGAGATTCCCAAACAGACATGATAGGCCTAGACCTTGAATAAATCCCTCACTCTATTGTTACCAGTTATCTCTATGAGGAACAACAAAATAGACACCCCCTCCCCATTTTGTGGGCCTCCATAAGATCCCTCAACTCGGATCAACAACAGTAGAGAATATTCCATCTTCCGAAAGGAGGCTGGACAACATACTGTATGTTCTACCTGAAGAAGATGGGTCAATATTGGGGCAGCTTGGAATGTTCCTACTCATGACCACAGAATGTGAGCTCATCTACAGGGATGCAGAGGTCACATAGGCTCCTAAGCTGAATATGGGCCCCAGATCACATCAAATCAATGGGGTTTACAGTCAACAATATTTATACCCCTTTCCTATATTAGGGCACTACTCTCTTCCCTGATCCAGTTTTCTGTCCCTTTTCCAACCACGACATCATCTCCCCAGACAATAACTTGGATCCACATGCACATCAGATTTCAGGCTCAGAGGAAAAAAAAAAAGTATATCCACAGGCCCTTTGGAATATAACTAAAATAGGCCTACTAGCTATCTATAAAATAGAGACACCCCCCCCCCCAATTCTTCATCTGCACTATTCCAGCCTTTAGGTTCATGATTGGTCAACAATTTGTTTGGCTTTGTATGTTAACTCTCTTTTCAGCCACCTGGTTCCAGATGCTAGCATGATGCCAACCAAACTTCCCTGGACAGACAACCCCACCAATGTGTCCTGGAGCTCTGATTCCCCAGAACCCCGCCCCACTAGGGAAAGAGAGATAGGCTGGGAGTATGGATCGACCTGTCAACACCCATGTTCAGCGGGGAAGCAATTACAGAAGCCAGACCTTCTCCCACCTCCTGCGTCCCACAATGACCTTGGGTTCATACTCCCAGAGGGTTAAAGAATAGGAAAGCTATCAAGGCAGTGGGTGGGACATGGAGTTCTGGTGGTGGGAACTGTGTGGCGTTGTACCCCTCTTATCCTATGGTTTTGTCAGTGTTTCCTTTTTATAAATAAAAGAAAAAAAAAAAAGACTTTCATGCCTGAGGATCCCAGGTCCCAAATTCAATAAACCCAACACCACCACCACCACCACAAACCAGAGCTGATCAGTGCTCTGGCTAAAAAAAAAAAAAAAAAGACGGAACCAAGGCCCTTCACAAGCAATGTTATAGATGTCTCCCCCTCCCCCCTCCCCCCTCCCCCCTCCCCCTGGGAATAGCAACCTTGTCTGTTATATCCATGTTACAGATGTTACAGCCACACTATTTCAGATCAACTACAACTCCTGAATAATTCACCTAAGCAATTACATATAAATATATTCACAGACATTATTTCAAGAAACCCTCTAGGCAATCCTGTAACATGGCATTTTCTTCATTTTAGGAAGAGGAAAACAAATGCAGATGCACATCCTAATGTGACCAAAGCGAAATTTACTTTTCCAATATAGCACAGGGTGCAGGAGACAGCATAAAGGTTATGTGCAAAGACACTCTCATACCTGAGGCTCCAACGTTTCAGGTTCAGTGCCCCACACCACCATTAGCCAGAGCTGAGCAGTGCTCTGATGAAATAAAATAAATTAAAAAACATTTTAATCAAATATAGGACTTATCTAAAAAGGTACATATATTTGAAAATATTATCACAAGTAATATTTCTCACATAACATGCCGTAAACCCATTCACTCCCTTCTACAAACATTATTAAAACCCTGCTAATCAAGATTAGACTTTAACCTCCACTGTGGATGGGTAGATTCTTTCTCAAAAATCCTTCTTTGGTTGATAGATCAGAGACCCTACCTCCAGCAGAGTACCAGATGTGACCTACTATTTGCTCGAGTGGCCAATTAGATCATAGAAAGTAAAAAAAAAAAAAAAAGTTCATCCAGGGGCTAGGCAGTGGCACACTGAGTTAAGCACACATACTACTAAGTGCAAGTGCAAGGACCTGCACAAGAATTCCGGTTGAGCCCCCAGCTCCCCACCTGCAGCGGGGTGTCACTTCACAAGCAATGAAGCAGGTCTTCAGGTGTCTTTCTCCCTATCCCCCTTCCTCTCTCAATTTCTTTCTGTCCTACCCCCCCAAAAAAAATTGAAACAGTGGCCACAGGAGCAGTGGATTCATAGTGCAGGCACCAGCGATAATCCTGGTGGGGGGGACCACCTCATTCTTGTCACCTTATGGCAAGGCAGCCCACATGGTTCCACACACTGCACTTGAGTACATGTGTACTTATGATGACTAATTTACAACCATCTCCTAGTTCCATGGGTGTCCTTTTGTTCACTTATCTCTTGTCTCTCTGATATTCAGCTTCCTCCAGGAAGTCCTTGCTGGTAGACTCAACACCAAACACTTCCCAGGTCCTACCCTCATTTTTAAGTTTAAGGAACCTATGTTGTTTGTATGGTATTTTTATTTATCACTCCAGAATATGATCCAGTTTGTTTTTATACAGAATTAAGAAAGAAACTCCAAAAACTCATTATAAAATAGTCTTATTTGAGAGAACAGAGGGGAAAAAACTCAAAGGATGAAGAAATGAGGGCTAGCAAACAGCTGATTTGGGTGTACTGCATTCCCCTGTGCTGGACTCCAGGTTCAAGGCCAACTCCCACTGCATTAAAGGAAGCTTGAATACTGTGGTATCTTTTCATCAGAGAGAGAGAGGGGAGGAGGACTCCTCAGTACACAGAACATTAACAATGTTTTCATTCACAGTAACAGACAAGATCCGATGCATCTAAGGTGGTATGGCTATAGTAAATCTATGAACTAACTTCTGAAATGCCAGTGAAGTATTAAACTTATTTAAAACCTTTTTTTCCCCAGAGCACTGATCAGCTCTGGCTTATGACGGTGCCGGGATTGAGCCCTGGACCTCAGAGCCTCAAGGACGCAAGTCTTTTACAGAGCCATTATGCTGTCTCCCCAGTCCCTACTTCCTCTGTTTTCCAAGAGGTAGCCAGTAAACTCTGTCAAGGCCTGCTTTACAACAGAAATGGCAGGAACTCAATATTCACTATTATGTTTTTAGCAGCGGTCTGATCAAATAATGAGAATAACTAGACTGTTTGCATATAAAATAAATACAATTTCTTAGTTTTGCATTTTATTTGAAAAGCCTGAATTTGTATGTTAGAGTCGAGTCTTCTAACTTGGGATAAAGACAACTGCTTTGTGAAGGGAGTATGCTACCCATGGGTGCACTGTCAACTGCCCAGTTCGGCATATGCCCTGTGGCCCCAAAACAAAACTGCTTTCCAAAGTTTCCTCATCTCCACACAAAACCAGGCGCTACCTGATTTCATCACATTTATGACATGCCATTATTTTATGACACACCAGAGAAGAAAGAAGCTGCCAATTAAACGATGACTCATCGCCTATTGTAAGACATCTCAATTTCACAGATCTGAGGTACAGGGGGGAGAAAAACGTCTTACAACCTATAAAATATGATACAAATTTGACATTCTTTCCTAGCTATAAAAGCACTTGCCATCTTCACATAATACCAATTTTCCTTCTTAGCTAAATGTATATTTACATGCTTTACTGTATAATTCAATTTGATGGGATTCAAGATCTTACTGAGGAACCTACTATTATGTCAACACTCTGCTAGGTACAAATAAAACATGTCTAACAATGTGACTCTTCTTCCAACATACACTAGTTAAAGCAGTGGATCTCAACACTTTAGCCTCAGGCTCCTTTACACCCAAATACTGGTGACCACCTTCTCCCAAAGGGCTTTTTATAATGTGGCAACATCAAGATTTACCATTGTAGAAATGATAAACAATTTAAAATTTAAAATGCAAATATATCATTTTTATTTAAATATATATATATATCCCCATTTCCAGAGCAAAAGTCAATTGAGTAGAATGACAACTTTCACAATTTTGTGACTCTCTTAAAAGTCTGGCTTAACAGAAACTAAGCTGGATTCTCACGTGTGTCTACTTTCCACCTGATGCAGTATTCTTAGTGCGAAGAGAGTGAGTGGGAGTCTAGTAAGTACATTCTGATAAATCTTGGACATTCTTTATTGACGTTACACCAAAACTTTCCAAGTGGTAGTATCATAAATGCTAAGTGCAGCCAGGAAGATGGCAAAGTGGTTTTTGCAACAGACCTTCTTGCCTGAGGTTTGGGGGTACCACCAGAAGCCAGGGCTGAGCACTGTTCTGGTTAATAAGATAAACACGCTAAGTGCAACATGGATTCTGAAAGAGTACCAGTGAGCTTTTTCAATTTCACATGGTTACATTAAAATCCACTGGTCTGCCTTGCATTTTGAATGTATCCTCTACCCAAACACAAAGACACACACATTTATTTTTTTTAATTGAATTTTTTTCAAAAATCTCTTTTGTTTAAATTTAATGAAGAATGAGGGAATCAGAACATCAATCTAGCGTATGGTGCCTGGACTGAACTCAGGACCTCACACACACAAGTGTCTACCACTCGATTTGCATTCTATCTCTGAGAACTTTCCCCAACCCCTAGTCATGCTTCAAGCATGAATTTTTTTTTTAAATATGGAATGATTCACAAATTTGCATGTCATCTTTCCAGAGGAGTCATCCTGTCTCCCCTGTATTGTTTCAGTTTTAGTGTGTGTGCTGCCAAGACAAGCACAGAGCATATTTAGACTTTTCACTGGTCATTTTGAAAATACTGGCTCAATGACTTACACAGATCTCCCAAATACTGACATGTACATATCACTATCTATCAAGATCCACACCTGTTAACATCACCATTGAGTTCATAAATATCAAAGTATTAGAAAAGCCATCAAAAACATGTGTCAGGAATTTTCCATAATTCTGTTTGCTTAGCGTTCATCTTCTGTCATTTGCCATATATTCCATCAACACCCCTTCAAGTGATGAGCTCACTTTGTTGGCAGAAACTGTCTGCTCATATGTACCAACTACTATATTTTACTGTTGACTGTAAACCATTAATCCCAGCAATAAAGAGAGAAAAGAAAGGAGAGAGGGAGAGAGAGAGAGAAAGCTAGGAAGGAAAGAAAAGAAAGAACTGCCAAAAAGTGAAGGCTTAATAACCACAGTTCTGTAGGCAGTCAGACTCGAGCACAAATGGCCTCTCTTGAAAAAAAACAGCTCAGCTCAACATCAGGTAGGTACTTTTTTTTCTTTAAATGCTGGTTCCTCATTTTTATCTATCTCTTTTGTCCGTTTCTTTTTAAAGTATTTTATTTATAAGAAAGACAGGACGAGGGAGGGAGAGAGAGAATGAGACAATGAGACATCACTCTGGTACATGTGCTGCCAGGGATGGATTTGAGAGAGAGTCCAAGGTTCTAGAAGCAGCCACGATACTTCAGTATGCAGGAAAGGTGCTTCCCATGGCATCAGATGGATTATTAAAGAGACACATAGTCAAGGGTCAAAATGCATTGACTCGGGAGTCCGGCAGTAGTGCAATGGGTTAAGCGCATATGGTGCAAAGCTTAAGGACCAGTGTAAGGATCCCGGTTTGAGCCCCCAGCTCCCCACCTGCAGGGGAGTCGCTTCACAGGTGGTGAAGCAAGTCTGCAGGTGTCTATCTTTCACTCGCCCTCTGTCTTCCCCTCCTCTCTCCATTTCTCTCTGTCATATCTAACAAGGACATCAATAAAAACAATAACTACAACAATAAAAAAAAAGGGCAACAAAAGGGAAAAAAATAAATATAGAAAAAATGCATTGACTCTATGCCACTGATCTAAGGTGGTCTAAGAACCACCTTCTTTAAAACTGCAGGTATGTGGTGGTGCTGTGAACAAAGTTTTGGAAGCTAAAGCTTTATCCACTGTGGTTTTTGAAGTATCAATACTACTAAAATAGACAAGCACATGAGTTAAAATAACTATGAAACAAGCTTTGGCCTCATAGTCTTTGCCAACTCTCTGTTCTGAAGGCTAAAATGGAGAAGTTACTCAGAACCTGATGAGTAAAATCTGTTCTTCCTTAACAGTGCATGTGATCATGAAGGGAAAAAAAAAAAAAGAGAGAGAGAGAGAAAGAAAGAAACAGAAAGAAAGAAAGCTACTTGGTGTGTATATGCAGTTAAAAACATCACTAAATTAACCCATATCCATGACCCTGGGAGAATCATTGCAGTTTCCAACGGAGGGAATGGGGATACAGAACTCTGGGAGTGGGAATGGTGTGGAATTGTACCTGTAATTTTGAAAGGAAAAGAAAAAAAAAAAGACTAAACCTTGAGCTTTGTGTCTCCAAAGTAAAATTAAGTAAATACTTGGCTATTATAAAATATTTTCTCCATGATTCTGAATAACTAGAAGCTGGTCACAATTTTTACAGAAGGCATGAGCTCTTTAAGCATTTCTTAAAATCTCTTTCCTTGGATGAAAGGCAAAAGTAAGTACAAAATAAAGAAAGGTTCCCAAAGAAGTCCTGAGAAGTTCAAAACAATGATAGTATCAAATCTTAATGTGCTACAAGTAACCTTTCAGATGCACTAACTTTGCAAAGAGAGACTTGAGCAACTTTACATATTATGAAACAGAATACTGTTAAGTCATATGATTTCAATGAGTCTAAGGTGTTTGTTACAAGTGAAATTAATAGACATCTGAGTTGTTTCCTTTATCCACAATCTTAACATTTTTCTTTGATCTTAAAAATATTAAAAAGGGGGGGTCGGGCGGTGGCGCAGTGGGTTGAGCGCACGTGGCGCAAAGCGCAGGGACCGGCGTAAGGATCCCAGTTCCAGCCCCCGGCTCCCCACCTGCAGGGGAGTCGCTTCACAGGCGGTGAAGCAGGTCTGCAGGTGTCTATCTTTCTCTCCCCCCTCTGTCTTCCCCTCCTCTCTCCATTTCTCTCTGTTCTATCCAACAACAAAGCAACGTCAACAATGGCAATAATAACCGCAAGGAGACTGCAACAACTAGAGCAACAAAAAGGGGGAAAAAATGGCCTCCAGGAGCGGTGGATTCATGGTGCAGGCACCGAGCCCAGCAATAACCCTGGAGGAGAAAAAAATACATATATATATATATATATATATATATATATATATATATATATATATATATATATATATAAAAAGGGAGTCGGGAAGTAGTGCAGCGGGTTAAGTGCAGGTGGCGCAAAGTGCAAGGACCAGCATAAGGATCCCGTTTCAAGCCCCTGGCTCCCACCTTCAGGGGAGTCACTTCACAAGCAGTGAAGCAGGTCTGCAGGTGTCTATCTTTCTATCCCCGTCTTCCCCTCCTCTCTCCGTTTCTCTCTGTCCTATCCAACAATGACATCAATAACAACAACAATAACCACAACAATAACCACAACAATAAAACAACAAAGACAACAAAAGGGAATAAATAAATATTTAAAAATTATTTTAAAAAAATAGTCTCCAGGAGCAGTGGATTCGTAGTGCAGGCACAGAGCCCCAGCAATAAGCTGGGAGAGGAGACACTCAGGCATGATAGCCTTTTACATATGGTGATGTTGTGTATGATATAGCAAATCCTAACAATGGGATTTGCAAAGTTAACCCAATTGCCAAATAACGATTACAGCAACAACTATCTATTAATAGTTATTGGCTATCTATCAATAGCCTTCTTAATCCCTAAGACAGCAGGAACCTCCCACTTCCTCTACAGAGCCTATATTTCCACCAGTCCTGGAATCTCCAGAGTGGGGCTCACTTTCCTGCATGCTTCTCTCATACCAAATGTTCATACCAAATGATATTACATCTGCTGATACCAACCTAATCAACGCAACGAGTACCACCTCTTCACTTCAGACTGTGTCCAGAGACGTCAGGAATGGAATGTCAACCCTTCAGCTTCATTACTCGGGTGAGACCTTTCCTTTCATAATTCCTTCTCTAATTCCATTTCAGGTGGTTCACTTCCTAACAAAGTCCCAAAACCTAGATATAGACTAGGTCCCGTGAGATAAGGCATATGTTCACGTATCCATAGATTAGGGCAAAATATATATCTGAAAGCAAAAGTGCACAACAGTCTGCAGTGAGTCAGTATATGCAGCAAGTAGAAAGACCCAAAGACACCATAAAGTTCATAATGAATAGTGTCTACTTAAGACTTAGATACCCCCCTCACCTACTTCCTATTATACTTCCCTCACTCACTCCAAAGCTAACCTAAGCAAGGACTGCAAAAGCTGAATAAGGGCAAGAGACTGGCAGACTTTAACGATGACTCTTTAGTCACTATCAGGCCACCCCATCAGACATGGTGGGCTTAAATCTCAAATAAATCCCTCTCTCCATTGTTACCGGTCATCTCTATCAGGAACAACAAAATAGGCCCCTTTGTGGACCCCCATAAGACCTTCTCCTCAACGTGGATCAACATTGGTAGAGAATGCTCCATCCTACAAAGGGAGGCTGGACAACATATTCTATGTTCCACCTGAGGAAGATGGGTCCTGAAATTGGGGCGGCTTGGAACATTCCTACTCTTGACCACAGAATGTGAGCTCAGATCTATAGGGATGCAGAGGTCACATAGGCTCCTAAGCTGAATATGGGCCCTGGATCAGATCAAATCGATGGGGTTTACAGTCAACAATATTTATACCCCTTTCCCATATTAGGGAGCTACTCTCTTCCCTGATCTAGCTTTCTTGTCCTTTTTCCAGTCATGACATCTCCCCCAGACAATAACTTAGATCCACCTGCATATCCAACAATGATAACATCAATAACAACAACAATAATAGCTACAACAATAAAAAAAATAAGGGCAACAAAATGGGAAAAATAAAAAATAAGTAAATAAAATCTTTTTCAAAAAAACATTTTTTTCCTGAGCCTGACATCTGATATGCATACCTGCCCAGACTCTAGTTGGCCAATCCTGTCACAAAATTAGCTCCTGGCACTTGCAGGGTGTGTAGGTGATGGCAATATTTAAGTCAAAGGTCTATAATCACTTCTCCCTCCACCCCAGTCACTAAACCAATGAAGAACTGATGACAAACATTTCTGACTTACATTTAAGAAACTCACGTGGTCCCATGAATTGATACACTGATCCTGAATGGTCTCTGTCAGTCTCAAATTAATAACTTTATTACTGTTGTACTGGTAACCAGCAAGATATTTATCATTAACATTCAATTTCCACCTCATTCTTTAAGGAACCCGCAGGGTCTGGCCAAATTTTAACATCTCACTGTTACTTCTCCAGAAGCTATTTAGCCAACAGCCTCAACTATAAATATACTCTGTTCTAGAAAACAATGTGTAATTGTTAGGACCAGGGAGTTAGGTGTGCCTGTGAGAGCTGACAACTTGCATGCCTAAAGTTACAGGTCATAGGTTCAATCCCCAGCACCACCCTATGCCAGAGCTGAGTAGTGCTCTGCTCTTTCATAATAAGCAAATATTGGTGAAGAATAAACTCCTTTGAGGTTTTTTGTTTTGTTTTGTTTTTTTAGTTTTTGTGGGCCAAAACAGTGCACCTCTGCTAGAATTAGGAGTTAAGAATTTTTCTCTTGGGAGTCAGGCGGTGGGGCAGCGGGTTAAGCGCACGTGACACAAAGCACAAGGACCAGCGTAAGGATCCCGGTTGAGCGCCCCGCTCCCCACCTGCAGGGGAGTCGCTTGACAGGTGGTGAATCAGATCTGCAGGTGTCTGTCTTTCTCTCGCCCTCTGTCTTCCCGTCTTCTATTTCTCTCTGTCCTATCCAACAACATCAATAACCACAACAATGCTAAACAACAAGGGCAACAAAAGGGAAAATGAAATAAAATTTTTAAAGAATTTTTCTGAGTTAATTTATGTAACTAGATACTTATAAGAAAATATACAGTGGGAGTTGGGTGGTAGTGCAGTGGGTTAAGCGCAGGTGGTGCAAAGTGCAAGGACCTGCGCAGGTGGTGCAAAGTGCAAGGACCTGTGTAAGGATCCCAGTTCGAGCCCCGGGCTCCCCACCTGCAGGGAAGTCATTTCACAGGCGGTGAAGCAGGTCTGCAGGTGTCTGTCTTTCTCTTCCCCTCCTCTCTCCATTTCTCTCTGTCCTATCTAACAATGATCACATGAATGACAATAGTAATAATAACTACAATAATAATAATAATAATAATAAACAAGGGCAACAAAAGGGAAAATAAAATAAATGTAAAAAGGAAGGAAGGAAGGAAGGAAGGAAGGAAGGAAGGAAGGAAGGAAGGAAGGAAGGAAGGAAATATACAGAATCATGGTCCAGGAGGTGGCTCAATGAATAAAGCACTGGACTCTCAAGTGTGAGGTCTTGAGTTCGATTCTCCGCAGCACATGTACCAGAGTGATATCTGGTTCTCTCTCTCTCTCCTCCTGTCTTTCCCATAAATAAAATCTTTTAAAAAGGGGGGGGATATATATGGGTAGATAGCATAATGGTTATGCAGAGACACTTGTGCCTGAGGCTCCAAAGTCCCAGGTTCAATCCCCTGCACCACCATAAGCCAGAGTTGAACAGTGCTCTGGTAAAAAAATAATAATAAAATAGGGACTCAAGCAGTAGTGCAGTGGGTTAAGCGCATGTGGCACAAAGCGCAAGGGCCGGCTTAAGGATCAGAGTTCGAACCCCGGCTCCCCACCTGCAGGAAAGTCATTTCACAGGCGGTGAAGCAGGTCTGCAGGTGTCTATCTCTCCCGTCTTCCTCTCCTCTCTCCATTTCTCTCTGTCCTATCTAACAACGATGACATCAATAACAACTACAACAACAATGAAATACAACAAGGGCAACAAAAGGGAAAATAAATATTTTTTAAAAATAAAATAAAATATACAGAATCAAACAGCATTTTATCACTACCCTGTGCCTTTTCCCTCCAAGTTCCCCTTCTGGTCTAAAATTCTTTATAGCACTATTTGAGTCACAATTTTATTAACTAAAACCTCTGCAGCTCATCCTTTCTGTCTTTATTTTCACATTGCTAAGCTACTTAACATTTCCACATTCAATGATACTATAGATCTAAAAAAGTCAAATGTTCATCAGGGAAGCAATTACAGAAGCCAGACCGTCTACCTTCTGCATCCCATAATGATCCTAGGTCCATACTCCCAGAGGGATAAAGAATAGGAAAGCTTTGGGGTGGGGGATAGGAAGTTCTGGTGGTAAGAACTGTGAATTGTACCCCTCTTATCCGATGGTTTTGTCAATATCTCCATTTAATAAATAAAAAAACATCAAATGTACAAAGCTATATTTGCTGTGCAAATTGCTGAATCAATGGCTGGGGAGAGATAAATGGTTATGCAAAGGACTTTCATGCCTGAGGCTCTGAGGTCCCAGATTCAATCCACAGTGCCACCATAAACCAAAGCAGAGCAGTGCTCTGGTATTAAAGAAAATACTGCTAAATAAACAAATGCCATCAAATCTGTGTACTCCAAGACCACCTCCCCATATAGCCCACTCCCTTTTGCTGCCAGGAAGGCAGTACAAATTCATACTTTGTTCAAAATCAAATCTGAAGCTGTACAAGTCATTAGAACTAAAATCAGCAGGGATTAAGCGCAGGTGGCACAAAGCGCAAGGATCCCAGTTCGAGCCCCTGGCTCCCCACCTGCAGGACAGTCACTTTACAAGTGAAGCAGGCCTACAGGTGTCTATCTCTACATTTCTGGCTGTCTACCCAATAAATAAATAAAGATAATAAAAATATTTTTTTAAAAAAACTGACCCATTGGGGCTGGGTGGTAACACATCCAGTAAAGAACACCCGTTACCATGGCCAAGAACCTGGTTTCAAATTCCAGGCCCCCAACTACAGAGGGAAAGCTTCACAAACGGTGGAGCAGTGCTGCAAGTGTCTTTCCTTCTCTCTCTCTCTCTTTCCATTTCTCCCTATTTCTCTCTGACCCTGAAAGACAAAGTAGGGGGTGTGTGTGTGTGTGGGGGGGGGGAACGGCTCACTGGGAGTGATGGAATTGTATAGACCAAACCCCAATAAGAACCACAGTGGGCAAAAAAAAAAAATAGGGGCCAGGTTGTGGCACACCAGCTTAAGTATACATGGTGCCACGCACAGGACCCAAGCTCAAGCCCCTGGTCCCTATCTATAGGGGAAAGCTTCACAAGTGGTAAAGCAGGGCTGCAGGTATCTGTCTCTTTCCCTTTCTAATGCCCCCACCCCTCTCAATTTTTGTCTCTTATCCAGTAATAAAAATAATAATAATAATAATAATTTAGCCATTGTAACATAAGGTAACGGGGTAAAACTATAAATGAGTGAATTTTCTATGACCTTTCTGTAACTTTTCTATAAATCTGAAATTAGAAGTTTATCTAGAAAAGTACTGTGTCAAGTTCTGGGAGGTGGCACACTGGATAAAGCATGAGGTCCTGAGTTCAACACCAGCAGCACACATACCAGAGTGATAAATATCTGGTTGTTTCTCCTCTTACCTTTCTAATAATTTTTTTTTTTTAAATACTGTGGGGTGAGGGGCAGGTGGTGGAGCACACCAAGTTAAACGCACATAGTACGAAGCATAAGGACCTGCTCGAGTATCCCAGTTCAAGTCCCCAGCTCCCCACCTGTAGGAGGGGGTCACAGGTTTGCAAGTGTCTATCTTTCTCACTCCCTCTCTTCCCCTTCCCTCTCAATTTCTGTCCTATCCAAAAAAAAATTAAAATTTAAAAAATGTCCACAGAAGCACTGGATTCGTAGTACAGGCATTGAGCCCCAGAAATAACCTTGGAGGTTAAAAAAAAAAAAAATTTAAGTACTGTTGATCTGGAGAGAAGCATAATGCAAAAAAACCTTTCATACCTGAGGTTCTGAGGTGCCAGGTTCAATCCCCAGCACCACCTTAAGCCAGAGCTAAACAGTTCTGGTAAAATAACTTGTAAGTAATCAAACACTGAGGCAACAATGCACTATAAGAAAGGCTACCGGCATCCCAAGTCTTACCCCAAGTTACAATTTTGGTCTTTCGGTATTTATTTGCGAAGCCCAGGCTTCCCGTCCAGGGCCCATCATTCAGATAAGAGACAGAGACAAAGACACCACAGAACCAGTTCCCCATGTGCCACCGGGGCAGTGCTGTGTGGTGCCTGGACTCAAAGTCGGTCTGAATATATGGAAACTGGGTGTCGTGCCTGGTTTCATCTCTCCAACCCTTTGGTCGTTGGGTTTTTTTTTCTTAATGTAGAAACTTAGCCTTAAATCTTTTTCAACTGCACATGTAGCATCCCGAAACTATCATTTTGAAATGTTTCTTTTTTTTTTAAACTATTTTTTAAAATATTTATTTTATTTATTTATTCCCTTTTGTTGCCCTTGTTGTTTTATTGTTGTAGTCATTGTTGGATAGGACAGAGAGAAATGGAGAGAGGAGGGGAAGACAGAGAGGGGGAGAGAAAGATAGACACCTGCAGACCTGCTTCACCGCCTGTGAAGCGACTCCCCTGCAGGTGGGGAGCCGGGGTTCGAACCGGGATCCTTATGCCGGTCCTTGTGCTTTGCGCCACCTGTGCTTAACCCGCTGCGCTACAGCCCGACTCCCGTAATGTTTCTTAAAATGACTTCTCAAAAAAAAAATAAATAAGCCACCCCATTTAAAAAAGTAGGCCCCTAAACTTCTCATACAAACATAAGTTTGGAGACAAATATTAAAATTACCGAAACACATGAAGCACAACTGATCTAGACAGATTTTTGAAATATCAATTAAAAATGATTGTTTGGGGAGTCGGGCGGTAGCACGGTGGGTAAAGCGCACATGGCGCAAAGCTAAGGATCCCAGTTCAAGCCCCCGGCTCCCCACCTGCAGGGGAGTCACTTCACAAGTGGTGAAGCAGGTCTGCAGGTGTCTGTTTTTCCGTCTTCTTCTCTGTCTTCCCCTCCTCTCTGTCCTATCTAACAACAATCACATCAATAACAACAACAATAAAAAACAAAAGGTCAACAAAAGGGAAAATAAATAAATGATTGTTGGTGGATCAGAAAAGAAATCTTCACCCAGGACACTACATGGGAGTGGGGGAATCTCCAGAGCTGTGATGTCTGTGTCTCACAGTCTGAATGAAAGCAGCCTGGAGGCAGTGAGCTCATAAACCCACCACTGCAATAATAATAACAATAATAGTAATAATAATAATGTTGGCAAGGGGCAGGGACGGTGGCTCAGTGGCAGAATATATGCCTTGTGTGCATGAGACCCCCAGCATCACATAAGAACAAGAAAAAAGAATATTTAAGAAGAAACACACAGCTTGGCCTGTTTTATCTGTCTCACAGTAAAAAAAAAGAGCCAAAATTTTCTCTAATAAAGACAAAGTTTAAATACTGGGGGTTGAATGTTAGCACACTTGGTTGAGTGCAGCACTTTACAATGCACAAGGACCCAGGTCCGAGTCCCTGGTTCCCACCTGCAAGTGGTGAAGCAGTGCTACAAGTGCCTCTCTTTCTCTCTCCCTCCCTCTCTTCCTCCCCCACTCCATTACTGGCTGTCTCTATCCAATAAATACAGGTAATAAAAAATAAATAAAATTAAAAATTAGGTTTAAATAAACACTCACGGGCTAAACTCTGATGAATTATTTCATGGCCCTAAGTATATTCTTTACACTCATATTCCCAATTCTCTAGTCTACCTTTTAAAAAAACAAAATATAATTTACATTATTAAATACATGAAAACTCAGAAGGAATAGTATGCTGCCATTGGACCCTGATAAAAGCTTCCATAAATCAGAAACTCTTACTGGGCATTTTTTTTTTACTTTGCATAATTATAATTCAGACATCTTGAGAATACAAAATGCATGCAGCTGGGGACTTAGTTCAGTGGTAAAGTGCACAATTTAATATATGTTAGGTTCCAGGTTCAATCCCCAACATTGTAATGCTCTGGCTTCTCATGCTCTCATTAATAAATTTTTAAAAGCATGTGCACACACATACTCCCCCTCTCTACAACACCATATCGTCTACTGTGTAAGAGATCTTATCTTAACACATGCACACTAAAACCAACTAAGTTTTTTTTTTTAATTTTTTTCTTTATGACTCTTAAATAGGCTTAACGAAGATTGTTGGAATGGTCTAATCTAATTACCATAAAAATGTGACTATTAAATGTAAGTCACAAGTCAAAAGCAGACTACTCATTTTATACCTAGGATTTTTTTTTCTATCAATAATTTTTTTAAAAAAAAGTTCCCAGAAATTACTTTTCTGACCTGAAGCCGTACAATCAAGTGTATTTTTTTTAATTTCTTTATTGGGGGATTAATGTTTTATATATGACAGTAAAAACAATAGTTTGTACATATATAACATTTCTCAGTTTTCCACATAACAATTCAACCCCTACTAGGTCCTCTGTCAAGTGTATTTTCTAAGCTGTTAAAGTCATGGTGATGCACACTCCTTACTGCTCACAAAGAACACAGTTAATTTTAACTCAGGTTTTGTTTGCTTGTTTGTTTTACACCAGAGCACTACACAGCTCTGTTATTGAATCTGAGATCCCAGAGCCTCACGCATGACATTACACTGTCTCCCTAGCCCAACTCAAACTTTTTATATTCAGAAAGAACCCATTGCTTAGGGGTACTGTTATCTGCATTCTGGGTGTTCTCCAAGTAGAACGATGCACTAAAATCTACACAAGTATCAGATTACTAAAACTTAATTTTAAATAATAAAAATTGTCACCAGGACATCAGAACTGACAAAACACATTAAGAATGACATGTAGGAAATGAAACAACCAGAAGTGACAGGCTAAAATCATTCCATTTTACCTAGCGCGTGAAAGCACAAAAGTCATTCATTAATCTTTTCCTTTATAAAAAGCAGAGTTTCTAGAGGTTGAGAGATAGCTCACCCAGTGGAGTATGTGCCTTTACCACTGTGAGGTCCTGGATGGGAGACTTGGCCCCATTTGGGAGCACTACAGCACCAAAAAAAACTGCATAGAAGATGGAGTGACACTATGGTATCTCCCCCTCTCCCTGCCTGAAATAAAATGAATGAAAAAGTCAGCCCTAGAGTAATAGGCTGAAACTGTGCATGTGACCAAAGAGATCTCTTCTCTTTTTAATACTTATTTATTTTCTCTTTTGTTGCCCTTGCTTTTTATTGTTGTTGTAATTATTATTCTTATTATTGATGTCATTGTTGGATAAAACAGAGAAATGGAGAGAGAAGGGGAAGACAGAGAGGGGGAGAGAAAGACACACCTGCTTCACCACCTGTGAAGCGACTCTCCTGCAGGTGGGGAGCCAGGGGCTCAAACCAGGACCTTCAAGTCAGTCCTTGTGCTTCACGCCACATGTGCTTAACCCGCTGCACTACTGTCCGACCCCCTACTCTTATTTTCCAGAAAGCAATGAGAGATAAGACATGTACCTCTGGTTAATTAAAATACTCTAGTTCAAAGGCTTGAGTATGTTATCAGATCACCACGCACCACCACCACCACCAATGCGAAATAAGCACAAACAGAAAGAGTATTTCACTAGTCACTGCACTGGTTGATGCAAAGATGAGATGGGGCTGAAATTTGACCCTGGGAATAAGCTCCCATGGGACCTGGGAAGAATTCCCATTTACCTTGCCTGAAGAGCACAAGACAGTGGTGGTTATCAGAGACTTCCTACTTGGAGGACTTCAAGAAAATACTGCACAGTGCATCTGCTTTGCTATGTGCACAACCCATGTTCAAACCCAGCCCACACTACAATCGAGGAAGCCTAAGTGCTGTGGTCCCTCTCCCCCCACCCCTAACTGAAAAGCAGTGATGTCCCAGTGATAACAAAAAAAGAAAACAGTCAGGTAGTAGCTCCTGAAGCTCAGAAAGACTAACCAGATTATAAAAATTCTAATTTAGAAAAAATCGAGTTCTTCAGAGGCCAAGAGCGACCAGGAGCTCCAATGTAAACACAAAATACGGGTGTCGCATTCCATCGTGTCAGGCGTTGTTTAAGAGTGAAGACAAGCATAAGGCACAGACTATATTTCTACATTCAGAGGCCACATTTTCAACATGTGTTTGAGTCTGATGAAAACCGACACACTGCACAAAGTGAAATAGGTCAGTAGACTCTGGAGTTTCAACTCCTATGAAGAAGCTGGCTTCACTATTTGTGGTTTTTGCTTTTTGTTCCAGGAGCTGGAGATAGAACCCAGGGCCTCACATATAAACTATATGTAGCTTTACCACTAAGCCCTACCTAGCCTACTACTACTTAACACACTTTTAAAAGATGCATTGTATTAGTAAGGGGGTGAGGGAGAGAAACAGAGCACCACTCTGGCACTTGTGATGCCAGAAAATGAATTCAGGACCTCATCTTGAGACTCCACTGCTTTATCCACTGTGCTACTACCTAGGCCACCCCCTTCTACTCTGCATTACACCTGAATATAAGGTGCTGTAATGGATCTCATAATACTTTCTCACCAAAGATGTTATTTGTGTACTTTCCTGCCAGTGAATTTAACTACCTTGTTCAAGTTCTAGAAATTTAGTCAAAGTATAAACCAGATACAGTAACAGACCATGGAGATTGAAAAGCCTGCAAAAATGAAAAATCACAGTCTTTTATGATCCACCCATAGACTTCTCTGATATATCATGAGAACATTTACACACTGTAAAACTCTTCACTAAATCTCAAAGGAAAAAGTCACCAATTACTCAAAGACAGAATGTGGTACCTAGCAATTCTAAGAACCTGTGGAAATGAAAAAAAATGAAAGTATGTGTTTACAAAAGCTTGAATGAGGCACTACAGGTATATTCAAATATATTTCGCCTGATAATCAAAGACAGCATTTAAGAGCTGTCTTTCTTTACCAGGAAAAGAAATGGGCAGGAATCCAGGTAATTAGGTCGAAGGGCAGATTCAAAGGCCTATTTCCTCTCTCCTGTCATAAAAACAAATGATTTAAAAGCGATTTGCTATTTTTGCCCCCCTTTGGTCTCTGAAGATATGAATGAGTGAGCAAAAACCAGGTTTCTTACTGATCCATTATCAAGACAGTGGCTAGGGGTGAACTGAATGAAGCAGCTGGTAATGATAACAGATGTTAATGTCAAAGTCTGCTGCTACATGTAGCACTTCATTCCTCAATTAACCTAGTGATTGTGTTAACAAAAAAAAGTGTTATGTTTATACTGTTTGGTCTATTTACTGAAATACACTTTAAAGCAAGACTAAGATCAGTCATAAAATTAAAGCAAGCAATCCTCTTGTCAGAAAATACAAAGGTTGCTGATCTCACTCTAAGGCAGAAGTTGAAAAACAAGATCAGAAAAGAAAACACAAGTAGAACCTGAAATGGAATTGGCGTATTGCACCAAAGTAAAAGACTGGGGTGGGTGGGTGGGGAGAATACAGGTCCATGAAGGATGATAAATGACATAGTGGGGGTTGTATTGTTAAATGGGAAACTGGGGAATGTTATGCATGTACAAACTATTGTATTTACTGTTGAATGTAAAGCATTAATTCCCCAATAAAGAAATAAATTATTTTAAAAAAAAACAAACTATTGTATTTACTGTTGAATGTAAAACATTAATTCCCCAATAAAGAAATAAATTTAAAAAAAAGAAAAAGAAAATACAAAGGTTGAAAATGTATTTTTCTCCAGTGTTGTCCAAGTGAATGCAAACATAACTGGAGGCAAAAATCTACAATGTCCAAGCAGGGCACCGCAAGGAATGATCTCACAGTAGGCACCTGAGTTTGCATCTCAACACCAGTTCACAACTGAGAGCTTAAAAGTTATATGAAAGTGACCACTTGTTAATATATCCCATTTCTTTTCTTTGGAGTAAAACAAAAAGTTATGCTATTTCAAGCTCTGTTGCCAAAGACACTTATTTACAAACTGAGATAAATTGATTATGAAAGGAGAATAAGCATTCAGAAGCCTAGGAGATTAATCAGTATATTCACCTGTATTGGGCCTGTGCTCACCTACAGTCAGGACTTTAACTGAATCAACCTTCAATGGATAAACACTACATTGGAGACACTCCTATTTTTAATTCATCAACTTTTCAAAACCTTGTCTAGGTGATACAAAAATCAACTAACTGTAAATCAATAGCCTCATAACAAAAGTTGCATGGGCACCATTTGGATAAAAGAACTTATTTTCACTCAGTTGAGCAGAAACCCAACTGCTTCTGAAGTAAAATGAACCAAGCACATGCTATGTCTAATTTTCTATTTATATTACCCTCAACTACCACATTTTATTTTATTTTATTTTTTGCCTCCAGGGTTATCACTGGGGCTCAGTGCCTGCACTGCTCCTGTGGCTTTCGTTTCTTTTCTTTTCTTTTTTTGATTTTTGGCTAAGACAAATTGAGAGAGGAGAGGGAGAGAGACAGAGACACCTACAGACCTGTTTCACTGCTTGTGAAGTGACCCCCAACCCTGCAGGTGGGGGGGGGGGTGGCCTCGAATCGGGATCCTAGAGTGGGTCCTTGCACTTAGTACTATGTGTGCTTAACCGGTGTGCCACCGTCCAACATCCAGGTTCCTGATTACTAAACTATTTGTTCTGCTTTACATCTTTTTTTTTTGCTTTATATCTTAATGCTTTTCAGCTACCAAGTTGCAGATGCTACCATGACGCCTTCCTGACTTTACTGGGCAGAGGACCTCACCAGTGTGTCCTGGAGCTCCACCTCCCCAGAACCCTACCCCAGTTGGGAAAGAGAGAAACAGGCTGGCAGTATAGATTGACTGTCAACAACCATTTCCATGGGAGAAGCAATTACCAAAGCCAGAACTTCCACCTTCTGCACCCTATAACAATCTTTGGTCCATACTCCCAGAATAAAAACTAAGGACCCTTCCAATGGAGGGGAGGGTATCTGAAACCCTGGTGGTGGGAACTGTATGGAATTGTACCCCTCTCAATCCACAATCTTATCAATCATTATTAAATCACTAATAAAATTCAAAAAAAATGGGGTGGGTGGGGAGAATACAGGTCCAAGAAGGATGACAGAGGACCTAGTGGGGATTGTATTGTTATATGGGAAACTGGGGAATGTTATGCATGTACAAACTATTGTATTTACTGTTGAATGTAAAACATTAATTCCCCAATAAAGAAATAAAAAAAAATTCAAAAAAAAAAAAAAAAACAGTTCTTCAGAAGTTTCCAGGCTGAATCCCCAGCACCACCGTAAGCCAGAGGTGAGCAATGCTCTGGTTAAAATAAATAAATAAATGGCCAGGAAGTTGAACAAAAAGGATTCCACTCCCAGTCAATTTGGGGGAAAAAAAAAAATGCTAGGGGCCAGTCAGTAGGTAGCGCACCTGGTTAAGCACACACTTTATAGTATGTAAGGATCCAGGTTCAAGCCTTTGGTCCCCACCTGCAGGGGGGAAGTGGTGAAACAGGGCTGCGGGTGTCTCTCTGACTCTCTCCATCTCCCCATTCCATCTCAATTTCTCTTTTTCCAATAATAAATATATAAATAAAATATTCTACCAGGTGAGTGGGATGGAACACAGTTTTTTGATGGTGGGAATGGTGTTTTTGTATACTCCTATTAATTTATAGTCATATAAATCACTACTTAATGAGAGGGGGAAAATTGATTGTATGTCTCAAACTTTTTAAAGCACAGAGTTTTTTTAAAGCATAAGCTGAATCTTTGATATGTTGACTCTCTCAAAAGCCTAGACCAGGGAGAACAAAAGCAACCAATGGCACAGCTATATACAAATAATGTCAAATAAATTATGGTGATGTTGGGTATGATACAGCAAATCCTAACAAAGGGATATTTCAAAGTTAACCCAATTACCAAATAGTGTGATTATAACAATAACTATCTATTGTCTTCTTGAACCCTAAGACAGCAGGAACCTCACATTTCCACTATAGAGCCTATGCTTCCCCCCGTCCTGGAACCTCTAGGGTGGGGCGCACTTTCCTGCATGCTTCTCTCAATTCATACCAAATATTGCAACTGCCGATCCCAACCTAATCAACACAACAAGTACTACCTCAGCATGCTTCATTTCAGACTGTGTCCAGAGACTTCAGGTGTGGAATGACAACCCTTCCAGCTTCATTACTCAGGTGAGACCTTTCCTTTCATAGTATTCTCTAATTCCATTCCAGGAGGTTCACTTCCTAACAAAGTCCCAAAACCTAGATATAGACCAGGTCCCATGAGACAGAGCATATGTTCACATGTCTGCATAAACTAGGGCAAAATATATACCTGAAAGCAAAAGTACACAATAGTCTGCAGTGAGTCAGTATAAAATTCCTCATGAAATAGTATCTAATTAGACTCAGATACCCTCCTCACCTACTTCCTATTACAGTTCTCTCACTCACTCCAAAGTTAACCTTAGCAAAGCAAGGACTGCAAAAGCTGAATAAGGGCAAGAGACTGGCATACTTTAA
Source organism: Erinaceus europaeus (assembly GCF_950295315.1). NCBI lineage: Eukaryota > Metazoa > Chordata > Mammalia > Eulipotyphla > Erinaceidae > Erinaceus > Erinaceus europaeus. The sequence goes on from NC_080169.1 coordinate 100,732,632, forward strand.
CGATGACTCTTTAGTCACTATCAGGCCACCCCATCAGCTGGGGCCCTATTCGGGGAGTCCTGAGATTCCCAAACAGACATGAGGGGCCTAAACCTCAAATAAATCTCTCTCTCTCTCCATTGTTACTGCTCATCTCTATCAGGAACAATACAATAAACCCCTTTGTGGGCCCCCCATAGGACCTTGCCCTCAACGTGGATCAACAACAGTAGAAGAATTTTCCATCCTCCTAAGGGAGGCTGGACAACATGCTCTATGCTACACCTGAGGAAGATGGGTCCTGAAACTAGGGCAGCTTGGGATATTCCTACTCATGACCACAGAATGTGAGCTCATCGACAGGGATGCAGAGGTCACATAGGCTCCTAAGCTGAATATGGGCCCCAGACCAAATCAAATCAATCGGGGTTTACAGTCAACAATATTTATGCCCCTTTCCCATATTAAGGAGCTACTTTCTTCCCTGATTCAGCTTTCTGTCCCTTTTCCAGCCATGACATCACCTCCCCAGACAATAACTTGGATCTACCTGCATATCAGATTTCAGGCTCAGGCAAAAAAAAAAAAAAACTAGTATAGCTACTGGCCCTTTGGAATATAACTAAAATATGCCTACTAGCTATCTTCAAAATGGAGGACCCACCCCCAACACTTCATCTGCACTATTCCAGCCTTTAGGTCCATGATAGTTCAACAATTTGTTTGGCTTTGTATGTTAACTCTTTTCAGCAACCAGGTTCGATGGCAGCATGATGCCGACCAGACTTCCCTGGACAGGTGAGCCCACCAATGTGTCCTGGAGTTCCACTTCCCCAGAGACCCACCCTACTAGGGAAAGAGAGAGGCAGGCTGGGAGTATTATGGATCGACCTGTCGATGCCTATGTTCAGCAGGGAAGCAATTACAGAAGCCAGACCTTCCACCTTCTGCATCCCACAATGACCTTGGGTCCATACCCCCAGAGGGTTAAAGAATAGGAAAGCTATCAGGGTAGGGGATGGGATACGGAGATCTGGTGGTGGGAATTGTGTGGAGTTGTACCCCTCTTATCCTATGGTTTTGTTAATTTGTTAATGTCTCCATATATATATATTCTATCTCCCCCCAAAAAAAGTTTTTTCCAAACGCTAGAGAGTCCAGACACCTTCTATAATCCCAAAGACAAGCTGATCAGCTATACCTGTCTTCTAAAGGTGACAAAGTCCAAACATGTCTCTTCCCTTCCCAGGCGTTTCCTACTCCCCCCTACTCCTCTGCAGGGTCAGATTAAAAGATCAGAAGCACCTGTTCAAGTTTTAGATACCTGAAGAACAGGTGGGGGTCAAAATGATCCTTATCGCTCATGTAGGGGTCTCCTGGGGTTTCCTGCATGGCTCTTAAGGATTTCAACTTTGCCAGACAATGTCAGATTTCAACACAAGCACCAGCCTGCAAGCAGTGAAGGGTAGAGAAGAAACCACAAAACCTGCCTATAAAGGCACAGCAATTCTCCTCCAGTGCAATGCCCCAACCTGAGAATCACCAATGCAAGCAACAATGGCCTCGAAAGGTACATGCTGACCTGTTTCCGAAGGTCTCTACCTTGCACTTGAATTACATCTTGACAATCTGAAGGTAATAGTTGCAGTCAGAGCACCATCCATCCAATCTACCCACCAAATTGCCACTGAGTCCAACATCGGAAAAGATAAACCAGACTGTCTTTTTTCTTGTCAAGGTAGGTTTCAGACAGCAGTAAGAGGTTGATTTTTTTTTAAGCAATAAGCAAGTCAATACATATACACATAAGTATTCATGCTAGCAACTTTTTAAAAATATTTTTTTAATTTATTTTGGATATTTATTTATTTTGGAGTTGAGAGGAGAGGGTAAGATAACGAAAGAGGGAGAGAAGTTACAGCAATGCTTCACTACTTCTAAGGCCTCCGCGCTACAGAGACTTGAACGAGGGTCTTTGTTCATTTTAACATGTGTGCTCTACAAGGTGTATCACCGCCAAGCCCCTTTCATGTTTGCAAGTCTTGTCTAAAAATTTTACTATGACATCTATTGACTCATACTCAATGACCCATGTAGAATACCAACAATTTTTTTTAACACACCACTTATAAATTGTGCCCCAGGAAGTGGACCGCTGGTAGATAAAGCACTGGATTCAAGTATGATGTCCCAAGTTTGATCCCTGTCATCTCATGCAATCATATGGCTTCCTCCTATCATTAGTAATTCAAAATTTGGACTGAGAAGACAGCACAGTGGTTCTGCAAAAAGACTTTCATGTCTGAGACTCCAAGGTCCCAGGTTCAATCCCCAGCACCACCATCATCAGCCAGAGCTGAGAAGTGTACTGGTCTCTCTCATTCTTTCCCTGTGTGTCCCTCCCATTAAAATAAAATATTTAAAAATACACCAGAGAAAGAGAGAAAGAGGCCAGGTGGTGGTGTACCTGGTTGAGTGCACACGTCACAATGTGCAAGGACCCAGGTTCAAGCCCTCAGTCCCCACCTACAGGGGGAAAGCTTCACAAGTGGAGAAGCAGAGCTGCAGGTGTCTCTCTGATTCTCTCCCTCTGTCTCTCCCTTCCTCTCAATTTCTGGCTGATTCTATCCAATAAATAAATAAAGATAATTAAAAAATTTTTTTAAAGAAATCATTAAAAAAAAGAGAGAGAAACAGGCTGGGGGTATGGTTCAACCTAGCAATGCCCATGTCCAATAGAAAAGCAATTACGAAAAGCAACGAGTGCCACCTCAGCAAGCTTCACTTCAGACTGTGTCCAGAGACTTCAGGTGTGGAATGACAACCCTTCAGCTTCATTACTCAGGTGAGACCTTTCCTTTCATAGTATTCTCTAATACCATTCCAGGAGGTTCACTTCCTAACAAAGTCCCAAAACCTAGATATAGACCAGGTCCCCTGAGATAGAGCATATGTTCACAAGTATCCATAAACTAGGGCAAAATATGTACCTGAAAGCAAAAGTACACAATAGTCTGCAGTGAGTACCCCCACAACACTTCATCTGCACTATTCCAGCCTTTAAGTCCATGACTGTTCAACAATTTGTTTGGCTTTGTATGTTAACTCTCTTTTCAGCCACCAGGTTCCAGATGCCAGCGTGATGCCGACCAGACTTCCTTGGACAGACAACCCCACTAATGTGTCCTGGAGCTCCGCTTCCCCAGCACCCCACCCTACTAGGGAAAGAGAGGCAGGCTGGGAGTATGGACCGACTAGTCAAAGCCCATGTTCAGCAGGGAAGCAATTACAGAAGCCAGACCTTAGACCTTCTGCATCCCACAATGACCCAGGGTCCATATTATTGCCAGAGGGATAGAGAATAGGAAAGCTATCAGGGGAGGGGATGGGATACAGAGTTCTGGTGGTGGGAAATGTGTGGAGTTGTACCCCTCCTATCCTACAGTTTTGTTAATGTCTCCCTTTTTAAATAGATAAAAAAAAAAAAAAGAAAAGAAAAGAAAAGAAAAGAAAAGGGAGTCGGGTGGTAGTGCAGCGGGTTAAGCGCAGGTGGTGCAAAAGCACAAGGACCGGTGTAAGGATCCTGGTTCGAGCCCCCGGCTCCCCACCTGCAGGGGAGTCCCTTCACAGGTGGTGAAGTAGGTCTGCAGGTGTCTCTCCTTTATCTCCTTCTCTCTGTCTTCCCCTCCTCTCTCCATTTCTCTCTGTCCTATCCAACAACAGTGACATCAATAATAACTACAACAATAAAACAACAAGGGCAATAAAAGGGAATAAATAAATAAATATTTAAAAAATTTAAAAAAAAGAAAAAAAGAAAAGAAAAGCAATTACAAAAGCTGGAAGTCCTACCTTCTGCACCCCAAAAAGAATCCTGGCACATACTCCCAGAGGGGGAGAAATACTAGAGAAAGATGACTATAGGGCTCTGAACTCCAATTCCATCAGGACACAGAGAGAGAAGGAAAAAAAGGCATTCAGAAGCAGTAATAGATGCAGGTATGACTTAGTAAGGAAGGAGAAGACAGGATCACAGGAAAAAAATAGGCAAAAATATATAGAGATAGACACATAGATATAGAAATAATAGTCGACCCATATCTGTAACCTTGGGAGAACCACTGCAGTTTCCAATAGAGAGAATAGGGACACAAGACTCTGGTGGTGGGAATGGTGTATAACTGTACCTGTTATCTTGTAATTTTGTAAACCAGTATTTAATCACTGACAAAATAAATTCAAAATTTAAATTGAAAAAAGTAGACTCCAGAAAACTAATGAAAAGGGTACTCTTAGAATGTTTCCAGTTCTGTCACTGACATGGTGCCGGGTCCTTTCATCTGAGTTCAGCAGAGATGAAAAGTGAAGATGCTATTCAGAACAAGAGTCCTCTGTAAACATTTGTAAATGGGTGTACACTTTAACTAGACGTGATAAGTAAGACTTTCATGTTACAAAATGCATACTGTTTTAAGAACTGTTGTGTCAGAGAAACCTGGGCACTGCCTTGTCCTATGTGGTGCCGGGAACAGAACCTGGGGGTTGTGTGTATGGCCTGTCTTCACCTGCTGAGCCACCTCCTCCTCAGTCACAAAAAAGGTTCTTTTCAATCCTTCATAAAAAGCCAGAGAATGGCACCAATCAATAACAAACAACAACACTGCTTACCTTTCTAAAGGGTGTACAGAGTCTCACTTGCAACCATGCGTCATTTGACTGTGACATTCTGAAGGACATAACATGTGCAAGGCCTCTGGTTCCAACCCCTGGCTCCCACTTGCAAGGGGAAAACTTCACAAGCAGTGAGGCAGTGCTACAACTCTCTATCTCCCTCCTCTCCTTCTATATTTCCTCCTTCCCTCTTGATTTCTGTCTCTATACAATAAATGCCTATAAAGAGATGAGTACAGTGGTCTAGGGTGTGGTGCAGTAGATAAAGCACTAGATTCTCAACCATGAGGTCCCGAGTTCGATCCCCAGCAGCACATGTGCCAGAGTGATGCCTGGTTCTTTCTCTCTCTGCCTATCTTTCTCATGAATAAATAAATTCTTTTTTTTTAAAAAAAAAAAGGGAGTCGGGCAGTAGCGCAGTGGGTTAAGCGCACATGGCGCAAAACGCAAGGACCAGCGTTAAGGATCTTGGTTCCAGTCCCCCAGCTCCCCATCTGCAGGGGAGTCACTTCACAGGTGGTGAAAGAGGTCTGCAAGTATCTATCTTTCTCTCTTCCTGTCTTCCCCTTCTGTCCCCATTTCTCTCTGTCCTATACAACGACATCATCAATAACAATAGCTACAACAGAATGAAAAACAAGGGCAACAAAAAGGGAAAATAAATATAAATTAAAAAAAAAAAAAGAGATGAGTACAGGGGATGGGCGGTAGCAGACCCAGTTGAGTGTGCACATTACCATGTGCAAAGATCTGGGTTCAAGCCCCTGGTCCCCATTTGCAGGGAGAAATCTTCATGAGCAGTGAAGCAAGTATGCAGGTGTCTTTCTCCCAACCCCCCCTTACCCTCTCAATTCTGTCCTTTCAAATACAATAAATAAAAATAAAAATAAAAAAGGATGGACATTGAGAGAGGTGGATTTGTAGTACCAGCAAAGTTCCAGCAATAACCCAGGTGGAACTAAAAAAAAAAAAAAGAGAGAGATAAATCATTGTGATATAACCACACAATGAAATACTACTCATTGGGAGTAGGGTGGTACCCAGCGGGTTAAGCGTACATGGCGCAAAGTGCAAGGACCAGTGTAAAGATCCTGATTCAAGCCCCTGGCTCCCCACCTGCAGGGGAGTCGCTTCACAAGCAGTGAAGCAGGTCTGCAGGTGTCTATCTTTCTCTCCTCCTGTCTTCCCCTCTTCTCTCCATTTCTCTCTGTCCTATCCAACAACGACATCAGTAACAAGAACAATAATAACTATAGCAATAAAAAACAAGGGCAACAAAAGGGGAAACAAAAAAATTAAAAAATAAATACTATTCAGCAATAAAAAGGAAAGTACTGTATAGTAACAAAACAAGTAAAATCTCAAAATATTAAAGTAAAAATAGAGAAAATCTACACAGAATACACACCATATGATTCCACTTACATTAAATTTTAGAAAATGCAAAACAGCTTACAATGACAGAAACAGTATCAATGGAGGGGGACAGGGAGCGGATAGTCAGGGGAAGATTACCTAAGTGGACACAAAGTTTGGGGAGGAAATGAGGATCGTTATTTTCAGTGTCTTCTGGACTGCTATGATGAGACTCAGGGGTGACATGTCAAAGCTTATCAAATATGTGGTCCGGGAGATGGCGCAGTGGTAAAACTTTGGACTCTCAAGCATGAGGTTGCGAGTTTGATCCCTGGCAGCACATGTGCCAGAGTGATGTCTGGTTCTTTCTCTCTCCTCCTATCTTTCTCATAAATAATAAAATCTTTTTTATAAAAAACTTATCAAATATGTAGCCAAGAAGTGGCTCAATGGGTAGACACCAGGATTTACAAGTGCGAAGTCTCAGGTTCAATCCCTGGCACCATATATGCCAGAACAGTGTTCAGGTGTCTCTGCAGTAAATATTAAATACGTACACACATACAAGTAAGTGTCTATCATTGTCTCTCCCTCTCTCTCCTTCCTTTCTATATTTCTCTCTGTCCTATCTAATAAAATGGAAAAATGGCCACCAGAAGCAGTGGATTCATAGTGCCAGTACTGAGCCCCAGCAATAACCTGGAGGCAAAAAAAAGGAAAACACAAAGCAGAACTGAAGAGTGGAGTTGGTGAACTGCACCAAAGTAAAAGAAATGGGGGGGGGGGTCCCAGGCCCTGGAACATGATGGCAGAGGAGGACCTAGTGGGGGCTGAATTGTGTGGAAAACTGAGAAATGTTACACATGTACAAACTACTGTATTTTACTGTCGACTGTAAACCATTAGCCCCCCCCCCGTAAAGAAATCAAAAACAAAAAGTAAAAAGCTGCTGTTTTGAGAATGACCACTAGCTCTCTCACACACATACATGAAACATGAAACAAAGAAATTAACATGTTTTAATCACTATGTCCGGCTGGTTCAGTACTGACACGACAAAACTAATGCACAACAGAACAAGGTGAAAGTCCACTGAGCATAAGGATCCAAGATTTTTAACAATGTGGGGCTGGGGGGTGATAGGAATCAAACCCAGAGGCTCATAAACACAAGACATGGGCTCTGTCACTGAGCTGTATCCCTGACTTTTTTTACTTAAAAAAAAAGTTTTACTGTGAATATTTTGATCCAAATTTCATACCTACTTTGATCTAGTCTCGCATTTCTGGAAACAAGAAGTAATCCAAAAATACAAAGGAAGACTATACAGAGTGGCTCATTTTGGTGGGCAGGGGCCTCAGTGCAGGAAAGCAGTCCTTGCTGGCAGGAGGTTCTAAGGCTGAGCAACATTCTAGCTCTCTGTATCTGGTACACACTCTTGCATTAATATGTAACTCTTTTTTAAAGCATGGATTTCAATCTTATCACAGAAAAATGATAAAGCATTAACTCAATCACAGAGGTACAGATTGGCACATCAAAAAAGTTATTCCTTGGGAGTCGGGCTATAGCGCAGCAGGTTAAGCGCAGGTGGCACAAAGCACAAGGACCGGCATAAGGATCCCGGTTCGAACCCCGGCTCCCCACCTGCAGGGGAGTCGCTTCACAGGCGGTGAAACAGGTCTGCAGGTGTCTATCTTTCTCTCCTCCTGTCTTCCCCTCCTCTCTCCATTTCTCTCTGTCCTATCCAACAACAATAATAACTACAACAATAAAACAACAAGGGCAACAAAAGGGAATAAATAAATAAAATATTTTTAAAAAAAGATACCCAAAAAAAAAAGTTATTCCTTATGCTTGACTTTTGTTTTTGATGGAAAGAAGTCTGCAGCACTGCTCATGAAGATTCCACCCTGCAGGTGTGGACCAGGGGCTTGAAGCTCGGTCCTCAAACACTGTGATGTGTGCATTCAACCTGATCTGAACCCTATGTTTGATTTTTTTTTAATGTTTTATTTATCTCTCGGACAGAGACAGAGAGATCAAGAGAGGGATAAGGGAAATATAGTGGGAGTTAAGACACCTGCAGCCCTGCTTCACCACTTGTGAAGCTTTCCCCCTGCAGGAGGGGACTAGGGGCTTGAACCTGTGTTGGAAGCATGGGGGGGGTTGGGCAGTAGCGCAGCGGTTAAGCGCAGGTGGTGGTGGCACGAAGTGCAAGGACCAGTGGGAGGATCCCGGTTCCAGCCTCTGACTCCCCACCTGCAGGGGAGTCACTTCACAGGTGGTGAAGCAAGTCTGCAGGTGTCTCTCTTTCTCTCTCCCTCTGTCTTCCCCTCCTCTCTCCATTTCTCTCTGCCCTATCCAACAACAACCAAAAAAAAAAAAAGGGCAACAAAAGAGAAAATAAATTTTAAAAAATTTTTAAAAAAAAAGCATGTGTGCTCAACTAGGTGAGCAACCACCTCATCCCTGACCTTATTTTTTAATAAATGTATTTATTAATGAGCGGATCAGCACGTCATTCCAGCCAGTGTGGTGCTAGGGAGTCGCACTCATGCTTGCAAGTCATGTGCTCTGCCAAGAGTAACCTTCCAGCCATGTCTGATTATTTGTCACTAGGAAAAACAATTGCAAAAAACATTCAGCAAAAAAAGGGCATGGACAGTATATGACCAACAGATTCAAGATACTATAACATACCTAGGAGGGAATAAGACACTGACAACAAAGGCAAAACAAAGAAAGTCACAAATTTGAAGACAGGGGTTCCTAATCTGTGGTCCCAGGGCCAACAACAGCAGCACCCAGGAATGAGTTAGCAATACAGGCTCGCTGTCCCAGCAAGTGGCAGTGGATAAAGTGTTGTACTCTCAGGCATGAGGTCCCAGGTTTGATTCTTAGCATCTCAAGTGCTACAGTGATACTCTGGTTTGTTTCCTCTCTTCCTCTCTCATTAATAAATACAAAGGAAGGAAGAGAGGAAGGAGGTAGGGAGGGAAGAAGGGCTGGTTGGTCTCAGGTCCCAACAACTCCAAGAGCAGGGCCTAGTAACTTGTTTTGACAAATCCTCTAGGTAATTAGGACTAGAAGCAAAGACTGAGGGCTACTGCGTAAAAGACTAAACTGTGGGTTATTGTTTTCTTTCCCTCTCTGTAACCTGTATTTTTCTTAATTATCCCATTTCTTTTATAATCCAACTAAGTTTTCTTATTAAATCATTTTTCTAAAATGTACACTGTGAGCCTATAGCTAAAAGTTATTTTTATGGGGATGTAGTCCAGTAGTAGGAAATATGCTCCTGGGGCTGGGTAGGGGCATACCTGGTTAAGCACACACATCACACATACCGGGCTCAAGCTCCCGATGCCCACCTGCAGGAGAAAAGCTTCAGGTGAAGCAAGTCTGCAGGTGTCTCTCTGTCTCTCTACTTCTTTCCCACTCTATTTCTGGCTGTCTCTACCAGATAAGTAAATAAAGATAATAAAAAGAAAATTTTTAAGAAAACACGCTTCATGTGTGAACCCCTGAGTTCTAACTCCATACAACCAAAAAAAAAAACTATAAACTATTACACACTTAAGCATTTTTGCAGATCTAAAAACATTAAACTTAAAATCTAAATTATACAGAAACACACATGGGTCAAATTGCAAAACACTTTCCAAAATATACAGGTCTTTCTGGCAAACAGACACACAAACAAGGTTAGGGATTTTTATAGGTCACATCTGCAAATTATTTTTTTTTCCACAAAAGCTAAATTTTAAGTTCCAATGTTAACTTAATAGAACTGCACTGCAGGAGTAAGATGTTGTGAAGCTGTGAATGCTTACTCATGGAGGTGGCTGCTTAACCAAAATAAGAGCAAATGTGTTATATTTGTCACCAAACTCTAGGCAGAGGAAACAAAATCAGAACACTGGGAGTTAACTAAAGCTTTCATTCTTCATGTGAAGGCCTTTAAAGCTGCCCTACCTTCCACTCCATCATCTCACTGAAACAGGCCACAGGCAGTAAGTAACAGGCAAACCACAAGTTCCCGACTGACTCTGGAACTAGTCAAGAGACTGCAGAATTGTCTATGTTTGGAGCACAAATCAGAGTTACAAGGACTAGAGAAACTACTGATTAACGAGAAAACAATGACAGACAAAGGCAAACAGCTACTCATGTTAATAAAGTTTCTGATGCAGTTTTTTAACATCTTTCAAATAACAGCTCCAAACACCCCACCATATAAAATTCACCTTTCAACCTTTCTATTCTTTAAAGAGTCACTGCTGAAAGTAAATACAAATCATTTAAAAAAAAGAACATGTGTGTGTGTGTGTGTGTGTGCATGACCCGCTATAAACACAGCCTGTACTTTCATCTAAAAAAATTTTAATTATATAAATATGTCCACCCACACTGAATTTTTCATTGCTGAACCCCCAGCACCTAGGCTGCCACAAAAAGGAGTAGTTCTCACGATCACATCTGTGGAGATGAATGTGCTATAGAAACTTCAGGACTCCTAAAGCAGATATCCAAGAGTCAGCAAAATTCACTAATACTGTTAAGTGAATTCAATGGAAGACACTGCTCCTCTCTGTCAATCACGTGGCTTAACACCGGCTTACAGCTCTGTGTCTAAGGCTCTCCATACCCACCACCGAAGTTCTGGTTTCCTCTCACTATCAAAGAGGCCCCACCCTGTTGTCTTTGGTAACCAGTACAGTTTCCAGAAACTGCTTTTTTTTTTTTTTTTTTTTTTGCTTTGGGGCAGTCACTTAAACTTTGACAGGAAAAGCTGGGGACATAGCATATTGATCATAAAAGAAGGAAAAAAAAAAGAATCATGCTTAAGACACAAAATATCCTAGGTTCAATCCTCAGCACCACCATATGCCATGATCTTGTAAAATAAATAAGTAAATAGTAGGTGAATAAAATAAAATTTACAGGAAAAGCTTGCATTGTTACCATACTTTTGAATCCTTGCATGAGTCTGAGAAGTGTGTTTAGATAGCTTCTCTTGTTTCAACTTACTGTCCTCCATTTGAAAAAGTAAATCTTACAAGAAAAAAATGGGGGCCAGGTGGAGGCGCACCTGGTTAAGTGCACACATTACAGTAAGCAAGGACCTGTGTTCAAGTCCCTGTCCTCACTTGCGGGGGGGGGGGGGGGGGAGTAGGAGAGTTTACAAATGGTGAAGCAGGTGTGCAGGTGTCTTTCTGTCTCTTTACCTCCTTATCTACCTCTTCCCTCTAAATTTCTGTCCTATCAAAATAAAGTTAACAAAATAAAAATAAATTATAAACAATATTCTTGGTATTAGAAAACAAACTTCGACATCTGGCATCAACAGTTGCAGCGCACGCCAAGCCTCCCTTTACTATCAGAGCTACTTTTCTGCTCCGGCCTTATTACTATTTTTTTCTGAGCAGTTCTTGGGCTCTGACAGGTCTCCCTCCCTTGCTTTCTCGCCCTGTGAACAGCCACTGGGTGCGGGAACTCAACGGCGGGCCTCCCCCAGCCCCTGCTTCTTTGTATATAAACACGCTCTGGCCACACACTCCATCAGCTGTTTGCTGGCCCCGCCCCTGCTCCCTTTCCGGGTAGTAACAGGGCAGCCAATGAGCAGCGAGCAGCTGTGCCTGAGGCCTTCGCCCTCAGACGCTTTTCCAAAACAAGCAGTTCCAGCCTTCGGCAGGGGCCACTGGTGCACAGATAAAAGGCTCACCGGGTGGTGCAACAGGGTGAGACCGCTCACCCTCACCGGCCAGGAAACCCGTGTAATCTGAGCTGTGGGTTCCTCCACCGGAGAGAACTTCAAACTGATATTCCTTTGGGGCAAAGCAAATCACGCCTTAAGGTCACCAGGGTCCCAGTCCTCAGACCATCTAAATCACCACCACCACCACCAACAGTCAGGCTAAAGGTGGAAACCTCAAAGGTGGCTGAGCTGGGGGAGAGAGCACACGGGTTGTCACCCGACCGACCTAACTTTGCAAACAAATGGCCACATGATTCACAACCGTGTCACAAGACCTGGGCTCACTGTGAAGTGTGTGTGTGTGTGTGTGTGTGTGTGTGTGTGTGTGTGTGTGTGTGTGTGAATTGGGACACATTCCAACAGAGCCCAAAAGTCATGCCAATCGGTTTCTAGGCTCCTTGGAGAGGTTTGCTCAACCCTCAGCCGAGGATCAGAAAGAGAAACAATGAATGAGTCAGAGTTTCAGAACATAATCGCCCAGCAGATTAAGAGCATTGGTGCAAAAACACTCACTCCCTGCATAACTTGGGAGGCAGCCCTTCCTCCTACCAACCCGGCACAAAAGAAATTGCCCAGGCTCCCAACAAGCAGCCAGAGAAGAGTCCGAGATGGTGGAAGGCCAGTTAGTTACACATCCTCTTCCTCCCTGCCCCCACCCCCACTACTTTCCTACTATATAGGATCCCTGCCAGGCTGGGAATCTCGGAGGCATAATGACATCCAAAAATGGGCTGAAACAGGAGCTTGCAATGAAACCAACCATCAGCCTCCACCCCAAAGAAATTACCCGGGGTAGGGAGTGGGGGAACCACGACGAAGGAGCAGGGAAGGGAAAGAAAAAAAAAAAAAAGCAATCACATTCCTTCAGATCTTTTCTACTTCCTCTCCACCATCTTTCCTTTTCAACCCTCAGCACTTTCACACAATTGTACTCGTTTTTTCCCATCAGCTGGGGAATTTCTCAGCCCCCCACCCCAACAGACCTTGCTTGAAAACTATTGGGCCTGCTAATGTGAATCCTACAGAGAAAGGAGGCCACACGAATTCACACACACACACACACACACCAGTACACATGCACACACAAAAGGAAACAGGAAAATGTTAACTTCCAAACTACCTTCGACCAGAAAAGCAGCACAGAACAAAGATAACCTCTGGCTTCTAAACCCTGAGACTGTTGTCCTCCTATCTCAGATTTTAAAAGCGCCTCTGCTTTCTTTTGTCAGAAAGGAGGAAGGTGGAGAAAGAACATAATGTCAATGCATCTTTGCCTTTCTTCATCTTTTACTAAAAATAAGCTATGAAATAAGCCACTTAGGAGAAGGGGGGACACCCTGCTGTTCTTTGTCTGTTTTTCCTCTGCCTCTCCACACCACCCCCCACACCCCACTCTTAGATGCAGTAATCATTCTAGATGCCACAACTACTAGATGAACAAAAGGCTCTGTATGGAAAAGGCATCAGGTCAAGTTAGGCCTCACTCTATCCTCAATCTTCTTTAAAAAAAAAACAAAAAAAAAACCTCTAGGTGTATAATTTGAGAATCTGACATTGATCAAAAACAGCTGGACTCCTCCTCTCCCACCCACCATCACCAGTCCCCAATTAAGCATTAGGTAGAAATCTGCATTAGGTGTGACAGTAACTCTCCAGATAAAAATAACTTCGATTCTGCCACCATGTCATTTCCTAGTTTCTAAACAAAACCCAGAAGCTGCTTTGTGTAAAATGTACTCACAGCCATAGTTATAAGTTTTCCTGCAATCTTATGAAACACCAACAATTAATGGTGCCACTCACACAGTGACAAAACTCAATCACAGCCACACAACAGCTCAGAGTCCATTCCACTTGTGCCTCCATGTAGATCTAATATGGAAAATATTATTTTCTTGCTTGCTACCCTCTCATCCCTGTGGCCCCTGACTTTGAAAGTTCAAACCCTGAAAATGTAGAAGTTTATCGACAGTTCTGAATGTCTAGGCAAGTGTTCCCAAGGAGGGGGTTAAAAAGACCAAAACAAACAAACAAAAAAACCCACCTACTTATTCCTGAAAAGATGAAGGGGAGGAGAAAAACAAAACAAAACAAAAAAAAAAACTCTTGCCCAGGCAACTTCCCTTCCCATCCCCCACTTCCAACCAAATGCCAAAAAAAAAAAAAAAAAAAAACTATTTTTAATACTTCTGTGAATTCCCTAAGTATTGAACAATAATTATCGATCTCCACCGAGAGGGACGACAGCCAATCGCAACCAGGAACAAATAAAAGAAGGGGGAGAGAAGAAATTCACCTGAAGAATCTAGCCAAACAACTTGAGTTATATAAACAAAACCCTGCAACAGGGGGGAGATGGGGGAGATGGGGGGGGTGGGGGTGGGGGGAGAGCAGCAGCAGGCAGACAGGACTTTCTCACACACGACCACTCCCCCCCACCCCAAAGATCTGTTGTTCAGAACCACAGGGCTCATATCCTGGCCCCCACCCCCACGATCCCCTCAGATCTTTTCTCCTAGTAGCTCAGGGACCTTTGTGAATTTCTCTTAGCTGCTCATGAAAGAAATTGGTCCGGATTCCGGCCCAAACCACTGCCTGGAGGGCTCTTTATCAATAGTAGCTTTCCCACTTGAAACCTCCAGCGTGTATAAAGTTGGGGGGGGGGGTGAGATCAAGTTCAGGGCAATTATTCCCCAGCACCCTGATCTTCACCAAGGGAGTTTGTTCAAGTGGTTAGTTCAGGAGCTATTTTGTTTAAGCAGCTCCTCTTTCTCCACCCCCAGCTGTCACAGCCACAACATGGAGGTGACTTGCTTTGGCGGGGGGGGGTTTCGTCACCTACAACTATGGGTGAGACAGGCTTTTGTCAAGTGGGGGGGGAGAAGAACCAAACAGTGGGGTTCGGTTCGCCTGCAACTCCGAAAGCTTTTCCGGGGCGTTGGGGGTCTCTCTCTCCCCCTCTGGCTGGAAGCTTTGGAGCTCTTTATGCCAAGAAGGGGGCGGCCCAGGAGACTCTCTTCCTAATATAGAAAGGAATTAGGGATAAAGGAGGTCACTCGAGTTCCCCCGGTTAGGGCAGCATTGTGAGTGGCAGGAATGGAGGAGGGAGATCTCAAGGAAAGGTTAAGGGGAAAAAAAAGAAAAAAAAAAAAAAGCTTCACTCACCCCACCCCACCCCCCTTCTCGGGGAGGGGGGGATTTTTCCCTCGTTCCGGGGCGAGCCCACAGAAAGGACAGACCGAGCCTGGAGGAGAGAGGTAAGCTGGTCCGGCAAAAAAAAAAAAAGAAGAAAAAAGAAGAAAAAAAAAAACATTTAAAAAAAATTTAATGTTAGAAGGTGGCTTTGGGAGTCCAGACGTCGTGGACGAAAAGTCACGGGCACTGGAGGGGGGTTGTGAGGGAAAATGGGGGTGCAAGAAAAGCGAGGAAACAACGCACTATTTCGGGGGTGCTGCGGGTAAAAGGACGAGCAGAAGGGGGTTCTCTGCTCCGGGGAGGTGCCAAGGGGGCAGTCGAGGGCCTGGGGGTGCGGGGTGCGGGGGGGGAAGGGTGGCTCGGAGGTGGGGTCACTGCCTGGCTTCTGGGGGCGCCCTGGGCATCCCCACCCCCCCATACACACACACACACACGCGCGCGCACACACGAGTCCTCCACGAAGGATACAGCTTGACCACGTCCGTGTCCATCCGCCTCTTGCCCGGACTGGGAGATGACATGGTGTCGCCGCTGCTTCCCCGTCGCCTTTCTCCCTTCCTCGGCCCGTCTGTCACGGGCCCCGGGGCCCCGGCGCTGAAGAGCCCGCGGCGGCCGCGCCGGCTCCTCGGTGGAGGTGGCAACCCCACCCCCAGCCCCGCCGCGGTCCTGTCGGGTCCCGTCAGCCGCAGCCGCCGCCCCCCGCACGGGGGAACACCGGGCACTGTCCGGCCGAGTGGGGGTGGGGACCCCGCGGCGCCCGGCTCGGGCTGCCCCTCTCGGGCGGTGAGTTCCGCCGAGGCCCGGCCCCGGCGCTGCCTCCTGCCTGCTCTGCTCGGCTCTGTTCGGCTCTGCTCGGCTCTGCTCGCCCGCTCACCCTCTCGCCGGCTCCCTAGTAGCCTCCACGACAAGCGGACGACTCCAGCTCGGTCGGCCTCTACCCCAGCCTCGCTCTGGGCGCCGTGATGTCACCTCTGTGACGTCATCCGCGGGGCGGGCCCAGCCGGCGAAATGGGCGGGGCGCCGCCGCCCCGGCGTGGGCTTTCTCGGGGATTTCTGGGAGTTGTAGTTTCTCTCCCTTCGGCCCTCTTGCCGGGCCCCCCTCCCCCCCAACTTCTTCGCACACTTCATCGCTCAACTGCCAGTGTCGTGATCATCACCATAAACGATAGAAGTGCATAATGGCAGTATGGGTACATTCATGGGAGTTAGGGTCATGAAACCCCTAGGATCTTACACGTTGTTAAAAAAAAGTCGCTTATTTGAGTTTGGAGACCAAAGTGGCAGTAAGACAAGCACCAAAAATATGGAAATCCCCACACCCCCTTAGCTGCCTTGCACTCTGCTCCTTGGCTGGGTGGAGAGCGCCTGTTTGCAACAATGGCAGGAGACTGCCAGGCTTCCTCCCAGTTGCAAACCCAAGGCTAGTTACCCTCAACACTTAGAAGGCCACTATCTCAAGGAGTGACACAAAGAAGCAAGGTGGTAAGGACAGGAAGAAAAGTCAGCACACTGTGGCTCAGGATAAAGATTTTTCTGTCCTCAGATTCCTACATCCTTCATGAAAAAAAAAAAAAATCACCCCACACACCACCATAAGCCAGAGCTGAGTAGTGCTCTAGTTTAAAAAAAAAAAAAAAAAAAAGACCACTTGTTGTACACTCATCTCTTTTCTGGGCAAAAGCACAGCACAGCACAGCAAACTCTAATACTTGGAATTCACAGGGCCTTCCCAGTATAGTCTGTGGGTCTATGGTGTCAATATCACCTGGGAACTTGTTAGAAATGCAGTCTCAGGCTTCACCTCAGACCTACTGAATTAGAATTTGCAGCTTAACAAGGTCCCCAGGTGATTCCTATGCATAGTGAAGTTTCAGAGACACTATTCTACCAAAGGAAGGGATAAGGGACCCAGGAGTCAATGAGGCAATGAAGGCTGGGAAGGATGGGATGTTCTGTTCTGACCAATCTTTCCTTCCTTTTTTCCTTTTTTCCTTCCTTCCTGCCTGCCTGCCTGCCTGCCTGCCTTCCTGCCTGCCTTCCTTTCTTTCTCTTATTGCCACCAGGCTTATTGCTGGGGCTTTGTGCCTGGACTACAGATTCACCACTCCTAATGTCTTTTTTTTTTTTTTTTACAATTTTATTTGATAGGACAGAGAGAAAATGACATAGGAGGGGGAGAAAGAGAGACACCTGCAGTCATGCTTCACTGCTCCTGAAGCATCCCCCCCTGCAGATGGGGAGCAGGGAGGTGGGAGGACACGGGGAGGAGGAGGCTCAAAACTAGGTCCTTGTGCTTGGTAACATGTACATTCAACCAGGTGCACCACCACCCAACCTGTAGTCCTATATTTCTGTCACATTTGATTGTTTCATCAGTACAGTGCTCAGCTCTGTAGGGACTGAATCTGGCACCTCTGGTGCTTCTTTTTGCATAACCACTATGCTACCTTCAGGGCCTTCTCTATTACAGTTGTGCTGCCATCTGTTTTCATTTTTGTTTAATCTACTCCCTTGTTCTCATGAATACATTTGTACTTTGTCAGTTTGTGTGCTGTGTGAGTTGAGACCCCATATAAACACACACAGAGACACACTCACAGGGCAGAAGCTGCCAGCTAAAGTTATTAAAGTTAGTGTTATTTGCTCCTATCATCCCATCCCTCAAGAAGATGTGTCATTTGTAGCAAAATATAATTTCTTTTAAGATTTATTCATGCATTGATGAAAGAGAGAACAGAATATTACTTGGGTATATGATCATGGCCAGAGATCAAACTTGAGACTTCATGCTTGAGAACTCAACACTATGCCATCCCCGGTACACAAACATTTGCCATTTTAGTATGTCCAATTCAGTGACATTAAATACGTTCACAGTATTGTACAGCCATCACTATCGGTTTCAAACAGAAACTTTAATAAATTCATTGGAGAATTCACTTTGTTCAAGCAAGATCTTTATGGGGCTGAGACTTGGCAATGTTTCCTCCAAGCTCTTAGTTTCCAATGGCTATCACCTCCTCTCTCAACTAGATTCCTCTCTCTCTCTTTAAAGATTTTATTTATTTATTTATTTATTTATTGAGGAGAAAGACAGGAGAGGAGAGAAAGAACAAGACATCACTCTGGTACATGTGCTGCCGGGGATTGAACTCAGGAGCTCACACTTCCGAGTCCAGTGCTCCATCCACTGTGCCACCTCCCAGATCACACCTCCCACTACCCCAAACTCACCCCTCTCCCCCACCCTCCATCCTTGTGCCAATCTTGTAGGTCTTCAGCTTTTGTGTATTTCAGGATCACCGGGGGAGCTCATTAAGCTCACAGATGTCCAGGCCCCACCCCCAGGGATTGTGATGCAGAAGGTCTGCCTTGGAGCTTGAATGGCCACATCACTAACAAGCCCTCCAGGTGATTCTGAAGCAGGCCAAAGTTTGAGAACCACTGCCAGAGGATTCCATCAGGCGTGGGGACTTTTCAAAACACCTGCCAGACCCGTCTAGGTAGGTCATGTGCTTCCCCAAATGTCCTCTGCAGGTGTTTCCTCCTCACTTGAGAGCCATGTGGCAAGACACAAAGGTGATTCCCAGAACACTAACTTCACTACTTATGAAGCATCCCCCTTGCAGAGGGAGTGGGGAGCCAAGGGTACAAACCCATATCCTAGAGTGGGTCCTTGTACTTGGTACTATGTGCATTTAACTGGGTGTACCACTGCCCCATCCCAGTAGAGACAGCATAATTGTTATGCAAAAGACTCTCATGCTTGAAGCTCTGAGGTCCCAGGTTCAATCCCCAGCATCACCATAAACCAGAACTGAACAATCATCTGTGCTTGCATATCTATATATGTAGTGAAGTATTTTAAAAAATTTATAAAATGAGATTTTGATTTATGCCTCTTTAGTGGTAGGAAAGGAATTCTAGTTTACTGTAGTCTGAATGTCTGTGATGTTTACTTTGAGTATCAATGGCATTTACTCTAGTTTGAATATATATTGGAAGATAACAATAGTTAATCATTAAAATAATTTTTTCACTTTTTTTTTTTTAGCATATGAGAACCTACATGTGGTGTGGGAGGTGGCATAGTGGATAAAGCATTGGACTCTGAAGCATGAGGTCCCAAGTTCAATACCAAGCAGCCTATGTACTACCAGAGTGATGTCTGGTTCTTTCTCTCTTTCATCCTATCTTTCTCATTAACAAATAAATACAATCTTAAAAAAAAAAAAAAGAGAAGAAGAAGAACCAACATGTAAACAAGAAGAGAAAAATTACATAAGTGAGAAAGACAAGGAGAATAAGGGAAAAGATTTGAGAAGCTTTTTTAAAAAATATTTTTTATTAATATTTATTTATTCCC
This sequence comes from Erinaceus europaeus, assembly GCF_950295315.1. NCBI lineage: Eukaryota > Metazoa > Chordata > Mammalia > Eulipotyphla > Erinaceidae > Erinaceus > Erinaceus europaeus. The sequence goes on from NC_080169.1 coordinate 100,751,960, forward strand.
TTTTGTTGCCCTTGTTTTATTATTGTAGTTATTATTGTGGTTGTTACCAATGTCACATTGTTGGAAAGGACAGAGAGAAATGGAGAGAGGAGGGGAAAGACAGAGAGAGTGGGGGAGAGAAAGACAGACACCTGCAGACCTGCTTCACCGCCTGTGAAGCGACTCCCCTGCAGGTGGGGAGCTGGGGCTCGACTGGGATCCTTACGCCAGTCCTGGCGCTTTGTGCCACCTGCGCTTAACCCCCTACGCTATCACCAGACTCCCAAGATTTGAGAAGTTTATCTTCTTCCGCCCCCCATTGGCCAAAGGCTTTTTCTTTTTCTTTTTTTGTTTTAATGTTTATTTATTTCCTTTTTGTTGCCGTTGTTGTTGTTGTAGTTATCATTGTTGTTGCCCTTGTTGGATAGGACAGACAGAAATGGAGAGAGGAGGGGAAGACAGAGAGGGAGAAAGAGACACCTGCAGACCTGCTTCACAGCTTGTGAAGTGACTCCCCTGCAGGTGGGAAGCTGGGGCTCGAATCGGAATTCTTACGTCGGATTAACTCGCTGCACTACCGCCTGACTCCCGGTTTTTCTTTTTCTTTTTAATAAAGTTTCACTTTTATTTTCCTTACCAACAGTTGTGTGTTATTCTTGATCTTAAGAGTATATTATTTGGGAGTTGGGCGGTAGCGCAGTGGGTTAAACGCACATGGCGCAAAGCGCAAGTATCAGCGGAAGGGTCCCGGTTCCAGCCCCCGGCTCCCCACCTGCAGGGGTGTCACTTCACAAGTGGTTAAGGAGGTCTGCAGATCTGCCTTTCTCTCCCACTCTCTGTCTTCCCCTCCTCTCTCCATTTCTCTATGTCCTGTCCAACAACGACATAAGTATAACAATAAAACAACAAGGGCAACAAAAGGAAATAAATATATTTTTTTTAAGGATATATTATTTTCTGTGGTCCGGGAGGTGGCACACTACATTGAACTATCAAAGGTGAGGTCCCGAGTTCAGTCTCCGTCAGCACATGTACCAGAATGATGTCTGGTTCTTTCTCTCTCGCCTATCATTTCTCATAAATAAATAAATAAAATCTTTTTTTAAAAAAATAGGGTGGGGGAGATAACATAATGGTTATGCAAACAGACTCATGCTTGAGTCTCCAAAGTCCTAGGTTCAATCCCCCACAGCACCATAAGCCAGAGCTGAGCAGTGCTCTGTCTCTCTCTTCCTCTGCATCTCTCTCAAAAATAAAATTTTTTTTTAAAAAAATATATTATTTTCAGGGTTTTTGTTAATTTTGTTGTTATTTTCTAATTACCTCCAGAGTTGTTGCTGGGGCTCGGTGCCTGCACTATGAAACCACGGCTCCCAGCAGCTTTTTTTTTTTTTTTTCTTTCTATTTTATTGGAGAGAACAGAGAGAAACTGAGAAGAGGGAGAGATAGAGAAGGACAGAAAAAGAGAGACACCTGCAGACTGATCATTGCTTGTGAAGCATCCCCCCTGCAGGTGGGGAACTGGGGCTCAAACCTAGGTACTTGCACTTGGTAAAGTGTGCATTCAAGTGAGTATGTTACAGGTGGCCCAGCCCCTCAGGCTGTTTTTCAATCACGCCTCCTTTCATTGCATAGCTGCTTCTTGCCCCGGCCTGCGGGGTTATCGACAGAAACCTAGGGTAGGGGGCGAGAGAATGGAGGGGACAAGAGACACGAAGAACGAGAGCAAGACAGGAGGTCTGATCAAGCTCTGAAAATTTTATTTTACAGCCACAATTTATGCATACACAAGGAGGAAGTTCTGCTAAGGTAGTGGGGGAGGGAGGTGGGTGAGCAACTTTCCAAACAGCTAGATGGTAATCTCAGTTCCAATGATCGGAATGTCCGCTCACCGGCTATATGAGAGTCTTAGCTAAGGCCTTGGCTCCCGGCAGCTTCTGAGCCTGGTTTTCTCATCTGCAAAATGTGGCTCAGGGACCTGCAAGATAGCTTACCTGGCTAGTGTACCATAGGTGTGACCCAAGTTCAAGCCGGGCCCCACTGTATTGGAGGAAGTTTTGGTGCTGTGATTTCTTTTTCTCTTCCTCTCTCTCTCTCTCCCTCTGTTTCTCTCTGGCCACCAAAGATTATCACTGGGTCTTGGGAGCTGCATGACTCCACTGCTTCACTTTTTTATTTTAAAAGAGGGTGAGAGACACACAGAGAGAGTTAGGAGAAATAGAGAAAAGGAGAGACACCTGTAGCATTGCTCCACTACTTGTGAAGCTTCACCCTGCATGTGAGGACTGGGGTCTTGAACCTGAGTTCTGAAGCATGGTGACCTGTGTTCTCTAGTGAGTGAGCCACCCACCCAGTCCTCTATCTGAAAAACTTTGTATGGAAGCAGTGAAACACCTGTGATTTAAAAAAAAAAAAAAAAAAGTGATTTACCATGCCCCACCCAGCTCAGTGGGTAATAGTCAACGGAATAGATGAATCTGAGAGCCCCCTTGCGGAGAACTGGGCAGTGGCGCACTAGTTAAGTGCACGCATTACCATGTCCAAGCACTGGGGTTTGAGCCCCATTCCCTACCTAAAGGGGGCTGCTTTACTAGCGCTGAAGCAGGTCTGCAGGTCTCTCTATCTCCCCCTTCCCCTCCCATTTTTTGGGTGTTTTGTTTTGTTTTGTTTTTGCCTCCAGGGTTATCGCTGGACTATGAATCCACTGCTCTTGGAAGGCATTTTTCCCATTTTGTTGCCCTTTTCTGTTATTGCTGTTGTTGTTGGATAGGACAGAGAGAAACTGAGAGAGGAGGAGGAGGAGAAGACAGAGAGGCAGAGAAAGATAGACACCTGCAGACCTGCTTCACTGCTTGAGAAGCAACCCCTCTGCAGGCAGGGAGATGATGGGGGGAGAGTCCTTGAGCTTTGCCATGTGCGCTTAACCCACTGTGCTATGACCTGCTCCCCCCAATCTCTTTCTGTCCTATGAAAACAAAATAGAAGAAAAAAAGGCCACCAGGAGTGGTGGATTCATAGTACTGACACCAAGCCCCAGCAGTAACTTTAATGGCAATAAAATAAATAAATCCCCCTTGTAAACTTAAATTGTTTTTCATGAAAGTAACAGTTAAGGGAGTCAGGCAGTTGCGCAATGGGTTAAGCGCAGGTGGTGCAAAGCGCAAGGACTGGCCTAAGGATCCCAGTTCAAGGCCCTGGCTTCCCACCTGCAGGGAAGTCACTTCACAGGCGGTGAAGCAGGTCTGCAGGTATCTTTCTCTCCCCTTCTCTGTCTCCCCTCCTCTCCCCCTCTGTCTCCCCTCCTCTCTCCATTTCTCTCTTGCTGGGCTAACCTGATGGTGTTTCTTCCTGGGCACATGCTCTCTGGGTTGGAGAGAACTTGGCCAGAGCCAACCTAGGCTGCTGCTTACTCAGGGACTTGGGAGAGGAACCAGGAACTCTCATGGCTGAGCAGGAACACAATGCAACTCTGCCCTTATTGATCAGAAAAGAACTGCCTTTATATCTTCCAGCAGAAGTGCCAGGACAGAAAAGGAAATGGGTAGGATAGGGGGTGGGAAGAAGGAAAGAGCTCAAATCTAGCAAGCTTCCATTTAACCAGTGGGGATTAAACCAATGCCCTGCAGGCAGGGCAGGTCTCAGACAAAACAATGATATGTAAATAGACCACAGCATCAAGCAATGGAGCAGGGGGGAGCTGGCCTAACACTCTCTGTCCTATCTAACAACTACATCAATAACAACAACTACAACAATAAAAAACAATGGCAGCAAAAGGGAATGAATTAATTTAAAAAAAAGTAAAGGGAGTCCGGTGGTAGTGCAGTGGGTTAAGCACACGTGGTGCAAAGTGCAAGAACCTGTGTAAGGATCCCTGTTGGAGCCCCTTGCTCCCCACCTACAGGGAGTTGCTTCACGACTGTGAAGCAGGTCTGCAGGTGTCTATCTTTCTCTCCCCTTCTGTCTTCCCCTCCTCTCTCCATTTCTCTCTGTTCTATCCAACAATGACAACAACAATAATAACTACAACAATAAAATAACAAGGACAACAATAGGGAATAAATAAATATTAAATATTAAAAAAAGCAGCTTTAAGTGTGGATTACAAAGCACAGTGTATGACAGCATTGTGGCATTATTAGTATTAATGCCCCCACTTGCACAATTCTTTATATGCTATATATATTTTGTAAGGATTTGTCTTATTTATTCCATATGAGAGAGTTTCAGATGAGGCAGAGAGAAGAGAGAGAGAAAAATTAGAGCACTACTCTGGTACATGTAGTGCCCGGGACTGTGCCAGGAACCTTAGGCATGAATCTGGTGTCTACCAGTTGAGCTATTTCCCTAGCTGATTCTTTGTATATCATTTAAAGAGAAGAAAAGTTGTGTTATTTATTTATTTTTAATTTTTATTTTCCCTTTTGTTGCCCTTGTTGTTTTATTGTTGTAGTTATTGTTGTTGTTGTTATTGATGTCGTCGTTGTTGGATAGTACAGAGAGAAATGGAGAGAGGAGGGGAAGACAGAGAGGGGGAGAGAAAGACAGACACCTGTAGACCTGCTTCGCCGCCTGTGAAGTGACCCCCCTGCAGGTGGGGAGCCAGGGGCTGGAACTAGGATCCTTACGCCGTTCTCTTTGTGCTTTGCGCCACCTCTGCGCTACCACCTGACTCCCTTGTTATTTATTTATTTATTTATTATATTTATTTATTCCCCTCTGTTGTCCTTGTTTATTGTTGTAGTTATTTTTATTGTCATTGTTGTTGGATAGGACAGAGAGAAATGGAGAGATGAGGGGAAGACAGATAGGAGGAGAGAAAGATAGACACCTGCAGACCTGCTTCACCACCTGTGAAGCAACTCCCCTGCAGGTGGGGAGCCAGGGGCTCGAACCTAGATCCTTATGCTGGTCCTTGTGCTTTGTGCCACAAGTGCTTAACCCGCTGCACTACCACCCAACTCCCGTTATTTATTTTTAATTGAGGAGATTAATGGTTTACAGTAAATACAGTTGTTGATAAATTGTGTTTGTGTGTGTGTGTTATCAGAGTATTGCTCAGCTCTGGCTTAGGGTGGCGCTGGGGATTGAACCTGGGACCTCAGAGACTCAAACATAACATGAGAGTCCTTTGCAGAACCATTATGCTATCTCCCAAATCTAAGGCTTTGCTTTTTTAAAAAATATATTTTTTAAATTATTTATTTATTCCCTTCTTTTGCCCTTATTGTTTTATTGTTGTAGTTATTATTGTTGTTGGATAGGACAGAGAGAAATGGAGAGAGGAGGGAAGACAGAGAGGGGGAGAGAAAGATAGACACTTGCAGACATGCTTTACCACGTGTGAAGCGACTCCCCTGTAGGTGGGGAGCCCGGGGCTCGAACTGGGGTCCTTACGCCTGTCCTTGCGCTTTGCGCCATGTGCGCATTACCTGCTGTGCTTTTTTTTTTTTAAGTTACAAATTTTTATTCTAGTGAGAGCGAGAGGTAAAGAGAGGAAGATAGATAAACAGAGACATACAACAGAGCACTGCTCAGCTCTGATTTATGTTAGTGCTGGGAACTGAACCTAGGACCTTGGAGCCTCAGACATATGAGTCTTTTGCAGAACAATTATGCTATCTCCCCAGCTTGAGGCTTTGCTTTGGAAAACATTTTGGGTTTTGGTGAAAGAGTGCTAACCTTGCCCATCCCTGTTCTCACCTCCTGCCCTTCCTTCCTTGCAGTCCTGCCCTTGATCAGGTGAGTTCAAAGGAACGCCACTGTGGGACCCACAGGTGGGTCACCAGGTAGAGTGCACATGTGACCAAGTGAGAACTCTGGTTGAAGCAGGTAAAGCAATGCTGTAGAGTTTCCTTTTCTCTCCATGTCTCTCTGTCTCTCACCCTCAGCCTAAAAACTTTAAGAGCAAAACAAAGCAGTGCCCATGAATAGTCCTGGTCTTAGTGATTTGTGACTCCTAGAACCTGGAGCAGGGGGAAACAGCAGAATGGTTCAGCATAAAGGCTTTTGTGCCTGAGGCTCCAAGGTCCCAGGTTTAATCCCCAGCACCACCTTAAACCAGAGTTGAGCAGTGAGTACCCTGATATGTTTCCTTCAAAGGAGGAGGAGGAAGAGAAGGAAGAGGAGGAGAAAGAGGAGGTGGAGAAAAGAAGAAGGAAAAAGAAGATGATGATGATGACAACAAGAGCATGGGCCATGTGGTGGTGCACTTGGTAAAGTGCAAATGTCACCCTGCACAATGACCCAGGTTCAAATCCCCAGTCCTCACCTGCAGGGGGAAGCTTCTCTTCCTCTCGCTTCACAGACAGTGAAGTGGGTCTTCAGGTGTCTCTCTTTCTCTCCCCCTCTCTGTCTTCCCCTCCTCTCTCCATTTCTCTCTGTCCTATCCAACAACGAATGACATCAACAACAACAATAATAACACAACAAGGCTACAACAACAAGGGCAACAAAAGGGGGAAAATGGCCTTCAGGAGCAGTGGATTCATGGTGCAGGCACTGGGCCCCAGCAATAACCCTGGAGGCAAAAAAAAAAAAAAAAAAAACACCTTTACAGTGTTTCAGCCATCTGGAATGTCAGTAATTGCCTCGAAGACAACATGGGGGCCTGGGAGTGCCTGTTGATGTTCAGGCACAAGCTGGAATGAGCCACCTTCCTCCTTATCAGGTGCTGCCAGAGGCTGCTGGGGAACAGCTGTCTGACCCTGCCCCTCCTCCAATGTTGCAATCTGGGAAATGAATTCGGGGCCTGTTTATCTCTCCCCTGGAGCAGGACACAGCTTGACTAAGAGAAAACACCCATTTGAAGATTCTGAAAGGTGAGAGCCTAGAATGAGGAGAGACTAGAAATGTCCTCTGCCGGTGGTCCGGGAAGTGGTGAAGTAGCTAAGGTACTAGACTCTCAAGCATGAGGTCCCGAGTTCGATCCCCAGCAGCACATGTACCAGAGTGATGGCTGGTTCTTTCTCTCCTCCTATCTTTCTTATGAATAAATAAATAAATTCTTTAAAAAAAAAAAAAAAGAAAAGAAAGAAAGAAATGTCCTCTGCTGTGCTCTATGGCATCAAAAACAAACCAATCACTTAAGAGGGTATAAGATGAGACCCAACCTGGAAGGGAGCTGCCCACCCAACAGCTCGTAGCAAACCAAAGTGGATTTCTCTTTGTCCCTGTGAAAAGCAAAGTCACCCAAATCAGGCCTCCTCCTGAGGCCGCTGGGTTTTCTCATCAGGGTATCAGTTTCTTTGGAGTTGGTGCTCGTGGCATCTGAAACTACAGGTCCAGACCCCCCCCACACACACACACACTTTCCCTAAGAAGGCTACAATATCAGTAGTTTCTGGGGTGGGGCGGTGGCACACCCACTTGTGCACATGTTGCTATATGCAAAGGACTCAAGTTCAAGCCCTTGGTCCCCACCTGCAGGGGAGGAAGCTTCAAGAGTGGTGAAGCAGTGCTGCAGGTGTGTTTTCTCTCTCTCTCTCTCCCCTTTTCCCCTCTCAATTTCTCTCTGTCCTGTCAAACATTTTTTTAATGATACAAATCTATTATCAATTGTGGATTAAAAGCCATTAAAAACAAACACCAACAACAAAAACCCCAACTCAGCAGTTACTCTGTTGCTGTGGAAACCTGCAACTCTACTTCACTGCTCATGAAGCTTCTCCCCTGCAGGGGGGGGAGTAGGGGCTTGGACCCATGTCCTTGCCCAGCAAAAACGACACACCACCACCTAGCCTCTTGCTTTTTTTTTTTCTCACTCCCCACACCCAGTTTATCACCAGACTCCATTAGGACCCCCCCCCACCACACACACACACAATTCAACATATTTTCCACTCTCAGCCTGTCCCCAGGCTCATCACTTAGTCTGAGACACTATTTATTTTTATTTATTGGATATAGAAATTGAAAGGAAGGGGGAAATTGAGAAGGGAAAAGACAGAGACACCTATAGCTCTGCTTCACCACTCTTGAAGCTCCCCTCACCCCCACAGGTGAGGACCTGGGGCTTGAACCTAGGTCCTTCCATACTGTAGCATGTGCATTCAACAGAGTGCACCACCACCTAGCCTCAATACTACATTCTCTTCAATAAATTCAGGGTATGGGCCTCTGCTTCCACACTCACACCCAGAGTCCCCACACCCACTCCAATGCCCACCCTTAAGGAGCTGGAGACTGGCAGTGAGTCAGCCCAGACCAAACAACCAATCCTTCCTCACTCTCCTACAGCGGGTGAATCTGAAACTCAGACTAGGATCTCAATTCTCTGGCCACTGTGATGTCACATAACCTGGCTATAGGCTATCCATCCATCCATCCATCCATCCATCCATCCACCCACCCACCCACCCATCCATCCATCCATTCATTCATTTTTTAAAAGTATTTTATTTATTTTATTTTTGAGAGAGATGCAGAGAGAGAAAGATATAGAGAGAAATACTAGAGCACTGGGAGTCAGGTGGTAGCGCAGCAGGTTAAGCGCACGTGGCGAAAAGCACAAAGACCCGGGTTCGAGCCCCCAGCTCCCCACCTGCAGGGGAGTGGCTTCACAGGCGGTGAAGCAGGTCTGTAGGTGTCTTTATCTTCCCCTCTCTATTTTCCCCTCCTCTCTCCATTTCTCTCTGTCCTATCCAACAATGACATCAACAGCAATAATAACCACAACAATAAAAACAAGGGCAACAAAAAGGAAATAAATAAATATATATATATTTATATATATATAAAAGAAATACTAGAGCGCTGCTCAGCTCTGGTTTATGGTGGTGCAGGAGGATTGAACCTGGGACTTTGGATCCTCAGAAATGAAAGTCTCTTTGCATAACCATTATGCAATCTACCCCCGCCCCATTCATTGATTTTTAGATAAAGATAAGCGTGAAAGAGAAGTGGGCAGAGGTAGATAAAATAATAGTTACACAGCCTGTCATTCCTGAGGCTCCAAAGTCTTGGGTTCAATCCCCCAAACCACTATAAGCCAGAGCTGAGCAGTGTTCTGGTAAAATTAAAAGAGAGAAAGAGAGACGGAATGCAGTAACTTCCTCTTCCTTCAATGCAGTGGGGGCTGGGCTTGAACCAGAGTTGCTCACATGATAAAGCAGCACACTTACCCAAGTGAGCTCTTTTGCTGGCCCAATAAATCCTTTTAAACAATATCCTATCAGTAGCCAGGAAAATTGCTTAACTAGTAGAGTACCAGCCTTGCAGATCTGAGGTTCCCAGTTCAACCCCCAGCATTCCATGTATCAGAGCGGTACTCTGGCTTCTCTCTCTCTCCCTCTGTGCCTCATGTGTAATTCTCTGTCTCTCCCATAAAGTAAACCTTGAGAAAATATTCTTAAATATTTACTTATCTTTGAGTAATATATATATGACCATATATAGCCATACACATACATACACATGAGAGAGAGAGAGATAGAGACCATAGAGATAAGACTGCTCTGGGGGGGGGTATCTGTAGTTGTGGGCAATGTCAGAAGACAGGGGTCCAAGATGGATTTCTGGGGATTCCATATGAGCAGATGCTTCATCATGTGAAGGCTCGACATAGCTGTAGTCAATTACTTATGAAGAAAAAACTTGTAACAAATTAGAATTTTACTATAATTGATAACTCGATGATTATAACTGGTTTAGGTATCTTATAATTTTAAAGGTCATCTTATGTGACCTCATGCAGCAGTCTCTGTAAAAACATCTTAAAAAAAAGAAAGGAGGGGGCCGGGTAGTGGCGCACCTGGTTGAGAGCACATGTTACAATACACAAGGACCTGGGTTTGAGCCCCCAGTCCCCACCTGCAGGGGGAAAGTTTCACAAGTGGTGAAGTAGTGCTGCAGATATCTCTCTGTCTCTCTCCCTCTCTATTCCTCCCTTCCCTCTTAATTTCTGACCGTCAGAAATTAGATAGCATAATGGTTATGCAAACAGAGTCTCATGCCTGAGGCTCCAAAGTCCCAGGTTCAATCCCCCCCCCCCCCCCCCATCATAAGCCAAAGCTGAGCAGTGCTCTGGTAAAGGGAAAACACAAAGCAAGGCTTAGACTGGGTTTGGTGTACTGCACCAAAGCAAAGGACTCTGGAGAGGGAGGGTTGGGGGGGGGGCTTTGGGGTCATGGCACATGATGGAGGAGAAGGACCTAAGTTGAGGGTGAGAGTGTTTTGCAGACACCTATCATGGGGAGAGGAGAAATTGTACCCAGGTGTCTACAACTGTACTGTATGTAAGCCATTGACCTCCCAGTAACATCATAAAAGGAAAAAATGTTAACTTCACTAGAAACAGTGGAATTGTGTAGACATGGAACCCCAGAAATAACCTTGATGGCAAAACAAAATTTTATTTGTTTGATTTAATGAGATATATACAGAATGAGAGAGTCACAAAGAGTATGTCTCTGGCTTATGGTGGTCCTGGGGATTGAACCAGGGACCTTAAAGTCTTGGGCATGAAAGTCTTTTTATATAACTATTATGCTCTCTCCTCAACCCAATAACAGAATTCTAGATGAAGCCCATCTCAGTTTGAATCTGGATTGAGCCTTTCCTCACCTGTGTGTCCTTGGGCGAGTTGCTTAACCTTTCTGCTTCTGTTGCCAGGCAAAACAGGCCTGACCCTCTGACCTGAGTGTCAGAGTTCAGCAATAAGGTTTTAACAACTATTAAAGATGATCAGGGAGTCGGAGGGTAGCACAGGGGCTTAAGCGCACATGGCGCAAAGCGCAAGGACCGGCGTAAGGAATCCCAGTTCGAGCCCCCGGCTCCCCACCTGCAGGGGAGTCGATTCACAGGCAGTAAAGCAGGTCTGCAGGTGTCTATCTTTCTCTCCTCCCTCTATGTCTTCTCCTCTTCTCTCCATTTCTCTCTGTCCTATCCAACAACGACGACATCAACAGCAACAACTAAAACAACAAAACAAGGACAACAAAAGGGAAAATAAAAAAAAATAGAAAAAAAGGATGATGATCACTTTTTTTATTTTTTATTTAAGAAAGGATTAATTAACAAAACCATAGGGTAGGAGGGGTACAATTCCACACAATTCCCACCACCCAATCTCCATTTCCCACCCCCGCCCCGATAGCTTTCCCATTCTCTATCCCTCTGGGAGCATGGACCCAGGGTCATTGTGGGTTGCAGAAGGTAGAAGGTCTGGCTTCTGTAATTGCTTCCCCGCTGAACGTGGGCGTTGACTGGTCGGTCCATACTCCCAGTCTGCCTCTCTCTTTCCCTAGTAGGGTGGGTCTCTGGGGAAGCGGAGCTCCAGGACACATTGGTGGGGTGATGATCACTGGTTATACAACATGCCTTCAGTGCTCAGTCTGGCTTCCCCAAAGTAGTCAAAGGACAATTGGGGAGTGACTTCTGGTTATGATTCTTTTGGATTGCAGCCTTACTAGTCCCTCCCTCACCCTAGCTCCTACTTCTGTGCTGAGTACAAACTAGATAGCTAGGAAATGGTAGCTGAAAACTCTATTCCTCCACCCAATGAACTAGGGCATGAAAACTTCTTATTTTTAGAAATCTTATCTTTTCTAATTAATTAATTTATTTTTTATTATTGTCTAACCAGAGCACTGTTCAGCTTTGGCTTATGGTGGCGTGGGTAATTGAACCTGGAACTTTGGAGTCTCAGGCATGAGAGTCTGTTTGCATAACCATTATGCTATCTACCCTCTACCCGTGAAAGCTTCTTATTTATTTACATATTTATTGGATAGAGACAGAAATTTAGAGGGAAGGAGGAGGTAGAGATAGAAAGAGACAGAGACACCTTAATCCTTGCTTCACCACTTGTGAAGCTTTCCCGCTGCAAGTGGGGACCAGGGTCTTGAACCTAGATCTTTGTGCACTGTAATGTGTGCACTTAACCAGGTGTGCCACCTCCTAGCCCCCCATGAAAGCTTCTAAGTAGCATTTTCCCCCCATACTGTCAAGAATTGGAGAAGCTGGAGAGCTAGCTCATCAGGTAAGGCGTGGGCCTTTATTGATTTTTAGATAGAGGTACAAAGAGAAAGAGAGACTACAGCACCAAAGCTTCCTTAGTAGTGTGGGGCCGGGCTTGAATTTGATCTTGCACATGGCAAAACAGTTTACCATCCAAGTGAGCTGTAGGACACGGATTTGGCCATGTGAATGGTTCAGATTGGAACCCTGACACCTTCTAGAAGGTTCTATGGCAGTGGAAGAAGCTCTAGTTCTGTGCTCTCTCCCTCCTTCTCTATCTCCATCTCTGGAGGTGAATGGAAAAGTGACCTGGAAGCAAGCAGTGAAATGGCACACACAGGACTCCACAAAAAAAAAAAAGGGGAGGGGTCAGCTGTAGCACAGCGGGTTAAGCGCACATGGCATGAAACTGGAGGACCCTTAATTATCCTGGTTCGAGACCCCGGCTCCCCACCTGCAGGGGGTCACTTCACAAGTGGTGAAGCAGGTCTGCAGGTGACCATCGGCTAAGGATCCTGGTTCGAGCCCCCGGCTCCCCACCTGCAGGGGAGTCGCTTCATAGGCGGTGAAGCAGGTCTGCAAGTGTCTCTCTTTCTCTCCCCCATCTCTGTCTTCCCCTCCTCTCTCCATTTCTCTCTGTCCTGTCTGGCAAGAACAACATTATTAACAACAACAATAATAACCACAACAATGATAAAAACAACAAAGGCAACAAAAAAGGAAAATAAATAAAATATTTAAAAGAAAAAAAAAGGAAAGAAGGAAGGGGAGATGCCCAGAATACCTATCAGTTGTTGAAATTGACAAATAAAATTTGCAATGGCATCCATATAATGGAATCTGACTCATCGACAAAAAGAAACAAAATATTGATACTACAGTTTGCAAAAACCTTGGAAGCATTATGTAAAGAGAAACAAGCCAGTCTCCAAAGACTGCACAGTTCCTTTTATATCAAATACCCAGAATATACTTATCTAGAGAGGCAGAAATTAAATGGGCATTTGCCAAGAGCAGAGATATAGGGAGGATTGTGGATGATAGTTACAGACTTCAGGCTTTCTCCTTTAATCTTCCTTCTTTTTTTTCTTCCTCTCTTTCCTATTCCTTATATATTTATTTACTTACTACCAGAGCACCACTCAGCTCTCACTACTGGTGGTGCCAGGGCTCAAACCTAACACTTTTTGAGCACTGTGCCATCTTCTTTGTCCAAGATTTTTTCCACGGTGATGAAAATGTTCCCAGACTGATTGTAATGGTGGCTTCACAGTTCTGAAACTAGAAACCAGTGGCTTATAGACTTGGAGTTAATTGTATGGGATGTGAGTTACAGTTCAACAGATTTTTAAAAAAATAATTTGTTTATTTATTTATTCCCTTTTGTTGCCTTTGTTGTTCTTTTATTGTTGTAGTTATTATTGTTATTGATGTTGTTGTTGTTGAATAGGACAGAGAGAAATGGAGCGGAAGACAGAGAGAGGGGAGAGAAAGATAGACGCCTGCAGACCTGCTTCACCGCCTGTGAAGCAACCCTCCTGCAGGTGGGGAGCCGCGGCCTTGAACCAGAATCCTTATACCAGTCCTTAAGCTTTATGCCACATATGCTTAACCCGCTGCTCCTGACTTCCAATTTTTTTTTAAGAGTTCCACTCTTCCTTGTTTTGCATCTCAGTAATAGCAAATGTTGAGCAAACATGCTCTTCCTTCCTCTCTCCTCTCCTGCTTCTCTTTTCTCCCCTCTACCTAAAACAAGCCCAAGGTAATTGAGTGGAAAGAAGGAAACTTCACCTGTTTGGATGGAGAAAGCCAGTCATTTTCTAGTCTGCTGGTGTAGAAGAACCACAACTTGCTTTCCCACTAAATAAACTACTTTGCCCCTCCTGGAGACAGAGTCTCATTTTGCCCCTCCGAATGTGGCTTTGGCTCTTTCCTCTGGCTTGTGTGGCTTTTGTAGGCCAAGGTCCTCTGCAAGGGCACACACAGCTGCCCCTCTGCCACCACTGCAATCAAAGGCGGCCTTGCCTCAGTCCACGTATACACTGCTCTCCCATGTTCCGGCTGCTGTGTGGCTGAAATGGCTACTTGTGGTCAGTCCAGCTTCCCCACTGCCCTCAGAGAAGAAATTATCTTATTCATCTTTGTCATTCCCATGTCTGGAACAGCCATTTAGGCTTACAAGGCAGAATATGTGGAATTAGCATTTCCAGTCTAACTCTGGGAAGGGTTGGAGGATTTGGTCTTGAGGGGCATGGTCTCAAGATCTAGGGTTATGAAGTCAAGCCCAACTTTTGACAACTTGGGGACTCACCTATGCACACCCGTGGGCTGGTTAATACCAGGATTTTTTTTTTTTTTTTAAACAGAGTACTGTTAAGCTCTGGTTTATGGCAGTGCAGGGAATTACACCTGGACCATCAGAACCTCAGGCATGAAAGTTTTTTGCAAAACCATTATGCTATCTCCCTACCTGAGATACACTTTTGACAGTTTACATTGACACAGTAGCTTTGTTGAAACATTATTAACTCTGATTTTTTTTTCTTTATTCCTCTCAATGCTGCCGGGATAGCCTGAGGGTGTTTCTTCCCGAGCAAGTGCTCTCTGGGTTGGAGAGAACTCAACTGGAGCCAACCTAGGCTGCTGTGTGGAAGAGGGATGAGGAACTCGTGCCGAGCTAGAGTTGCAGGAGATAAACTCTGGAACTCTGGGAGCCAGAAGGCAATCCCAAGTGTGTTAAAACACATGAGCAGCTGTATATATACTCGCCAAGTAGGGTGGAAACAGGATGTGACATAGAGAGGGTGGAGCGAAAAGAGACTGGTGGAAATCAGGGTGCTGAGAGGGGAGGGAGTAAAAAGACATTGTGAACCAGTGGGGATTAAACCAATGCCCTGCAGGCAGGGCAGTTCCTAGGTAACTGGTTATGTAAATAGACCACAAGGATAAGCAGGGGGAAGCTAGCATACTGCCCAACACAATGCCAGCCAGGACATTTCTGCTAATTCTGATGTAGAAGAGATGGAATTGGCTTAGTGGAAAGTGAGATGTAAGAATCTGCTTCATTGACAAAAATAAACAAGCATGGTCTGGGAGTTGGTATAGTGGATAAAGCAATGGACTCTCAACCATGAAGTCATGAGTTCAATCCCCGGCAACATGTGTACCAGAGTGCTGTCTAGCTCTTTCTCTCTCTTCCTATCTTTTTCATTAATAAATAAAATCTTAAAAAAAAAAAAAAGCAGCAAGCAAATGTACCACCACCAACAAAAACATCCAAATGCAAGAAATCTTAAAGGAGAAACAGTATACCTGGTTCCTCTTTCTTCCTCCATTCCTTTTTCTCTCTCTCTCTCTCTCTCCCTCTCTCTTTCTTTCTCTCTCCCTCCTTCTGCAGGAGAAGCAAAAATGGAAGAAAGGGAAAGAGACAACAGCGTCAAGGTTTCCTTCAATTCATTGGAGACTAGGCTCAAACCTGGGTCATGTGCATGGCAAAGCAGCACACTTTTCAAGAGAGCTATCTCACCAGCCCCTGGTTTATTATTATTATTATTATTTTAATTGTATTTATTTATTTTGGATAGAGACAGGGAAGATTGAGAAGCATGGGGGAGATAGAGAGATATCTGCAGCACTGCTTCACAGCTCATGAAGCTTCCCCTTTGCAGGTGGGGACGGACGGGGAGCTTGAACCTGGGAACTTATGCATGGTAAAATGCACTCCACCAGGTGTGCCACTACCCAGCCCCCCCATGATTGCTTTTTCTTCAGCAGTTCTCTTCGTCTGTTTTCTCCCAAATGACTCAAGAGGTTGTTTGGTTTTCTCCAGGGTGTGTTAACTGCCTTGGCCTTCCTCCATGGTCACACACAGGCAGTCCAGGAAATGTGCCCTCAGCTGACTGACCCACAGTGGGGAATGGGGGGGGGGGGTTCTTACCAAACTCTATGATGATTTAATTTGACTCAGTCACATCCTTCTTGATTAAAAATCAACACTTTGGGCCAGGTGGTAGCACACCCAATTGCACGTACATTATAATGAGCAAGGATCTGAGTTCAATGTACTGGTACCCACCTGCAGGGGGGAAGGCTCATGAATGGTGGTTGAACCCTGGTCCTTGTACACTGAAATGTGTGTGCTTAACCAGGTGTGCCACCCCTGGCCCCTTGATGATAATTTTTATTTCATTTTTAGCAAACCTACTGAAATTTCCCCAAGTCATGAACAAATATGAACAATCTTATTTTATTTGCCCTTTTAATTTTATTTTATTATTTATTTAGTCATTTATTTTTTTACCAGAATACTGTTCAGCTCTGGCTTATGGTGGTTCAGGGGCTTGAACCTGTGACTTTGGAGCCTCAGGCAATAGAGGCTGTTTGCATAACCATTGTGCTATCTACCATCTATCCCCCCCCTTTGTTTTTATTTGGGGAATTAATGGTTTACAGTAATAACAGTTTTTGGTACATGTGTAAGATTTCTGGGTGTTTTGTTGTTGTTGTTTTTTACCACAGCACTGCTCAGCTTTGGGTTATGGTGGTGCAGAAGATTGAACCTGGGACTTTGGAGCCTCAGGCATAAGAGTCTCTTTGCATAACCATTATGCTATCTACCCCTGCCCAAATTTTTGTTCTCTGCAAAACATAGTCTCAGCCCCAAGCCTAGGTTCTCCTTCATCATCATGCACCAGCACTTGAAAACCACCCCCAGCTCCCCAAGAATCCTGTATTTTGGTGCAGTGCACCAAACCCAGTCCAAGTTCTACATTGTGTTTCATCATTCTGTTCTTCTTCTTCAACTGCTGTCCATGTGTGAGATCATCCCTATTTACCCTTCTCTTTCTGGTTTATCTCATTTAACATGATTTCTTCAAATGCCATCTAAGATGAGGTGAAGAAGGTGAATTCATCATTCTTAATAGCTGAGTATATTCCTTTGTGTATATAGACCACAATTTGCTCAGCCTCTCATCTGTTGTTGGACACCTGCATTGCCTCCAGGTTTTGACTATTACAAATTGTGCTGCTATGAATATAGGTATACACGGATATTTTTGGATGGGTATGTTTGATTCCTTAGGATATATCACGTGGAGAGAAATTGCAGGGTCATAGGGTAGGTCCACTTCTAGCCTTCTGAGAGTTCTCCAGACTGCTCTCCACAGGATTTGGACCAATTTACATCCCCATCAGCAGTACAGGAGGGTTCCTTTACCCCTGTGATCTCTTTAGTTCTGTTGTTACTAACCTTTCTGGTGGGTAATATTCTCACAGGAATGAAGTGGTACCTTATTGTTGTCTTTCTTTGCATTTTACTGATAATCTGTCAATTGTAGCATTTTTTCATATGTGTGTTGGCCTTTTGGATCTCGTCTTTGGCGAAAAGTCTGTGAATATTCTGTTCACATCTTCTCCCCACTTGATGGGGCCTTTTTTGTTGTTGTTGTTGAAACTAACTTTTTTAAAAATATATTTATTTACTTCCCCTTTTATTGCCCTTTTGTTCCTCATTGTTGTAGTTATTATTGTTGTATTGATGTCTTTGTTGTTAGATAGGAAAGAGAGAAATGGAGGGAGGAGGGGACGACAGGGAGGAGAGAAAGATAGACACCTGCAGACCTGTTTCACCGCCTATGAAATGACTCCCCTGCAGGTGGGGAGCCGGGGCCTCAAACCGGGATCCTTACGACGGTCCTTGTGCTTTGTGTCACATGTGCTTAACCCACTGCGTTACTGCCCAACTCCCCAAACTAACTTTTTATATATAGGTTGTAATCTCAAGAGAAAGTACACAGGGGGACAGGTGGTGGTATGCCTCGTTGAGCACACATGCTACCATGTGTAAGGACCTGAGTTCCAACCCCCACTTCCCACATTGGGGGGGGGATGCTTCATGAGCAGTGAAGCTGGTCTGCTGGAGTCTCTCTTTTTCTTTCTCTATCCCTCCTTCCCCTCTCAATTTCTCTCTGTCCTAGCCAATAAAAAATAGAAGGAAAAAAAAAAAAGATGGGCTGTCGAGTGATCTAGGAAGTGGCACAGTGGATAAAGTGTTGGACTCTCAAACATGAGGTCTGGAGTTCAATTCCTGGTAGCACATGTACTAGAGTGATCTCTGATAATCTCTCTATATGTCTTTCTATCTTTCATTTTTCTTTCTTTTTTTTTTTTTTGCCTCCAGGGTTATTGTTGGGGCTCAGTGCCTGCACCAATGCTCCTGGAGGCTATTTTTTTTTCCTTTTGTTGCTCTTGTTGCTTTATTGTTATTTTGGTTATTATTGTTGTTATTGATGTCATTGTTATTGGATAGGATAGAGAGAAATGGAGAGAGGAGGGGAAGACAGAGAGGGGAGAGAAAGACAGACATCTGCAGACCTTCACCACTTATGAAGTGACCCCCCCCCCCCGCCCCAGCAAGTGGGAAGCCAGGGGTTCGAACTGGGATCCTTACTCCAGTCCTGTCCTTGCACTTAACCCACTGCACTACTGCCCGGCCCCTCTATCTTTCTCAATCAATAAATAAAATCTAAAAAAAAAATTGGCTGTTGATAGCGGTGGATTTATAGTATAGATTTATATATAACCAGCTCCAGCAATAACCCTGGAGAGTACATTAGACATGCACATATATAAGTAATACAAAGACATGAACCATATTAGAATTTTTGTCATTTTACACATGACTGGACACATCAAGAAAATAAAAGGAACCACAGAATAGACTGAATAATTTACAAGCAGGTAGCTGACAAAGTGCGGTTAGATACAGACAATATAAAGAATTCTTGCATTGAGGATGGATGGTGACACACTCAGTAGAGCACACATGTTATAATGTGTCCTTACACATGAACTGCAGTTCAAGTCCCCAGCCCCCACCTACAGAGGGGAAGCTTCACAAGCAGTGAAGCAGTGCTACAAATATCTCCCTTTCTCTTTCGATTTCTCTATGTCTCTATTCAATAAATAAAAAAAATAGTTTTTAAATGGGCAAAAAAATACATATAGTAGTTATAGATATAAAGTAAACCCATGAGGTCCAGGAGGTTGCAAAGTGGAGAAAGCACTGAACTTTTAAGCATGAGCTCCTGAGTTCAATCCCTGGCAGCACATGTACCAGAGTGACGTCTGGTTCTCTCTCTCTCTCCTCTTGTCATTACTCATGAATAAACAAAATCTTAAAAAAGAAAAAAGTAAACCAGAGGCCAGGTGATGGCACATGGGGTTAGGCGTACATAACAGGAAGCAAGGACCCTGCAAGGATCCCAATTGGAGTCCCTGGCTCCTCACCTGCAGGGGGTTTGGGGGTTTGGGGGTGGTATGTCTTCAGAAGCAGTGAAGCAGATCTGCAGGTTTCTATCTTTCTGTCTCTGTCTCTATCTTCCACTCCCCTCTCAAGTTCTCTCTGTCCTAACCAAAGAAAAAAAAAACAAACCCGGAAGCAGGGGATTTAGAGTGCAGGTGGCCAGCAGTAACCCTGGAGGCAAAAATAAAAATAAAACTGTATCAGTAACCATGGATCCACTCTTTAATTTTATTTATTTATTTATTTATTCCCTTTTGTCACCCTTGGTGTTTTATTATTGTAATTATTGTTGTTGTTGATGTTGTTGTTGGATAGGACAGAGAGAAATGGAGAGAGGAGGGGAAGACAGAGAGGGGGAGAGAAAGATAGACATCTGCAGACCTGTTTCACCGCCTGTGAAGCAACTACCCTGCAGCTGGGGGCCCAAACCGGGATCCTTACTTTGGTCCTTGTGCTTTATGCCACCTACGCCTGCAGGTGGGGAGTCAGGGGCTCCAGCCGGAATCCTTATGCCTGTCCTTGCACTTTGTGCCACCTGTGCTTAACCTGCTGCACTACCGCTCGACTCCCTTATTTGTTTGTTTGTTTATTTATTTATTTGTGCCTCCAGGGTTATTGCTGGGGCTGGGTGCCTGCACCATGAATCCACTGCTCCTGGAGGCCTTTTTTTTCTCCCCATTTTTGTTGCTTTCGTTAATATTATTGTTATTTTTGTTTTTGCTGTTGTTGTTGGATAGGATAGAAATAGAGGAGGGGAAGACAGAGAGGGAGAGAGAAAGATAGACACCTGCAGACCTGCTTCAATGCTTCTGAAGCGACTCCCCTGCAGGTGGGGAGCTGGGGGCTCGAGCCAGGAATCAGGATCTTTATGCCTGTCCTCATGTGCGCTTAACCCGCCCGCTTTATTTATTTATTTATTTTACCAGAGCACTGCTTAGCTTTGGCCTATGGGGGGAGGGGAATTGAATCTGAGAATTGTAGGCTCAGGGATGATATGTTTGCATGGTCGTTATGCTGTCTCCCCTACCCCTGCAGTTTCCAATGGAGAGACAGAGCTATGGTGGTGGGAATATTATGGAATTATACCCCTTAGAATATACCTAAAATAGCAAGGAACAGTGTAAGGTTCCCGATTCGAGCCCCCGGCTTCCCATCTGCTGGGGAATCTCTTCACAGGCAGTGAATCAGGTCTGCAGGTATCTATCTTTCTCTTCTCCTCTCTGTCTTCCTCTCCTCTCTTTATTTTTCTATCTTATCCAACAATAATGACAACAATAATAACAACAACAACAATTAAAGAAAAAAAAGAAGGGCAACAAAAGAGGGGGAAAAGCAAAAAAGAAAAACAAACAAAAAACCCAAACAAACAAACAAAACCAGAAGAAGAATATACCTAAAATAGATATCCTAGCTTTTTACAAAATGTAGACCCCAAATCTCATGTACTATATCCTTACTTTTAGTTTCCTGATTATTATTAAACATTTTGTTCTGCTTTATATCTTAATGCTTTTCAGCCACCAAGTTGTGGTTGCTACCATGACACCAACCTGAATTTCCTGGGCAGACAATCTCACCAATGTGTCCTGGAACCCCACCTCTCCAGAGCCCCGCCCCACTAAGGAAAGATAGAAACATGCTGGGGGTATGGATCGACCTGCCAATGCCCATGTCCAGCAGAGAATCAATTACAGAAACCAGACCTTCCACCTTCTGCACCCCATTATGATCCTGGGTCCATACTACTAGAGGGATAAAGAATAGGGAAACTCCCAGTGGACGGGATGAGGTACAGAATTCTGGTAGTGGGAATTGTACCTCTCATTGCACAATCTTGTCAATCATTATTAAATCAATTTTAAAAGTACAAAAAAAAAAGAATTCTCATAGATTTTTAGTGGGAAAGGAAATGGTATAACCACTTTAGAAAACAGTAGGGCTGGGGAAGGGGTAGACAGCATAGTGGTTATACAAACAGACTCTCATGCCTGCCGCTCGGAAGTCCCAGGCTCAAACCCCCCCACACCCCACCCCCCTGCACCACAATAAGCCAGAGCTGTGCAGTGCTCCTGTGCTACTCTCTGTGTCTCTCTCTCTCTACATCTCTCTCAAAAATAAAACAAGTAAAATACTTTAAAAAGTAAATTAAAATGTTAAAAAAAAAGAATTAAGGTGTGAAACTTGATACAGAAAAACTATATCTCCCAGAATTCCTGGTACCAGGCAACAAAGAAAGAAAAGGTGCTTCAAAGGGAAGATGTAAGGCAAATGATTAGACAGGAAAAGACCTTTGACTCTGGGCTATAAATACCAGCTGCACCAGAAGAAAAGCTTGAAGCAGTAGCACAGAAGGAACAGTGTGGAGAAGGAGGTGTAGTTGGAACTGGGAGCACTGAGCTGAGCTGAGCAGAGGACACATGAGGGCTGGATCAGCCAAGCACAGAAACAGTGACTGAGGGTGGAGGGGCAGCAGTCATCATGCACTTATCTAAGTGTTTTTCACTATCTCTAGTTTCAGGCAATAAAAATCCCATTTTCATTCAATTAATTGTCTGTTGGTTTTATAATAGCCTAAAAGGTAATGACCTTGAAGTAGTAATTTCTATATTAACAGACAAAAACCCCATATTAATTTGGGGGACATGTTTTCCCTGTAACAAAACCAACTGGTAGTTGTCTTTCATTTCCTTCCTTACTCCACTAAATATAATCACCTCCGAGTACATCCATTTTGTCCTGAAGGACACAGGACCATCATTTTATTTTATTTATTTTTAAAATATATTTTATTTATTTATTTATTAATGAGAGGGATAGGAAGTGAGAGAGAAAGGACCAGATATCACTCCGGTACATGTGTTGCCGGGGATTGAACTCAGGACCTCATGCTTGAGAGTCCAACACTTTATTCACTACACCACCTCCCGGACCACTATTTTATTTTATTTATTTTTACCAGAGCACTGCTAAACTCTGGCTTATGATGGGGTGGGGAATTGAACCTGGGACTTAGGAGCTTCAGGCATTGGAGTCTCTTTGCATAACCATTATCTACTCCCACGCAAGATCAGCCTTTTAAATTGCCAAGTAGTACTCTATTGAGTATATGCCCCCCAACTTTAGCCAGTCACGGGCATTTAGGTTGCTTCCATGTTTTGGCTATGGTGAATAACGCAGCTATGAATATGGAGGTGCATGTCCATTCTAATGAGTAATTTCATGCCTTTTGGATAAATGCCTAGCACTCTTAGCGGGCTATTGAGTCCTTGCAGACAGTCTTATCATTTAATCACAAGAAGAAAGAAAACACAAGAGATCTCTCAATGAACAGCCTTGCAATTGGGGGACTTGCATGTCTGAAGCTCACAGTTGGATCCCTGGTACCAGTGCCAGAGTGGTATTCTGAGTTCTCTGTGTCTCATATGAAATGAGTAAGATACTATTTAAAACTTTTTTTTTCTTTACCAAAGCACTATTCAGCTCTGGGGTTGGGGGTGTGTGTTG
Organism: Erinaceus europaeus; assembly: GCF_950295315.1. NCBI lineage: Eukaryota > Metazoa > Chordata > Mammalia > Eulipotyphla > Erinaceidae > Erinaceus > Erinaceus europaeus. The sequence goes on from NC_080169.1 coordinate 100,774,707, forward strand.
AACCTAGGACTTTGAAGCCTCAAGCTGGAGAGTCTCCTTACATAACCATTATGCTATCTATCCTTGCTCTGAAAACCCCCGTTTTTTTTTTTTTTGTTTTTTTTTTTCCTTTTTGCCTCCAGAGTTATCGCTGGGCCTTGGTACCTGCACTACAATTACACTGCTCCTGGAGGCCATTTCTCTCTCTCTCTTTTTTTTTTTTTGCCCTTGTTATTGCTGTTGGATAGGACAGAGAGAAATTGAGAAAGGAGGGGAAGACAGAGAGGGGGAGAGAAAGATAGACACCTGCATACCTGCTTCACTGATTGTGAAATGACTCCTCTGCAGGTGGGGAGCTGGGGGCTCGGACCGGGTTCCTTACACTGGTCCTTACACTTTACACAATATAAACTTAACCAGCTGTGCTACCACCCAGATCCCAAAACTTTTTTTTAACATTTATTTATTTATTCCATTTTGTTGCCCTTGTTGTTTTATTGTAGTTATTCTTGTTGTCATCATTGTTGGATAGGACAGAGAGAAATAGAGGGGAGGAGACAGAGATGGGGAGAGAAAGGTAGACACCTGTAGACCTGCTTTACCGCTTGTGAAGGGACTCCCCTGCAGGTGGGGAGCTGGGGCCTCCAGCCGGGATCATCCTTGAACTTTGCACCACATGCGCTTAACCTGCTGTGCTACTGCCCGACTCACCCCCTTTTTTAAGTCAATGCTCATCAAAGTCATAGTCACAATACAGTTGATACCTAGAGCATCCATGAATCTGAGTACTTTCAGACCATTGTTTCCTAAGTAAGTTCTAGATCCTGTGTAGACAGATACCTTCCTAGACTGGCTGAGTCCCATCCTTTCCCAAGGCTGGAACTTGCTTTATCTTGCCCTGCCTCCCTGATTCCTTTGTTCCTTCCTCTTTCCTTGCCTCTTCTCCTCCCTCCTGTCTATCTCCTCTTCCTCTTTCTCTTTTCTACCTCCTACGATCATTTTGAAGCCCCAGTGCCTAGATCATATGTAGTTCCACCCTCCAGGCTTGACTTTTTCATTTTGTTTATTTCAGATAAAGAGATGGGGAGGGGGAGATAGAAAGAGGAGAGACACCACAGCACCACTCCACCATCTGTGGAGTCCATGTGCTCTCATATGGTGCCAGGGTTCACACCCAGGTCCTCACACATGGTACAGTGTGTTCTACCAGGAAAATTATCTCCTAGGCTCAGCTTTGGTTTATGATGGTGCAGGGGACTGAACCTGGGACTTTGGAGCCTAAGGCATGAGAGTCTCTTTGCATAACCATTCTTCTTCTTCTTCTTCTTCTTCTTCTTCTTCTTCTTCTTCTTCTTCTTCTTCTTCTTCTTCTTCTTCTTCTTCTTCTTCTTCTAGCGTTTGCCCTTCTTCCGTAGCCAGTCAACAGCGTCAGGTTGAAAGCTGTCAGGAGCTGCTTGTTGCTGGCTTTGAAAGTGACTGGGATCCATGTGGATTCAGTCGGCTAGGAAGGATCGTCAGTTTCCCCAATGAATGGGTACTCACGGGATGCACCACGAGAAGGTCGATTCAACGCATCCCAACCATTATGCTATCTGCCTTCTACCCAAAACCTCATGCTTTTAATCAATTCTCTAGCCACTATGCTACCTCCTATTTATCTTCTTTCTTTCCCTTTCTCATATATAATTTTGGATAGAGGCAGAAATTGTGAGGGAAGGAGAGAGAGACAGAGAGAGCTCATGAAGCACTGCTTCCCCTTCTACAGTTGGGAATCGGGAGCTTGAACCTGGGTCTTTGGCAGTGGTAATGTGGACACTCAACCAGGTTCACCATTGCACAAGTCCCCCTTCCCTTCCTCATTGCTTTTTCTTTTTTTTTTTTTAACTTTATTTATTTGTTATTGGGTAGAGACAGAGAGAAATTGAGAGAGAAGGGGGAGACAGAGAGGAAGAGAGACAGAGAGACACCTGCAGACCTGCTTCACCACCTGTGAAGTGATTCCCCTGCAGGTGGGGAGCCGGGGGCTTGAACCGGGATCCTGACCGGTCCTTGCGCTTTGTGCCACATGCACTTAACCCACTGTGCTATTGCCCGACTCCTGTCTCATTGCTTTTTCTATAATTTCTCTTTATTTCTTAAAATTTTTTTAAAATTTATTTTTACAAGGGAGAGACCAGAGCACTGCTCAGCTCTGGCTTATGGTGGTACTGAGGATTGAAATGGGACCTCAAAGCCTCAGGAATGAAAATCTTTTGCAGAACTATTATGCTGTGTCCCCAGTCCTGTCTCTGTCTTTCTCTTTCTTCCTCCCTTCCTTTCTTCTTATCTCTCTGGAGCTTTGCCGCTCCTAGTTGACTTTTTCTTATAATAGGGAGGCACAGAGAGGGTGGCAGGTGGTGGTGTACCTGTACCTGCTTAAATGTTCAAGCCCCTGGCCCCTATCTGTGGGAGAGAAAGCTTCACAAGTGGTGAAGCAGGCTGGAGGCATCTCTCTGTCTCTTTCCTTTTCTGTCTCATCTGCCCCTCTCAGTTTATTTCTGTATCTATCCAATAAATATAAATAAATTAATTTTAAAAAGAGAGGCACAGAGAGAAAGACATCAACACCCAATGTGGAGGGGGCTAGACTCAAACCTGGGTCATAGAGATGGCAAAGCAAGTGCCTCCCAGGTGAGATATTTTGCCAGCTCTCTTGTGCATTTTCTTTCATTTTTTAAATTTAATTTTTATATCTTCCCCTCCACTTATTCTGGCAGAGACAGTGAGAAGCAGAGAGGGAGACAGAAAAGGAGAGAGGGAAAAAAAGAGGCACCTGCAGCACTGCTCCACCACAGGTGAAACTTCCCCCCACCAGGTGGACACTAGGCACAAGAAGACACAAACTCACAATTTATTTTCCCAGCCTCCCCTCTCTTTGTCTTACTTTTGCTCTCATGGGGATTATACATTATCCAAAGCAATCTCAACCCTGAGGCTTGTCCTCAAACTATTTTTTAGAAAACCAGATTAAGATAGGCAAGCTATTCATTTGTTTGAGGGTAGAGGCTCTATCAACCCAGGCTCTTTGGGCTATTCTCTCTCAACTGCATTCCTACCTCTTTAAGCAGAAACTGGACTGGCCTGGTGAGGAGGAAATAGGACTGGAAAAAAAGTGGGGGGGTGGGTAGAGAGCATAATGGTTATGCAAAGAGACTCTTATGCCTGAAGCTCTGATGTCCCAGGTTCAATCCCTTGAACCACCATAAACCAGAGCTGAGCAGTGCTCTGGTATGAAAAGAAAAAAGAAAAGCAAGGAAAGAAAAGAGAAAAGAGGGTAGATAGTATAAAGGTTATGCAAACAGACTCTCATGCCTGAGGCTCCAGAGTCCCAGGTTCAATCCCCTGTACCACCATAAACCAGAGCTGAACAGTGCTCTGGTTAAAAAAAGAAAAGAATCCCCACCTGCAGGAGGAAAGCTTTCTGAGTGATGAAGCAGGGCTGTAGGTGTCTCTCTTTCACTCCCTCTATCTGCTCCTCCCCTCTCCATTTATGGCTGTCTCTATCCAATAAGTAAATAAAGACAATAAAAAATTAAAAGCATAAAAAAGAAAAAAATTCTCCCTTCTCCCATTCTACCATATTTTGTGGGGTGCTGGAAGGATGGGGGTTATCTGCCCAGCAGATATCTAGTTTCTTTGCAGAAGACTCTGAGGGAAAGCTGATTCCCGGGAAGAAAAAAGACAACCAATTTGGAGGCAGTACTCAGCCACATTTTTCTCCATTTGAGTTTTATCAGTAAGAAAGCTTCACTGTCCTCTCAGTTCATCTAATCTAGAAGCCTTATTCTCACTGGCTGGAGCATCTATGGTGATTGAGGAGGGAATTACTATAAAATTATAGTAATCTGATGGTTATGCGATTGTAATGAGGATGGTGACACTTCAGACCATCCGTGGGCAAGAACAGACATCTGGAAACCATCAAGTATTCCTGTGGCTCAGAACAAGCTGCCCTTTGGCCAATGGCTTGCTCAGAATCATACTGGGTTAACAAGCAGGCAGAGACTTTACAAGGATGACCCTGGCAAGGAGGAGGGCATCATCATATTAGAATGCCAATGGTTTGCAGTCTGGGAGGTGGTGCACTGGACAGAACACCAGATTTCCATGCACGAAGCCCTGAGTTCAAGCCCTGGCACCATGTATGTCAGAATGAGGCTCTAGTTTTCTCTTTCATAAATGAGAAAATGAATCTTAATAAAAATGCCCAGGTTTTTCCTAGGGCATAAAAATAAAAATGTGTCCACACTAATATATATGGTGGTTATTCTGTTACTGACCAATATGCTTTTTTTTAAAAAAAAAAAAGTTTTTTTTCTTTATTTATTGATAGAGACTGCCAGAAATCAAGAGGGAATGGGAAGAGAGAGAGATACCTGCAACACTGCTTCACCTTGCAAAGCTTTCACTTGCAAAGCTTTCCCCCTGTAGATGGGGACCAGGGGCTCGAACCCGAGCCAGCCCTTGTGTACTGTAATGTGTGGTCCCCCAATATGCTTTCCATTTATTAATTCCACTTATTAATTCCATTTATTAATTCCATTTATTAATTTGTGTGTGTGTGTAACTAAAATAGCTTTATTACTTTTTTCCTTTGCATGTATGGCATAGAAATAGTGATCCAGTTCTTTTGCAAGAGACTGATCAGTTTTTAAAAATTAATTATTTATTTAAAAAAGGAGACATTATCAAAACCGTAGGATAGGAAAGGTACAACTCCACACAATTCCCACCACCAGATCTCTATATCTCTATATCCCTCCCCTGATAGCTTTCCTATTCTTTATCCCTCTGGGAGTATGGACCCAAGGTCATTGTGGGTTGCAGAAGGTGGAAGGTCTGGCTTCTGTCATTGCTTCCCTGATGAACATGGGCGTTGACTGGTCATTTTTTGTTTGTTTGTTTCTTTATTCCCTTTGGTTGTCCTTGTTGTTTTTTATTGTTGTAGTTATTATTGATGTCATCATTGTTGGATAGGTCAGAGAGAAATGGAGAGAGGAGGGGAAGACAGAGAGGGGGACAGAAAGACACCTGCAGGCCTGTTTCACCGCCCGTGAAGGGGCTCCCCTGCAGGTGGGGAGCTGGGGTCTCAGGATCCTTACTCCAGTCCTTGTGCTTTGTGCAAAGGGCTTTGCGCTACCTGTGCTTAACCCACTGTACTACTGCCCGACTCCCTCCATGAATTTTGTTTGGTAGCTAGGTTTATTTTTTCCTTCCTTCCTTTCTTTTCTGGATAGAGACAGATAAATTGAGAGGGAAAGGAGGGGGGGAGAGGGGGAGGTAGAGGGAGACACTTTCAGACCTGCTTTACAACTCATGAAGCTTCCTCTCTAAGTTGAGAGAGGGGGCTTTAACCTGAGTCCTCATGCATAGTATGTACACTCTATCAAGTGTGTCATAGGTCTCTCCTCCCCTCCCCTCCCCTCCCCTCTCCTCTCTTCCTTCCTTCCTTCCTTCCTTCCTTCCTTCCTTCCTTCCTTCCTTCCTTCCTTCCTTCCTTCCTTCCTCCCTCCCTTTTTGTTGCTGCCAGTGTCATCACTGGGGCTGGGTGCCTGCATAACAAATCCACTACTTCTGGCAGCCATTTTTCAAATTATCTTTTTGATAAAGACAGAGATAAATTTGGGGGGGGGGTTGGGAGGTAGTACAGCGGGTTAAGCGTAGGTGGCGCAAAGCGCAAGGACTGGAGTAAGAATCTGGGTTCAAGCCCCCCCCTTCCCACCTGCAGGGGAGTCGCTTCACAGGCAGTGAAACAGGTCTGCAGGTGTCTGTCTTTCTCTTCCACTTCTCTGTCTTCCCTTCCTCTCTCCATTTCTCTCTGTCCTATCCAATAACAACGGCATTAATAACAACAACAAGAGCAACAAGGGCAACAAAAATGGGGAGAAAAAAAGAAATTGAGAAGGAAGGAGAAGGAGAGACATCTGCAGCACTGCTTCATTACTTGTGAATCCCCCCACACAAATGGGGGCCAGGGGCTTGAACCTGGGTCCTTGCACATGGTATTATGTGCAGTCTAATGTATGCATCACCACTTGGCCCCTAGTAGCTAGGTTTCCAAATTTCAGATTGAGACTTCCCAGTGGAAGGTGAATATTACAGATGTGTGGAGAAGGGCTGTCCAACCCCTCCACCCTGTCCTGGTGCTTCTGGGGCTGCTACCCAGTTGTTTACAAAGGTCCATCTGATAGGAGAGCATGCTATGAAGGGAAATTGTCTGCGAAACATCAAGATAGACCTCACTTGTGTTCTGACTTTAAAAAAAAAATTATTTATTTTTGAGAGAGATGCAGAAAAAGACACAGAAACACCAGAGCACTGCTCAGTTCTAGCTTATGGTAGGGCGGGGGGAGTGAACCTGGTACTTTGGAGTCTCAGGCATGAGAGTGTTTGATACCATAACCATTATGCTATCTTCCCCCTGCCCATGTTCTGATTTTTTTTTTTTTCAATTTTATTTTTGAGAGAGATGCAGAGAGAGACAGAGAAACATCAGAGCACTGCTCAGCTCTGGCTTATGGTGGTGCAGGGGATTGAGCCTGGGACTTGGGATCCTCAGGCATGAGAGTCTGTTTGCATAACCATTATGCTGCCTGCCCTATTCTTATATTTTTAAACTAATTTTATTTATTTATTTTTTTTACCTAGGATCATTTGTACTTTTTTTTTTTTTTTACCAGAGCACTGTTCAGCTCTGGCTTATGGTGGTGCAGGGGATTGAACCTGGGACTTTGGAGCCTCAGGCATGAGAGTCACTTCGTATAACCATTGTGCTATCTACCCCCTTCCCCTGTTCTGATTTCTTAATGATTGCAAACCTATGTTCCAGACAAAGTGGTGTGTGCTTTGAACTTGTTTGGATTTGGGATAATGAACTTGCTTAATATGAACAGAGGTAGGACGGTGTTATCCAAATGGTTGCATTACCTAGTGTTTACCCATTATGAACAGAGCAGGGTTTTAAGCTTTATATTTATTTATTTTAATTAAATTATTTATTTTAATAAAAAAAGATACAGAGAGAGGATGGTGAGAGAGAGGGAGCAAGGGAAAGAGAGAGGTATCAGAACACTGCTCAGCTCAGGCTTATAATGGTGCTGGGAATAGAACCTAGGACCCTGGAGTCTCAGGCGTGAAAGAAAGTCTTGTGCACGTGGTGCAAAGCGCAAGGACCGGAGTAAGGATCCTGTTTTGAGCTCCCGGCTCCCCACCTCCAGGGAAGTCACTTCACAGGCAGTGAAGCAGGTCTACAGGTGTCTGTCTTTCTCTCCCCCCTCTGTCTTCCTCTCCTCTCTCCATTTCTCTCTGTTCTATCTAACAACAACAACAACATCAATAACAACAATAATAACTACAACAATAAAACAACAAGGGCAACAAAAGGGAATAAGTAAATAAATAAGTATAAAAAATTTTAAAAAAAGAAAGTCTTTTGCAAAACCATTATGCTGTCTCCCTAGTCCTGTGTTATTTATCCATTTTTAGATAGAGATGAAGAGGGAGAGGGGAGGGAGGGAAGGAGAGAGAGAAAGAGAGAGAGAGAGAGAGAGAGGAAGTGAAAGACCATAGCACCAACCCTTCCTTCAGTGAAGTGAAAGATCAGACCTGGGTTGCATGCATGACGAAACAGCGCACTATCCAAGCGAGCTATTTCACTATTCTGGTTTTTAAACTTGAAATACCAAGAGTGTGGGAACAAAAGATATAGGACACATTCCTTACTAAGCTTGAAGCCCTGGGTTCAAACCTGCATGTTGGAGCACCGGGGAAAGCTCCACATTTGGCGGGGCAGTGTTTCTCTCCCTGTTTCTGTCAGTCTAAAATTAAAAGGATGAAAAAACAAACAAATGCCAAGCATTTATGATGACTGGTTTGGGAGGATTTGTCCTGTCTGGGCAAGGTGACTACCCTCTGCTGGTCTAAAGAAGTCTCTGAAGACCTTGGGGCATTCTCTTCTGCCAAGGCAAGGCTTCTCTTCACTGGCAGTGGTGCAAACTGGGCAGCAGTCCTTGAAGGAGATTATCTCGCCTGCCAACACCAGCCTCTTTGTTCTGCTGGCATGCAGCTACAGCAACAAGAGGCTTTTGCTTTGGCCTGCACTGCAGTCCTGGGCTGACCAGTTGATTCTTTCAAGAAGCCCGCAGAGAAAAGAGCACCTTGCCTAAGTTGGGACTTCATTACACACACACACACACACACACACACACACGCACGCACGCACGCACGCACGCACGCCTGCGTTGGGAATTCATTACACACACACACACACACACACACACACACACACACATCTCTTTGCCTGGAACAAGAATGCAACAATTTACCACTGAGCATTATCCTGTGTGCTAATGGCATGTGTGATTATTATAAAGTGTTATTCCCACAGTGAAACCTGTGTTACATAAATGACTGGAGAAGACAGACCAGTCTCTGAGCCTCATCTGTCACAGACAAGACAATCACGCCTTTAATCAGGGATCCGTGGCCTCCCTGGAAGTTGCCTGCCAGCTGAAAATGTTTTGGATCCTTTGATGCGAGAAGCCGATCAGACGCGTATGTGTCGAATGAATCAGGGAATCAAGGAAACCAAATGCAGACAGCCTGTGTCTACCTAGCATCCCTTATGGGGAAACAGAGCTGATTTATCTGAGTAGAAGGCTCGTTTGAAACAAGGTGGCCAGAGGAATGAGAGGCTGTGCTAAAGAAAGGGCAGCAGAATATGCAGATCTTTCCTCCCTGCCTTCCTTATTTGTTTCTCCTAGCAATAACAGTTAGGCCCTACCTCTGCCTCTGCCTCTCAGTTAGTGATTCTGGCCCCTTGAGGCCATTTCCCCTGCTCCTTCCCAGCTCCAAATAGATTCCCCTCCCTTCCCCAGGAACCCCCCCTCCCCAACGCACTCCCTCCCCGCCTCCACAGGTGCGCTGGGTATTGAGCATAGGTAACTGTGCCTTTGTTTGCTGCTCTGTTCCCCCAACCCCATCCCCTGAGCCACTGGGATCTTGACCTCCTGGAAAGGAAGCAATACTCTTTCTGGTATTTTCTGGCACAGGATGGAAAGAGACAAGAAACACTCTGAGCACAGAAAGATTTCATACTCTGCCTACTCGACCTCTATGCCCAGGATTGACTTCTCTCTTTGTTATGAGAGGAAGGGGAGGGAAACCAGAGCATGGCACAGCTCCAGCATAAGTGGTGCCAGGGATGGAACCTGTCACCTCTGGGGCCTCAGGCATATAAGCTTGTGCTCTAACAGACTCAGCTCTCTGGAGCCCTTGCCCTGGATACTTACCTATTCAGCTACATTTTATTTTATTTTTAAAAATATATTTTATTGATTTATTTTAAAGATAGTTCAAACTGTATTTAATTTGATAGGACAGAGAGAACATGAGAGGGGAGAGTGAGATAGAGAGGAAGAGAGAAAATCACCTGTCGCACTGCTTCACCATCTGTGAAGCTTTCCCCATTCAGGTTGAAGGAGGCTTGAACCTGGGTCCTTGCACATAGTAACATGTGCACTTAACCAGATACACCACTGCCCTGATGCCATTTATTTACTTAAGAGATAGAGATAGATAAAAATTAAGGGTGGGTGGAGACAGAGGCATGTGTAGCACTGCTTCACTGCTCTCGAAGTTTCCTGCCTAAAGGTGAGTTTGGTGTGCTTGGTAGGCTTCACAACTGCCCGGTCTACCTCTATATATGGTGGGTTTTTTTTTGTTGTTGTTGCTGTTGTTTTTTTTTTAGTAAAGATTTGTTCTTTTGTTAATGTGATCAAATAAGAGGGAGAGGGAAAGAGAACCAGAGAACCAGGGGGTTGGTTCCATGGGATGCCAGGGGCTGAACTCAGAGCTTAATGCTTGAGAGTCCAATGTTTTACCACTAGGTCACCTCATGGGCTCCATCGCTCAGGATTTTTAACCAGTGCACAAAAAGGGAGAGAAACCTGGGCAGATGAGAAAGCTCACCTGGGAGGACTCCTGCTTTGCCATGCACCAAGAGCCCCCAGTATATCACATAGGAGTGCATGGTGGGTGGGGTGGACAAGATTTCAGAGAGCTACTCAGCTCTTGTTTATGGTGGTGCTGAGGACTGAACCTCAGGCCTAAGAGTCCTTTGCATAATCATGATGTTGTCTCCCTTGCCCTAAATAGTTTTCTGAATTTAGAAGTAACAACTACCCAGAGGGAATTGGGAATTTCAAGCATTTTAGAACACCTAAAGAGAAGAGCAGCCCCGCCAGAATACTCCTCTCCTTGTGAAAACTCCCTTAAGATGGGGCATAGTTTCAGTTTGTTTGTTTTGCCACCAGGGTTATTGCTGGGACTCAGTGCCTATACAATGAATCCACGGCTCTCGGTGGCCTACTTTATTTTATTTTATTATTTTAATTTCTTGACAGGACAGAGAGAAATGGAGAGAGGAGGGGGAGATAGAGAGGGAAAGAGAAGGAGAGACACCTGCAGGGGACTGGTGCGTTGGCACACTTGGTTAAACACACATATTACAATGTGCAAAGACCCAGCTTTGAGCCCCTGTCCCCATCTGCAGGGGGAAGGCTTTTCAAATGGTGAAGCAGTTCTGCAGGTGTCTGTCTCTCTCCCTCTCTCTCTTCCCTATCCTCTCGATTTCTAGCATCTCTATCAACTAAATAAGGAGAATAAAACTTTAAAAAAGGAGAAACATCTGCCGCACTCTTCTGCTGCTCATGAAGCTTCTTCCCTGCAGGCAGGGATCAGGAGCTTGAACCTAGATCCTTACACATGGTAGTAGCAAACGCGCTCAACAGGGTGCACCACCACTCAGCCCTTCGGTTTTCCCTCCTTCTGTTTTTTTAAAAGAATTTATTTATTGGGAGTGGGCGGTAGCGCAGCAGGTTAAGCGCACGTGGCACAAAGCACAAGGACGGGTGGAAGGATCCCGGTTCTAGTCCCCCTCCCCCACCTGCAGGGGAGTCACTTCACAGGAGGTGAAGCAGGTCTGCAGGTGTCTATCTTTCTCTCCCCCTCTCTGTCTTCCCCTCCTCTCTCCATTTCTCTCTGTCCCATCCAACAACCAGCGACATCAATAACAACAACAATAACTACTACAACATTAAAAAGACAACAAGGGCAACAAAAGGCTAAATAAATAAATTAATTAAATTTTAAAAAAGAATTTATTTATTTATTTACTCATGAGAAAGATAGGAGAGAGAGAAAGAACCAGACATCACTCTGGTTTGTGTGCTGCTGGGGATTGAACTTGGGACCTCATGGTTGTGAGTCAAATTCTTTATCAACTGCGCCACCTCCCAGACCACCCCTTCAGTTTTGTTTAAACATCACATTATTTACTTTATTTTTAATAAAAAGAGAAATAGCATAGTGGTTATGCAAAGAGACTGTCATGCCTGAGGCTCCGAAATCCCAGATTCAAACCTCCGCACCACCATAAGCCAGAGCTGAGCAGTGCTCCAGTGTTTCTCTCTGTGTCTTTCTCTCTGTGCATCTCTCTCAAAAGTAAAATAAGTAAAATGCTCTCTATTATATATATAGTAGATAGAGAAGAGCACTGATCAGCTCTGCTTTATGCTAAAGATTGAACCTGGGACCTCAGAGCCACATGCATGGAAGTTCTTTTGCAGAACCATTATATTCTCTCTCCAGCCCATGTTTTCAGTTTTTATGTTTACTTATTTTCAGATCATGGAAGGGCTTAAATTTGATATATGAGTGTAAAGCACCTTTTTCTTGCACTTGCCTTTTTTTTTTTTCCCTTCAGAAAACTGCTCAGCTATGGGGGGATTGAACTTGGGACTTTGGAGTCTCAGACTTGAGAGTCTCTTTGCATAACCATTATGCTACCATCCCCTCCAATTTCTTTATCACAAACACCTGCTCCTACAGTCGTTTTTAGCTATTGCAAACTATGGCATCACAAGACTGCTGTGTGTTTGATAGGCCCAAGGACACTTGCTGCATCCCTCCCCCCCATTCTGTCTCCCTTTTGTTTGTTGGTCATTTGTAATTAATATTTGCACATAATACTAATTTAACTACCCCCCCCCCCTTAGGGGCCTGGGAGGTGACTCACTGGAGAAGCACAAGCATTGTCTGTGTGAGGTCCTGGGTTTGAGCCCTGGCACTTCATAAAAAAGAAGCGGCCAAACAAAAAGAATGTTAATGGTTGAAAAATTGCCTGGGTTTCCTGTGGAAGCAAAAACAAAACACGTAAGATTATATTCCAAAGAAAATAGAACTCCTGGGCAAAGGGTATGAACTTTGTAAGACTTAAAAAAAAATCCTATTTACTTCTTTATTTATTAATGAGAAAGAGAGAGGGAAAGGGAACTAGAGGACAACTCTATGACAACCTGTGACTCGGGCATAAAAGACAGACTTGGGGAGTCGGGCGTTAGCACAGCAGGTTGAGCGCATGTGGCACAAAGCACAAGGACAGGTATAAGGATTCCGGTTCCAGCTCCCGGCTCCCCACCTGCAGGGAAGTCGATTCACAGGCGGTGAAGCAGGTCTGCAGGTGTCTTTCTCTCCCCCTCTCTGTCTTCCCCTCCTCTCTCCATTTCTCTCTGTCTATCCAACAAGGAATGACATCAACAACAACAATAATAACCACAACAAAGGTTACAACAACAAGGGCAACAAAAGGGGGAAAAATGGCCCCCAGGAGCAGTGGATTCATGGTGCAGGCACTGAGCCCCAGCAAGAACCTTGGAGGCAAATAAATAAATAAATAAATAAATAAATAAATAAGACAGACTTGGTGTGCCATGCCAAGTGGGAAACCCAGGTTTGAACTCTGGCACCACATGGAAGAATGATGATATTAGGGGAAACTCCAGTACTTTGGCGTCTCTATTTGAATGAAATAGAAAAAGTCAGTCCGGGGGTGGGGGTGGGGGCTGGGTGGGGGGAGATCAGTGAAATCATGCATGTTCAATGCCCTATCTCCACAAATGAAGAAATAAATATTGACCTGGTGACAGCTTACTAGGTAGAATGCACATCTGATCATATAACTGGAGCCGGGTCAGAAATCCCGAGCATCACAAGGGGCCACTTTGGAAAAAGGAAACTTCACGAGCAGTGGAGGGATGCAGTGGTGTCTCTCCTTCTTTTTTTTCGCCCTCTCTATCTCTATATATAAAAAAAATGAGGGGCTGAGTGGGTGCACACATTACAGTGTGCAAGGACCCAGGTTCAAGCCCTCTGTCCCTATATGCAGGGGGAAGCTTTAAGAGTGGTGAAGCAGTCCTGAATGTGTCTCTCTTTCTCTCTATCTCCCCCTTTTCTCTCTGTACTATCAAATCAAATAAATGTTTTTTCTTTATTATTTTTTTTATTTGGAGGTTAGTGGTTTACAGTACAGTTGTTGGCACATAGATACCATTTTTCATGTCACCAAGATGGGTGTCTGCAAAACACTCTCACCCTCAACTAGGTCCATCACTGTATATATCAGGACGTGAAAACCCCTCCTATAAATACTTTAAAAAGGAGGAGGAGGAGGAGGAGGAGGAGGAGGAGGAGGAGGAGGAGGAGGAGGAGGAGGAGGGAAAAAGAAAAGAAAAAAGAAAAGAAAAGAATGGTAGGTGGTGCAAAGCACAAGGACCGGCATAAGGATCCTGGTTCGAGCCCCCGGCTCCCCACCTGCAGGGGAGTCGCTTCATTGCCTGTGAAGCAGGTCTGCAGGTGTCTATCTTTCTCTCCTCCTCTCTGTCTCCCCCTCCTCTCTCCATTTCTCTCTGCCCTATCCAACAACGAAGACATCAATAACTACAACAATAAAACAACAAGGGCAAAAAAAAAAGGAAAAATGAATAAATAAATATGAAAGAAAGAAAGAAATAAAGAGAGAAAGAAAGAAAGAAAGAAAGAAAGAAAGAAAGAAAGAAAGAAAAGAATGGTGACCAGGAGCAGTGGAATTGTGCTAGCATTGAGCCTCAGTAATAACACTGGTAGTGAAGAGAGAGAGAGAATCTATAAATGTACCTGATGTGATTTGCAGAAGCATCTGATTGTTGTTATTTATTTATTTACTTGGAGAACCCAAGTCCTTGCACATTTTAACATGTGAACTTAACTGGGTATAACACTGCCCAGCCCTGATTATTATTTAGATTTAAAGATTTATTAGCTTTATTTATCTTTTGGCTAGAGACAATCAGAAATCAAGACGGAAAGGGGTAATAGAGACAGAGACATCTGCAACACTGCTTTACCTTTTGTGAAGCTTTTCCCATGCAGGTGGGGGCCAAGGGCTCGAACCTGGGTCCTTGTGCATTGTAGCATGTGCGCTCAACCAGGTGCACCACCACCCGGCCCCAAGATGTATTTATTATTAAGAGAGAACCAGAGCATCACTCTGGCAGATGCGATGCCAGGGATCGAATTCTGGACTTCACGTTGTGAGTCTGACACTCTCCACAGCACCACCTTCCTGTTACACGTCTGAGGTTCTCAGACACTTTCGTCACAAGTCCTGCTGCCTTTGCACTTGTGAGTTCTCATACACAGAGGTGACCAGAAATAAATTTCTCTCACTTGGAGCTAACAACTTGTCTGGGGGAGATAAGTAAGCTCGCCTCTGTTCCCAGTGCTGGCTGAAGCTCTTGAGTCAGCAGAGCCTGGGAGCTGGTGCCAAGGAGCCCTCCTTTGGCTGCCTGCCTTCTGGAACGGACGGTGCTGTGCTGCGGTCAGTTGTGCTCAGAATGCTCATTTGTAGCACAGATGGAAACGCTTCATCCCCAGGCACCTCGGTTTCTGGGCCGGTGCTGCCTCAGTTCTTTGTCATTCAGCTGATTTTAATGACACCTGAAATAAGTCAAGGTTTGGATGGAGTAAGCACAAAACAAAACAAAATAAAACACAATTGCTTCCAAGCAAAACCCTGCCCAAACCTCATAGGAACTTGCAGTGGTCTTGGGTGAACATTTCTTCCAAGTCCACAAGTGATAAATCATGAAAACTTTGTTTTATTTGTGGGAGAAAGAACCAGAGTATGGTTCCAGCAAACAGGATGCCAGGAATCAAACATTTGACTTCATGCATATCTAGTTCTGCTCTCTGCCATTAAATGTCTCCCTGACGAAATTATTAACTTTTTTTTTTTTTAACCAGTGTACTGCTCAGTTCTGGTTTATGGTGGTGCTGGGGATTAAACCTGGGACCTCAGAGAATCAGGTACAACTGCCTTTTTGCATAACCATTATACTGTCTCCACTACCCAATTATCAACACAATGGCTCTTTTTAAAAATGTTTTTTGGGGGGCTGGGTGGTGGCGCACCTGGTTGAGCGCACTGGTTACAGTGCACAAAGATCTGGGTTCGAGCCCCCCTGCAGGGGGAAAACTTCGAAAGTAGTGAAGCAGAGCTGCAGGTGTCTCTCTGTCTCCCTCCCTCTCTACCTCCCCCTTCCCTCTTGGCTTCTGGCTGTCTCTATGCAATAAATAAAGATAATAAAAAAATTAAAATATTTTTAGGGAGTCAGGCGGTAGGTAACGCAATGGGCTAAGCACACGTGGCGCAAAGCGCAAGGACCAGCGTAAGGATCCTGGTTCAAGATCCTGGCTCCCCACCTGCAGGGGTGTTGCTTCACAGACAGTGAAGCAGGTCTGCAGGTGTCTTTCTCTCCCCCTCCTCTCTCTATTTCTCTCTGTCCTATCTAACAATGATGACATCAGTAACTACAACAACAATAAAAAAAATAAGGGCAACAAAAGGGAAAATAAATATTAAAAAATTTAAAAAATATATTTTTATTGGGTGGAAGTAGATAGCATAATAGTTATGCAAAGAGACTCATGTGTGAGGCTCTGCAGTCCCAGGTTCAATCCACCCGCCCTCCAACCACTAAAAGCCAGAGCTGATCAGTGCTCTGGTTAAAAAAAAAAAATTATTTTAATGAGAGAGAGATACACAGAAAAAGATATAGAAAGTGAAAGAGGGGCCAGGTATCTCTCTGTCTCCCTCCCTCTCTATCTCCCCCTTCCCTCTAAGTTTCTGGCTGTCTCTATCCAATAAATAAAGATAATTAAAAAATTTAAAAAGAAAAGAAAGTGAAAGAGACTAGAGCATAGCTCACCTCTGGTTTATGGTAGCACTGAGGATTGAACCTGGAACCTCAGAGTCTCACACATTAAAGTTTTTTTTTTTTTTTTTTTTCCAGAGCACTGTTCAGCTCTGGCTTATGGTGGCGGTGGTGGTGGTGGTAGGGTGGGGGTTTGAAACTGGGACTTTGGTGGTCCAGGAGGTGGCGCAGTGGATAAAGCATCAAACTTTCAAGCGTGAGGTCCTGAGTCCAATCCCTGGTAGCACATGTGACAAAGTGATGGCTGGCTCTTTCTCTCTCCTCCTGTGTTTCTAATTAATAAATAAAATCTTAAAAAAAAAACAACTGGGACTTTGGAGCTTCAGGCATAAGAGCCTGTTTGCATTATGCTACCTACCCTCAACCCATATGAAAGTCTTTAGCAGAACCATTATGCTATCTCCCCAGCCCAATTATTAACACTCTGACCCTTTTGAAAAAAATTAAAAACTTTCCCCCCTTTTGTTTATCATCATTGTTGTTATTATTATTGTTGGATAGGACAGAGAAAAATTGAGAGAGGAGGGGAAGACAGAGAGGGGAGAGAAAGACACCTGCAGACCTGCTTCACTGCTTATGAAGCGACTCCCCAGCAGGTGAGGAGCCAGGGGCTCAAACCAGCATC
The DNA here is from genome assembly GCF_950295315.1 of Erinaceus europaeus. NCBI lineage: Eukaryota > Metazoa > Chordata > Mammalia > Eulipotyphla > Erinaceidae > Erinaceus > Erinaceus europaeus. Next base: position 100,791,441 of record NC_080169.1, read on the forward strand.
CTGATGCAGGTCCTTGTGCTTTGAGCCATGTGCGCTTAATTTGCTGTGCCACCACCTGGCTCAACACTTTCTCTCTCTCTCTTTTTTTCTTTAGATTTTATTTATTTATGAGAAAGATAGGAAGAGAGAGAAAGAACCAGACATCACTCTGGCACATGCTTCAGGACCTCATGCTTGAGAGTCCAAAGCTTTACCACTGCGCCACCTCCAGACCACTCAACACTCTGACTCTTTTTTTTTTTTTTACCAGAGCACTGCTCAGCTCTGGCTTATGGTGGCATGGGGGATTGAACCTGGGACTTGAGAGCCTCAGGCCTTAGAGTCTCTGCATAACCACTATGCTATTCCCACACCCCCAACACTCTGGATCTTTTTTTTTTTTTCTTGCTTCCAGGGTTATTGCCGGGGATCGGTGCCTGCACCACAAATCCACTGCTCCTGGACACCATTTTTTCCCCTTTTGTTGCCCTTGTTGTTTTATCATTGTTGTGGTTATTATTATTGTTGTTGTCGTTGGATAGGACAGAGAGAAATGGAGAGAAGAAGGGAAGACAAAGAGGGGGAGAGAAAGACACCTGCAGATCCACTGCCTGTGAAGCGACTCCACTGCAGGTGGGGAGCTGGGGGCTCGAACTGAGATCCTTAAACCAGTCCTTGCGCTTTGTGCCAAGTGCAGTTAACCCTCTGCGCTACCGCCCGACTCCCAACACTCTGACTCTTGACTGCTTGGAATCAGAAAGATCAAATCCATTCACTGACAGTAGAACAGAGCCATTATTGACTGACCAAGATCTAATCTAATAGGCTAGAAAATCCCAGCATGAGCATTCTGCCTTACACAGTGGGTCCCCAGGCTGGGAGGGTGACCTACCAGCACACTGACAGTCAGGAGCTCTGGGATGGTGGAAGAGAATGAAACGGACCTTGGTGTTCAAGCTTTGAAGCAAGGTCAGTGAGCACAAAATGTATTGTGCTGAGAGTTCTCAATTACACAGGCAATTCATTCATTCATTCATTCATTCATCCCACACCTGTTTAGCATTCATTCTGTGAATACCAAGATTTGTGATATGGGGAATCTGCTCTCACTCTCTCATAAATAAATAAACAAAGAGTATTTTTGTTGTTGTTGCTATAGGGGCCAGGCAGTGACGCACCTGGTTGAGTGCACGTTACTACCATGCACAAGGACCTGGATTCGAGCCCCTGATCCCCACCTGAGGGAGCTTCACGAGTGGTAAAGCAGTGCTGCAGGCATCTTTCTCTTACCCTCTCCACTTTCCCTTTCTACTTCTTTCTGTCTCTATCATATAAAGTAGTTTAAAAAAAAGAAAATAAAAAAATCAAATAATTTTTTATGGGGGACCTGGTGGTGGCACACTTGGTAAAGTGCACATATTACTATGTACAAGACCTCGGTTTAAGCCTCAGGTCTCCACCTTCAGGGGAGAAGCTTCACAAGTGATTGAGTGGTGTTGTGTCTCTCCTCTCCTCCCCACCCACCCCCCCTCCCGTCCCAGTATCAGACAGGAGCAGTGGAGGCAGGTGATGAACCCCAGGTGGTAGCCATGGTGGAAAACAAACAAGGAGTCTAACTTTATTACTGAAATAAATGAAGGGCGCACTTGGTTAAGCACGCATATCACCATGTGCCGGGATCTAGGTTCGAGCCCCCATTCCCCTCCTGCAGGGAGGATAATTCATGAGAAGTGAAACAGGTCTGCAGGTGTCTATCTTTCTCTCTCCTTCTCTGTCTCCCCTTCCCTCTCAATTTCTCTCTGTCCTGTCAAAAATAAATAAATAAAGTAGAAAGAAAAAAAAAGTAAAAATGGCCACCAGGAGCCATGGATTTGTAGTGCCAGCACTGAGCCCCAGCAGTAACCCTGGTGGCAATTAAAGAAAAAAATTAAAACAAATGAAAAACAGGGCCCTGTGGGCACACAGACAAGCAGAGGCGAGAGCACCATGTGACATGGAATGGAGTCAGCATCACATGGAGTGCAATGTCTCCCCACCCCAGTGCCTTCAGCACCTTCACAGAGAGCACAGCCTTGACAGTGTTAGAAATTAAGACTTGCAGAATTGCCTCAGAGGGAATAAGTGTCTGAGGCATAAATCCACTGTCTGTGAGCTTTTGTTATGGCAGCCGCCAGTCACTCTGGCTTGCTCTGTAAATAGCCCTCTAAAAAAACCACAAAATTCAGCTGGGGCCCTATTGAGGGAGTCCTGAGATTCCCAAACAGACATGATGGGCCTAGATCTCAAATAAATCCCTCTCTCCATTGTTACCGGTCATCTCTATCAGGAACAACAAAATAGTCCCCTTTGTGGGCCCCCATAAGACCTTGCCCTCAACATGGATCAACAATGGTAGAGTACGTTCCATCCTCCGAAGGAAGGCTGGACAACATACTCTATGCTCCACCCGAGGAAGATGGGTCCTGATATTGGGGAAGCTTGGAACATTCCTACTCATGACCACAGAATGTGAGCTCAGATCTATAGAGATGCAGAGGTCACATAGGCTCCTAAACTGAGTATGGGCACCAGATCACATCAAATTGATGGGGTTTACAGTCAACAATATTTATACCCCTTTCCCATATTAGGGAGCTACTCTCTTCCCTGATCCAGCTTTCTTGTCCTTTTCCCAGCCATGACATCATCTCCTCAGACAGTAACTTGGATCCACTTGCATTTCAGATTTCAGGCTCAGGGAAAAAAAAAAGAAAGAAAATAAAACTGGTATAGCCACAGGCCCTTTGGAGTATAACTAAAATATGCCTACTAGCTATCTACAAAACGAAGACCCCTCAACTCTTCATCTGCACTATTCCAGCCTTTAGGTTCATTATTAGTCAACAGTTTGTTTGGCTTTATATGTTAACTCTTTTCAGTCACCAGGTTCCAGATGCTAGCATGATGCCAACCAGACTTCCCTGGACAGACAACCCCACCAATGTGTCTTGGAGCTCTGATTCCCCAGAACCCTGCCCTACTAGGGAAAGAGAGAGGCAGGCTGGGAGTATAGATCGACCTGTCAATGCCCATGTTCAGCAGGGAAGCAATTACAGAAGCCAGAACTTCCACCTTCTGCATCCCACATGACCTTGGGTCTATATTCCCAGAAGGTTAAAGAATAGGAAGGCTATCGAGGGAGGTGGTGGGATACAGAGTTCTGGTGGTGGGAATTGTGTGGAGTTGTACCCCTCTTGTTTTTAACTTAGTTTCCCTTTTGTTGCCCTTTTAAAAAATGTTGTAGTTATTATTGTTGCTGTTATTGATGTCATCGTTATTAGATAGGACAGAGAGAAATGGAGAGAGGAGGGGAAGACAGAGGCGGGAGAGAAAGACACTTGCAGACCTGCTTTGTCTCCTGTGATGGGACACCCCTGTAGGTGGGGAGCTGGGGACTCGAACCGGGATCCTTACTCTGGCAGTGTTTCCTTTTTATAAATAAAATAATAATAATAATAAAGAGAAAAACACAAAATCATGTGGGTTAACTTTTTTTTTTTTTCCATGAGAAAGGGGCCAGAGCACTAGTTTGTCCTAAGCATTACTGGGGGGTTCATGTTGATAAGGCAACCTTTCACTTAAGGCTTTTTTTTTTTTTTTTTTTTATTTAAGAAAGGATTAATTAACAAAACCATAGGGTAGGAGGGGTACAACTCCACACAATTCCCACCGCCCAATCTCCATATCCCACCCCCTCCCCCGATAGCTTTCCCATTCTCTATCCCTCTGGGAGCATGGACCCAGGGTCATTGAGGGTGGCAGAAGGTAGAAGGTCTGGCTTCTGTAATTGCTTCCTCGCTGAACATGGGCGTTGACTGGTCGGTCCATACTCCCAGTCTGCCTCTCTCTTTCCCTAGTAGGATAGGTCTCTGGGGAAGCTGAGCTCCAGGACACATTGGTGGTGTCTTCAATCCAGGGAAGTCTGGCCGGCATCCTGATGACACCTGGAACCTGGTGACTGAAAAGAGAATTAACATACAAAGCCAAACAAATTGTTGAGCAATCATGGACCCAAAGCTTGGAAAAGTGGAGAGGTAGTATTAGGGAGGTACTCCCTGCAAACTCTAGTATACTTCTGCTTTCTTACTTTGGTGCCATACTCCAAACTCAGTCAATTTCTGCTTTGTGTTTCTACTTCTTTTTTTTTTTTTTTTACATGCATAACATTCCCCAGATTCCCATTTAGCAATACAACCCCCACTATTTAATTCATCATTTTTCATGGACCTGTATTCTCCCCACCCACCCACCCACCCCAGAGTCTTTTACTTTGGTGTAATACTCCAATTCCATTTCAGGTTCAACTTGTGTTTTCTTTTCTAATCTTGTTTTTCAACTTCGGCCTGAGAGTGAGATCATCCCATATTCATCCTTCTGTTTCTGACTTATTTCACTCAACATGATTTTTTCAAGGTCCATCCAAGATCGGCTGAAAACGCTGAAGTCACCATTTTTTACAGCTGAGTAGTATTCCATTGTGTATATAGACCACAACTTGCTCAGCCACTCATCTGTTGTTGGACACCTGGGTTGCTTCCAGGTTTTGGCTATTACAAATTGTGCTGCCAAGAACATATGTGTACACAGATCTTTTTGGATGGATGTGTTGGGTTCCTTAGGATATATCCCCAGGAGGGGAATTGCAGGGTCATAGGGTAGGTCCATTTCTAGCTTTCTGAGAGTTCTCCAGACTGTTCTCCACAGAGGTTGGACCAATTGACATTCCCACCAGCAGTGCAGGAGGGTTCCTTTGACCCCACATCCTCTCCAGCATTTGCTGCTGTTACCTTTTCTGATGTGTGACATTCTCACAGGAGTGAAGTGATATCTCATTGTTGTCTTGATTTGCATTTCTCTGACAATCAGAGACTTGGAGCATTTTTTCATGTGTTTCTCGGCCTTTTGGATCTCTTCTGTGGTGAATATTCTGTCCAATTCCTCCCCCCATTTTTGGATGGGGTTATTTGTTGTCTTGTTGTTGAGTCTGGTAAGCTCCTTATATATGTTGGTTATTAAACTCTTATCTGATGTATGGCATGTAAAGATCTTCTCCCATTCTGTGAGGGGTCTATTGATTTGGGTAGTGGTTTCTTTTGCTGTGAAGAAGCTTTTTAATTTGATGTAGTCCCATAGGTTTATACTTGCCTTAGTCTTCCTTGTAATTGGATTCGTTTCATTGAAAATGTCTTTAAAATTTATGCGGAAAAAAGTTCTTCCAATATTTTCCTCTAAGTATCTGATAGTTTCTGGTCTAACATCCAAGTCCTTGATCCACTTGGAATTTACTTTTGTATTTGGTGAAATACAGTGATTCAGCTTCATTCTTCTGCATGTTTCAACCCATTGTTTCCAACACCATTTGTTGAAGAGACTCTGCTTTCCCCATGTAATAGTCTGGGCCCCTTTGTCAAAGATTAGATGTCCATAGGTGTGGGGCCTCATTTCTGGGCTCTCAATTCTATTCCACTGGTCAGTGTGTCTGTTCATGTTCCAGTACCAAGCAGTTTTGATGACAATGGCCCTATAATACAGTTTGAGATCTGGCAGTGTGATGCCTCCGGTTCTGTTCTTTTTTCTCAAGATTGTTTTGGCAATTCTAGGTCTTTTCTGGTTCCAGATAAACATTTGTAGCATTTGTTCTATTCTCCTAAAAAATGTGCTTGGGATCTTGATGGGGATATCATTAAATTTGTAGATGGCTCTGGGTAATATATTCATTTTGATGATGTTAATTCTTCCAACCCATGAGCATAGAATATCTTTCCACTTCTTTGTGTCTTTTTCAATTTCTTTGAGTAGTGACTCATAATTTTCAGTATACAAGTCTTTCACTTCTTTGGTTAGGTTTATTCCTAGATATTTTATTGTTTTTGTTGCTATAGAAAAAGGAACTGATTTCTGGATTTCAATTTCTTCTAACTTAGTGTTTGCATAGAGGAATGCCACTGACTTTTGAATGTTAATTTTATAGCCTGACACATTACTGTATTGCCTGATGATTTCCAAAAGCTTCTTGCTAGATTCCTTAGGTTTTTCCATGTATACTATCATGTCATCTGCAAATAAGGAGAGTTTGACTTCTTCTCTTCCAATCTGTATTCCTTTAATTCCTTGCTCCTGCCTGATTGCTATGGCAAGAACTTCCAACACTATGTTGAATATTGATGGTGATAGTGGGCAGCCCTGTCTAGTACCTGATCTGAGGGGAAATGCTTCCAGTTTTTCACCATTGAGTATGATGTTGGCTGTAGGTTTGCTATATATAGACTCCACTATCTTCAGGAATTTTCCATCTATTCCTATTTTTTGTAGTGTTTTGATCATAAAGGGATGTTGTATTTTGTCAAAGGCTTTCTCTGCATCTATTGATATGACCATGTGGTTTTTGGTCTTGCTTTTGTTGATGTGGTGGATCAAATTGATTGATTTACGTATATTAAACCAACCTTGCATGCCTGGGATAAACCCCACTTGGTCATGATGAACAATCTTTTTGATATACTGCTGTATCCGGTTGGCTAGAATTTTGTTCAATATTTTCGCATCTATGTTCATCAGAGATATTGGTCTGTAGTTTTCTTTTTTGGTTGTGTCCCTGTCTGCTTTTGGTATCAGGGTGATGTTGGCTTCATAGAAGCTGGCAGGGAGTATTCCAGTGTCTTCAATCTTCTGGAAGACTTTTAAAAGTAGAGGTATTAGTTCTTCTTTGAAAGTTTTGTAGAATTCATTTGTAAAACCATCTGGTCCAGGACTTTTATTTTTGGGAAGATTTTTGATAACTGTTTCAATTTCATTAGCTGTGATGGGCCTGTTCATGTTGTCCACTTCCTCTTTACTTAGTTTTGGAAGTTGGTAGGTATCTAGGAAATCATTCATTTCTTCCAGGTTCTCTAACTTGGTGGCATATAGTTGTTCATAGAAGCCTCGCATGATATGTTGAATTTCTGCAGTGTCTGTTGTGATATCTCCTCTTTCATTTGCTATCCGATTTATTTGGGTCTTCTCCCTTTTTTGTTTTGTGAGTCTGGCTAAAGGTTTGTCAATTTTGTTTACTCTTTCGAAGAACCAACATTTACTTTCATTGATCTTTTGTATGGTTTTCCTATTCTCAATGTTATTTATTTCAACATCCAAACATTAGCTAAGGAAATAATAACAGGAGTGAGTAAAGAATTTGAAAAAATTGTAATCAGAACTGCAGGAACAACAAATGAGAATATGGAAGAAAATTCTAATAATCTCATGGTTATTAGAGAGCTGAAAGCTGAAATTGCTGAGCTAAGAAGGCAACTAGCTGAACAAGCTAAAACAGTATCAGAGCAGGGCAACAAAATAGATGAACTCCAGAAAGCAGTAGAGGGCAGAGAGAATAGAATCAATGAAGCTGAAGACAGAATTAGCAAGATTGAGGATGAATTAGAGACAACTAAAGAAGAAGTAAGAGATCTCAAAAAGAGATTAAGAGATGCTGAAAACAACAACAGAGTCCTATGGGATGACTTCAAAAGAAACAATATACACATTATTGGCTTACCAGAGGAAGAAAGAGAAGGGGAAGAAGAAAGCGTTCTCCAGGCCATAATAGCTGAAAATTTCTCTAGTCTAGACAACACCAAAGACATAAAGATTCAAGAAGCCCAGAGGGTCCCAAACAGAATTAACCCAGACCTAAAGACACCAAGACATGTCATACTTAGATTGGAAAGGAATAAGGATAAAGAAAGGATCCTCAAGGCTGCAAGAGAAAAACAAAGAGTCACCTACAAAGGAAAACCCATAAGATTAGCAGCAGACTTCTCCATACAAACACTACAGGCCAGAAGAGAATGGCAAGATATCTATCGAGTGCTCAATGAGAAAGGCTTTCAGCCAAGAATATTATATCCTGCTAGATTGTCATTCAGACTAGATGGAAGCATCAAAACCTTCTCAGACAAGCAACAGTTGAAGGAAGCAACCATCACCAAGCCTGCCTTGAAAGAAGTTCTGAAAGGTTTCCTATAAACAACCAGACCACCACAAATAGAACATATATCAAAACACTCTAAAACTCTACAAGAATGGCGTTAAAATATCTTCAATCTTTGATATCAATAAATGTGAATGGCCTGAATTCACCTATTAAAAGACACAGAGTAGGAAGATGGATCAGAAAACACAACCCAACAATATGTTGTCTACAGGAAACTCACCTAACGCAACAAGACAAACACAGACTTAAAGTGAAAGGATGGAAAACTATCATTCAAGCCAATGGCCCACAAAAAAGGACAGGAACAGCTATTCTCATATCTGACATGATAGACTTTAAAATACATAAGATTAAAAAAGATAGGAATGGACACTACTTAATGCTCAGAGGATCAGTCAATCAAGAGGACTTAACAATTATTAATATCTATGCACCCAATGAGAAGCCATCTAAATACATCAAACTTCTACTGAAAGAGCTACAGCAATATATTAACAGTAACACAATCATAGTAGGGGACTTCAACACCCCACTATCTCAACTTGAAAGATCATCCAGGAAGAAAATCAGTAAAAACATAAGGGAGCTAAATGAAGAGATAGATAAACTAGAACTATTGGACATTTTCAGAGTCATTCATCCCAAGAAACTGGAATACACATTTTACTCAAATCCACATGGATCATTCTCAAGGATAGACCATATGTTAGGCCACAAAGACAGCATCAGCCTATTCAAGAGCACTGAAATCATCCCAAGCATCTTCTTAGACCACAGTGGAATTAAACTAACACTTAACAATCAACAAAAGATTAGTAACAGTGCCAAAATGTGGAAGCTCAACAGTACACTTCTTAACAATTTCTGGGTCAAAGAGGAAATCAAGGAAGAAATCAAAATGTTTCGAGAGTTCAATGAAAATGAAGACACAAGCTATCAAAATATTTGGGACACAGCTAAAGCAGTCCTAAGAGGGAAGTTCATAGCTATACAAGCACACATTAGGAAACAAGAAAAGGCACAAATAAACAGCCTGATTGCACATCTTAAAGACCTAGAAGAAGAACAACAAAGGAACCCTAAAGCAACCAGAAGGACAGAAATTACTAAAGTTAGGGCAGAAATAAATAACACTTAAGGCTTTTTAAGTGACTTTAGGGCTAGGGAGATGTCGTAACAGTTATGCCAAAGACTCTCAGACCTGAGGCTGGAAGGTGCCAGGTTCAATTCCCTTCCAGCACCAGTATCAGCCAGAACTGGGCAGTGCTCTGATCTCTCTCTCTCTCTCTACATCTCTCTCACTGAAAAAAAAAAGTTTTTACTTTAGTTTTCTGTGAACCATCTCAACTAGCCAGATGGTATATTTTCTCTCCCATACCATCCTGAAACCAGCATACTCTCTGTCTTGGTTGCTATTGCTAGAGATTTAAAACCACTAAATGTCTACCTCATACCTGTGAGAACAGTCTACATTAACAAAACAGGAAATAACAAGTGCTGGCAAGGTTATAGAGGAAAAGGGACTCCATTACCCTGCTGGTGGGAATGCAAACTGGTACAGCCCCTTTAGAAGACTATATGGAGAGGGAGTCGGGAGGTAGCGCAGCGGGTTAAGCCCACGTGTCGCAAAGTGCAAGGACTAAGGATCTCGGTTCAAGCCCCCCAGCTCCCCACCTGCAGGGGAGTTGCTTCACAGGTGGTGAAGCAGGTCTGTAGGTGTCTCTCTTTCTCTCCCCCTCTCTGTCTTCCCCTCCTCTCTCCGTTTCTCTCTGTCCTATCCAACAACGACTACAACAATAAAAAGAAACAACAAGGGCAACAAAGGGAATAAATAAATAAATATTTAACAACAACAACAAAAAGACTATATGGAGAGTCCTTAAACAAGTAAAAATGGAATTTCATTATGATCTGGAAATACCACTGTTAGGTATTTATCCAACAGATACTTAAACATTAATTCCAAGGGGCTAATGCACCCCTATGTTTAGGGCTGCATTCTACACAATAGCCAGAGAGAAGAAGCAGCCTAAAAGCCTATCAACAGATGAGTGGATAAAGAAAGTATGGGATAGGCGGGGTGTAGATAGCATAATGGTTATGCAGAGAGACTTTCATGCCTGAAGCTCTGAAGTCCCAGGTTTAATCCCCTGCACCACCATAACCTAGAGCTGAGCAGTACTCTGGTAAAAAGAAAAAGGAAAAAAGAAAAAGAAAGTTATGGGATATATATTCTATGGAATAATACTCTGTCCTTTGGGAGAAAATGGGTAGAACTGGAGCTGCTTATGCTTTGCAAAATCAAGAGCAGAAAACTACCAGATGGCTTCATTCATGTATGAAGTCTAGAGAATTATAATACATAAACTTGCAACAAACAAACAGACAAAAAAAGAATCAAATAACTGTCACTAAGACTTTATGAAAACTATGGCGGTTAGAGTTAGAAAGGTAGAGGTATGGAAATTTGGTGGTAGGTGTGCTGTGGAACTACGTCCTGTAATTACAAAAAATATTTATTTACTGGGTAGAGACAGAGAGAAATCAACAGGGAAGGGGGAGCTAGAGCTATAGATAGATAGACAGACCTCCAGCACTGCTTCACCACTTGTGAAGCTTTCCCCCTGCAGGTAGAGGCAGGGGATTGAATCCAGTTTTTTTTTGTTTTTTTTTCACCAGAGCGCTGATCAGCTCTGGTTTACAGTGGTGCAAGGGATTGAACCTAGGACTTTGAAGCCTCAGGCATGACAGTCTGTTTGCATAACCATTATGCTATCTACCCCTGCCCTGAACCCAGATCTTTGCACATTGCAATATGTACACTCTACCAAGTGAGCGGCCACCCAGCCCTGATGCCCAGTAATCTTACTATCTTGCAAACTACTATAAATCACAAATAAAAATGGCTTTGTTTATTTATTTATTTTCCCTTTTGTTGCCCTTGTTGTTTTATTGTAGCTATTGATGTCGTAGTTGTTGGATAGGACAGAGAGAAATGGGGAGAGGAGGGGAAGACACTGAGGGGGAGAGAAAGACAGACACCTGCAGACAGACCTGCTTCACCGCCTGTGAAGCGACTCCCCTGCAGGTGGGGAGCCTGGGGCTCAACGGGGATCCTTAAGCTGGTCCTTGGCGCTTTGCGCCACGGCCAAGTGCGCTTAACCCACTGCTCTATTGCCCGATCCCCACATAAAAATGGCTTTAAACAAACAAACAAGCAAATAAATAAAACCATCAGGTGTACTCAAAACCTCATGCTTGAAGCTCCAATATTTTTATCCACTGCACCACCTTCTAAAGCCACAGCGCATGGTATATTTTTGTGCTCAAATGCTTCCCACTGTTCTGACTATGGCTGAGGGAGCAGCTGCCCTGGCAAGTCCCTTCTTTGCTATCTACATAGCCAGATGTTTGCCAGTGAATTTATAAACCTTCAGCTCTACAAAAAAATCCTATTCAGCTGACAACTGAAAAGTGTGCTGGAAAGTGTGCTGCTTCCTGCAAGGGAATCCAATCTGATATACACAGGTTGTCTTCCCTCTCAAACACAGATGAACAAGGACAATCACCTTTGTTTCTCAGAATGAACCCCATCTACCTCCCTTCATCTTGGGCTAATTCCTTGCTCTCTACTCAAACATGCTATTTCTGCAGTTAATCCCTCTCTCCTCTGCATGATCTTCTGGCATCATTCGTTCTTCCACCCCTACGGACCATTCCCATCAGCACAGAAGCATGCTGCAGGGCTGGAGAGACAGCATTATGGTTCTGCAAAGAGACTTCCATGCCTGAGGCTTTGAAGCCCCCGATTCAGCCCCCAGCACCATCATAAGTCAGAGCCGAGCAGTGTTCTGGCAAAATAAATAAATTACACACACACACACCTTGAAACAGAAACAAGTCAAGCCAAATTCTCTTCTAGTTCTGTATTTTAATTCTCTATAGAATAAAAAACCATCCTCTCTCTCTCTCTCTCTCACACACACACACACACACACACACACACACACACATTGGTCTGTTTAACCCTTCTAACCAGGACTTGGCTTCCACCACTCCACTAAACTATATTTGCAACAACCTTTTCAAAACTTAGAGAGAAAGACTGAGGCAGAGAAGATTCACAGAGAGGGAGAGATACCACATCACTGGAGCTTCATCTGGTGTCATAGCATCACCTATACAGTGCTGGGTCTCAAACCTGATCCACATGCATGGCAAGGTACACACTCTATCCAATAAGCTATTTCATCAACCCTTCTAAACTGTTTTATTTATTTATTTACTTTACCAGAACACTGTTCAGCTCTGGCTTATGGTGGTGAGGGGATTGAACCTGGGATGTTGGAGCCTCAGGCATGAGAGTCGGCTTACATAACCATTATGCTATCTACCCTCCACTAAACTTTTTTTTTTTTAGTGCTTGGTATCTTCAATTTAATCTACCATAATTAAAAAAAAATCTTTATTTTCTGGATAGAGACAGATATTGAGAGGGAAGGGGTGGATAGAGAGGGAAAGAGAGACAGAGAGACACCTGAGGCACTACTTCACCACTTGTGAAGCTTTCCCCCTGCAGGTGGGGACCAGGGGCTCGAACCTGGGTCCTTGTGCACTGTAACATGTGTGTTCAACCAGGTGTGCCACTATCTGACCCTCCCACCATAATTTTTTTCATATATATATATATATATATATATATTTAAAGATTTTATTTATTTATTAATGAGAAAGGTAGGAGAAGAGAGAGAAAGAATCAGACATCACTCTGGTACATGTGCTGCTGGGGATTGAACTCAGGACCTCATGCTTGAGAGTCCAATGCTTTATCCACTGTGCTACCTCCCAGACCACAATTTTTTTCATATTTATTATTTACTAATGAGAGGGATGGAGGAGAGAGAAAGAAAGAGAAAGAGAGAGAGAGAGAACCAGACATCACTCTGGTACATGTGCTCCTGGGGATCGAACTCAGGACTTCATGCTTGAGAGTCTAACGCTTTATCCAATGCTCCATCCCCGGGACTACCATATTTTTTTCTTTTTTACAAGGCAGAGAGAAATTGAGAGAGGGAGAGGAGATAAAGAGGGGTTGAGAAAGATAGACACCTGCAGGCCTGCTTCACTGCTCATCAAGTGCTCCCCCCATGGGTGGGAAGCGGGGCTCAAACCCAGGTCCTTGCACTAGGTGATATGATAAGTACACTCAATTGAGACCACCACTGCCCACCACTCCCCAACTTACCACTGTTGTTTTCGCTGGGCTAGGTTGTTTTCGCCGGGCTGGCTTCACGGGCAGGTAACAGACGACCAGGGACTCATGGTTGAGCTGTAGGCAGTATCTCTTTATTCATGCAGGACGCAGCACAATCTAAGCCGAGCTAAGCTAAACTCAAGGTAAAGTAAAACTCACAATGCTGTCTTTATATATACTTGCGAAGTAGGGTGGAAACAGGATGTGACATAGAGAGGGTGGAGAGAAAAGTGACTGGTGAAAATCGGAGTGTGACAAAGAGCGGGCAGATTAGGTGAGAATCCTATCACTGAACCACAAATGCCCTGGAGGGAGGGTGGAACTTGTTAACAGTGGTTATGTAAATAGAATGAAGTGGTTATGTAAATAGAATAGTGTTAAGCAGGGGGGATTTAAACCAAATGAAACAGAAGGAGTCTCATGCATACCAACAACCACAGTTAAAAAAAAATGTTTTTCATTTATTTTGGATAGTGGTGGAGAGAAATCAAGAGAGAAGGGGGAGGTAGAGAGGGAGAGAAACACCTGCAGCACCGCCTCACCACTCATGAAGCTTCCTTCTATTGCAGGTGGAGACAAAGGCTTTGAAGCCAAGTCCTGGGGCATGGTAATGTGTGAGCTCCACTGGGTAGGCCACCACCCATCTCCCCACCACAAACTTTCAAAACAGCTCCCATCTGCCATATAACCCTCTACTCAGAATACCCTCTTGACCACATTATTCTGGAAAACATTTGCTCCCCCTTCAGACTGCTTTTTCCTGTGGGCAGAGCCCCTGATTCCTCAGGCTTGAGTTCACCTAGACGTTGGCTGATAGTTTGGCGCACGCGCACACACACACACACACACACACACACACACACACACACACACACACACACACACACACACACACACACACACACGGTACCTGCTGTCATTGATGTGTTTGTGTGTTGACCCTAACTTGATGCATTTCCAGATTCCCTTCAGAAAAACACCTGCTCTCAAAGGCACTGAAGGAGTCAGATCTCAGGTGTTGTCATTCCCAGGCTGCCCTCTTAAAAATAATTAATTGTGGGGGTCGGGCGGTAGTGCAGCGGGTTAAGCGCACGTGTCGCAAAGTGCAAGGACTAGCGGAAGGATCCGGGTCTGAGCCCCCGGCTCCCCACTTGAGGGGAGTCGCTTCACAGAAGGTGAAGTAGGTCTGCAAGTGTCTATCTTTCTCTCCCCCTCTCTGTCTTCCCCTCCTCTCTCCACTTCTCTCTGTCCTATCCAACAACGAACAACATCAACAATAACAGTAATAACCACAACAAGGCTACAACAACAAGGGCAACAAAAGGGAGAAAAAGAGAAAAAATGGCCTCCAAGAGCAGTGGATTCGTGGTGCAGGCACTGAGCCCCAGCAATAACCCTGGAGGCAAAAAAAAAATTTTAATTGTTGAACTTCAAGCCTCGATACCCACCTGAAGTGGGGAAGCTTCATGAGCAGTGGAGCAATGCTGCTGGTGCCTCTATCTCTCACCCTCTGTCAAAAATATGGCTGCTAGGAGTGGTGGACACCAAGCTCCAGCAATTAGCCTAGTGCCAAAAAGGGGAAGGGGAGGGAAGGAAGGAAGGATGGTGAGGGGAGGGGAAGGAGATAAATACAGCACTCACTAGCCCCTTTGTGCCCCTAACTTTCCCTTCTCAGTTAGATTTTTTAATTTTTTTAATATTTATTTATTCCCTTTTGTTGCCCTTGTTGTTGTAGTTATTATTGTTGTTGTTATTGATGTCATTGTTGTTGGATAGGACAGAGAGAATGGAGAGAGGAGGGGAAGACAGAGAAGGGGAGAGAAAGAGAGACACCTGCAGACCTGCTTCACTGTTTGTGAAACCTGTTTTACTGTTTGTGAAGTGACTCCCCTGCAGGTGGGTAGCTGGGGGGCTCGAACCGGGGTCCTTATGCCAGTCCTTGCACTTTGAGCCACGTGTGCTTAACCTGCTGTGCTACCGCCGGACTTCCTCTTTTTTTTTTTAAATCTTCAATAATACATATAAATTTCTCAGGTATTGAGTTTGCATGATATCAACTCATGTAAGTAACAACATAATGATACACACAATATGGTCACTGTAAATAGTGTGTGAGCAAGCATTCAGTTTATGAAATTTTGTGAAACAATCACAATAGATAAACATATATATATATATATATATATATATATATATATTTGCCTCCAGGGTTATTGCTGGGGCTCAGTGCCTGCACCATGAATCCACTGTTCCTGGAGGCCATTATTTTCCCCTTTTGTTGCCCTTGTTGTTGTAGCCTTGTTGTGGTTATTATTATTGATGTCATTTGTTGTTGGATAGGACAGAGAGAAATGGAAAGAGATGGGGAAGACAGAGAGGAGGAGAGAAAGACACCTGCAGACCTGCTTCACCACTTGTGAAGCGACTCCCCTGCAGGTAGGGAGCTGGGGGCTCGAACTGGGATCCTTACTCCTGTCCTTGCTCTTTGTGCCGCCTGCGCTTAACACGCTGCGCTATGGCCCGACTCCCACATTTGGTAAATATTTAAATCTACTACTTTGGTAACTTAAAACTTCTATTTATAGGTAGTCTCTGATGTTGTTAAAAAGGGTGTATTAATGGCTGTGAAGCTGCCTAAGCAGCAATAAATTCAGAATTATTTGTTGGTTTTGTTTTTTTTAACTTCTTTATTGGGAGAATTAATGTTTTATATTAGACAGTAAATACAATAGTTTGTACGTGCATAACATTTCCAAGTTTTCCATATAACAATACAACCCCCACTAGGTATCCTCTGTTATCCTTTTTGGACCTGTACTCTCTCTCCCCCCCCCCCCCCCCGAGTCTTTTACTTTGGTGCAATACACCAATTCCAGTTCAGGTTCTACTTGTGTTTTCTCTTCTGATCTTGTTTTTCAACTTCTGCCTGAGAGTGAGATCATCCCATATTCATCCTTCTGTTTCTGTCTTATTTCACTTAACATGAATTTTTCAAGGGCCATCTAAGATCAGCTGAAAACGGTGAAGTCTTCAAAGGTAACCCAATTGCCAAACAATGTGATTATTGCAATAACCATCTATTGTCTTCTTAAACCCTAAGACAACAGGAATCTCCCGCTTCGTCTATAGAGCCTATGTTTCTCCCAATCCTGGCACCTCTGGGGTGGGGCTCACTTCCCTGCATGCTTCTCTCAAGTCAGGCCAAATGATATTGCATTTGCTGATTCCAACCTAATCAATGCAACAAGTACCATCTCAGCATGCTTCACCTCAGACTGTGTACAGAGACGTCAGGCATGGAATGCCAACCCTTCATTCACCCTCATCACTCTGGTGAGACCTTTCCTTTCATGGTATTCTCTAATTCCATTCCAGGAGGTTCACTTCCTAACAAAGTCCCAAAACTTAGATATAGGCCAGGTCCCATAAGATGGAGCATATGTTCACATGTCTCTGTAAATTAGGGCAAAATATATACCTGAAAGCAGAAGTACACAATAGTCTGTAGTGAGTCACTATCAAGTTCATAATGAAATAGTGTCCACTTAGACTTAAATACCCTCCTCACCTACTTCCTATTACAGTTCTCTCACTCACTCCAAAGCTAACCTTAGCAAAGCAAGAACTGCAAAAGCTGAATAAGAGCAAGAGACTGGCATACTTTAACGATGACTCTTTAGTCACTATCAGGCCATTCCACCAGCTGGGGCCCTAATCGGGGAGTCCTGAGATTCCCAAACAGACTTGATGGGCCTAGACCTCAAATAAATCCCTCTCTCCATTGTTTCCTGTCATCTAATTTGCCCTAATTTAAGGACACGTGTTCATATGCCCTATCTCATGGGACCTGTCACTGGCCATCTCCATCAGGAACAACACAATAGACCCCTTTGTAAGCCCACATAGGACCTTGCCCTCAACGAGGATCATGGTAGAGAATGTTCCATCCTCTGAAGGGAGGATAGACAACATACTCTATGCTACACCTGAGGAAGATGGGTCAATACTGGGGCAGCATGGAATGTTCCTACTCATAACCACAGAATGTGACCCCAGATCTAGAGGGATGCAGAGGTCACACAGGCTCCTAAGCTAATTATGGGGCCCAGATCACATCAAATTGATGGGGTTTACAGTAATATTTTTACCCCTTTCCCATATTAGGGAGCTACTCTCTTCCCTAATCCAGCTTTCTGGTCCTTTTCCCAGCCATGACATCATCTCCCCAGATTTCAGGCTCAGGCAAAAAAAAAAAAAAAAAAACTAGTACAGCTACAGGCCCTTTGAAATATAACTAAAATATGCCTACTAACTATCTACAAAAATGGAGGACCCCCCCCCAACGCTTCACCTGCACTATTCCAGTCTTTAGGTCCATAATTTTCCAACAGTTTGTTGGCTTTATATATTAACTCTCTTTTCAGCCATCAGTTTCCAGATGCTAGCAGGATGCGACCAGACTTCCCTGGACTGACAACCTCACCAATGTGCCTCGGAGCTCTGATTCCCCAGAGCCTTTTCCCACTAGGGAAAGAGAGAGGCAGGCTGGGAATATGGATCAACCTGTCAATGCCCATGTTCAGTGGGGAAGCAATTACAGAGGCCAGACCTTCAACTTTCTGCATCCCACAGTGATCTTGGGTCCATACTCCCAGAGGGTTAAACAGTAGTAAAGCTATTGGGAAGGGTTTGGTATACGGAGGTCTGGTGGTGGGAATTGTGTGAAGCTGTACCCCTCTTACCCTATGGTTTTGTCAGTGTTTCCTTTTTATAAATAAAAAATAAAAAATAAAAAGAAAATGGTGAAGTCACCATTTTTTACAGCTGAATAGTATTCTATTGTGTATCTAGACCACAACTTGCTCAGCCACTCATCTGTTGTTGGACACCTGGGTTGCTTCCAGGTTTTGACTATCACAAATTGTGCTGCAAAGAGCATATGTGTACACAGATCTTTTTGGATGGGTGTGTTGGGTTCCTTAGGATATATCCCCAGGAGAGGAATTGCAGGGTCATAGGGTAGGTCCATTTCTAGCCTTCTGAGAGTTCTCCACAGAAGCTGGACAATTTACATACCCACCAGCAGTGCAGGAGGGTTCCTTTGACCCCATAACCTCTCCAGCATTTGCTGCTGTTACCTTTTCTGATGTATGACATTCTTATAGGAGTGAAGTGGTATCTCATTGTCTTTATTTGCATTTCTCTGACAATCAAAAGACTTGAAGCATTTTTTTTTCATGTGTTTCTCAGGTTTGTGGATCTCTTCTGTGGTGAATATTCTGTCCATGTCCTCTCCCCATTTTTGGATGGGGTTATTTGTTTTCTTGTGGTTGAGTTTGGCAAGCTCTTTCTATATATTTTGGTTCTTAGCCTCTTGTTTGATATATGGCATGTAAAGATCTTCTCCCACTCTGTGAGGGGTCTCTTGGTTTGGGTAGTAGTTTCTTTTGTAGTGCTGAAGCTTTTTAATTTGATGTAGTCCCATAGGTTTATGCTTGCTTTAGTCTTCTTTGTCACTGGGTTTATTCCACTGAAGATGTCTTTAAAATTTTTGCGGAAAAGAGTTCTGCCAATATTTTCCTCTAAGTATCTGATAGTTTCTGGTCTAACATCCAAGTCCTTGATCCACTTGGAATTTACTTTTGTATTTGGTGAAATATAGTGGTTCAGTTTCATTCTTCTGCATGTTTCAACCCATTTTTTCCAACACTATTTGTTGAAGAGACTCTGCTTTCCCCATTTAGTAGTCTGGGCACCTTTGTCAAAGATTAGATGTCCATAGGTTTGGGGGCTTACTTCTGGGCTCTCAATTCTATTCCACTATCAGTGTGTCTATTCATGTTCCAGTACCAAGCAGTTTTGATGACAGTGGCCCTATAATACAATTTGAGATCTGGGAGTGTGATGCCTCTGGTTCTGTTCTTTTTTCTCAAGATTGTCTTGGCAATTCTAGGTCTTTTCTGGTTCCAGATAAACATTTGTAGCATTTATTCTATTCTCCTAAAAAATGTGGTTGGGATCTTGATGGAGACAGCATTAAATTTGTAGATAGCTCTGGGTAATATATTCATTTTGATGATGTTAATTCTTCCAACCCATGAATATAGAATATCTTTCCACTTCTTTGTGTCTTTTTCAATTTCCTTAAATAGTGACTCATAATTTTCAGTATACAAGTATTTCACTTCTTTGGTTAGGTTTATTCCTAGGTATTTTATTGTTTTCTTTGCTATAGTAAAAGAACTGATTTCTGGATTTCCCTCAATTTCTTCTAACTTAGTGTTGGCATAGAGGAATGCCACTGACTTTTGAATGTTAATTTTGTAGCCTGACACCTTACTATATTGCCTGATGATTTCCAAAAGCTTCTTGCTGGATTCCTTAGGTTTTTCTATGTATACTATTATGTCATATTAAATCAAATAGGGAGAGTTTGACTTCTTCTCTTCCAATCTGTATGCCTTTAATTCCTTATTCTTGCCTGATTGCTATGGCAAGAACTTCTAACTCTATGTTGAATAGTAATGCTGATAGTGGGCAGCCCTGTTTTTCACCATTGATTATGATGTTGGCTATAGGTTTGCTATATATAGACTCCACTATCTTGAGGAATTTTCCTTCTATTCCCATTTTTTGTAGTGTTTTGATCATAAAGGGATGTTGTATTTTGTCAAAGGCTTTCTGTGCATCTATTGATATGACGATGTGGTTTTTGGTCTTGCTTTTATTGATGTGCTGGATCACGTTGATTTATTTATGTATATTAAACAACCTTGCATGCCTGGGATAAACTCCACTTGGTCATGATGAACAACCTTTTTAATAGACTGCTGTATCCGGTTGGCTAGAATTTTGTCCAATCTTTTCGCATCTCTGTTCATGAGAGATATTGGTCTGTAGTTTTCTTTTTTTGGTTGTGTCCCTGTCTGCTTTTGGTATCAGAGTGATGTTGGCTTCATAGAAGCTGGAAAGGAGTATTCCAGTATCTTCAATCTTTTAAAAGACTTTTAAAAGTAGAGGTATTAACTCTTCCTTGAAGTTTCTGTAGAATTCATTTGTAAAACCATCTAGTCCAGGAAATTTATTTTTGGGAAGGTTTTTGATAACTGTTTCAATTTCAATTAGCTATGATGGGCCTGTTCATGTTATCTAGTTCCTCTTTACTTAATTTTGGAAGTTTGTAGGTATCTAGGAAATCGTCCATTTCTTCCAGGTTCTCTAACTTGGTGGCATATAATTGTTCATAGAAGTCTCGCATGCTATGCTGAAGTTCTGTGGTGTCAGTTGTGATATCTCCTCTTTCATTTATGATCTGATTTACTTGGGTCTTCTCCCTTTTTTATTTTGTGAGTCTGGCTAAAGGTTTGTTGATTTTGTTCACTCTTTGAGACAACCAACATTTACTTTCGTTGATCTTTTTTTTGTATGGCTTTCTTATTTTCAGTCTTATTTATTTCTGCCTTAACTTTAGTTATTTCTGTCCTTCTGGTTGCTTTAGGGTTCCTTTGTTTTTCTTCTATGTATTCAAGATGTGCAATCAGGCTGTTTATTTGTGCTTTTTCTTGTTTCTTTATGTGTGCTTGTATGGCTATGAACTTCTCTCTCAGTACTGCCTTAGCTGTGTCCCAAATATTTTGATAGCTTGTGTTTTCATTTTCATTAAACTCTCAAAACATTTTGATTTTTTCCTTTATTTCTTCTTTGACCCAGTAGTTGTTAAGGAGTGTACTGTTGAGTTTCCCCATTTTAGGACTATTACTAATCTTTTGTTGATTGTTAAGTGTTAGTTTAATTCCACTGTGGTCTGAGAAGATGCTTGGGATGATTTCAGTGTTTTTGAATTTGCTGATGCTGTCTTTGTGGTCTAACATATGGTCTATCCTTGCAAATGACCTATGTGGACTTGAGTAGAATGTGTATTCCAGTTTCTTGGGATAAATGATTCTGAAAATGTCCAATAGTTCTAGTTTATGTATCTCCTCATTTAGCTCCCTCATGTCTTTATTAATTTTCTGCTGGATTATCTGTCAAGTTGAGAGAGTGGGGTGTTGAAGTCCCCTACTATTACTATGTTGCTATTAATATATTGCTGTAGCTCTTTCAGTAGCTGTTTGATGTATTTAGATGGCTTCTCATTGGGTGCATAGATGTTAATAATTGTTAAGTCCTCTTGGTTGACTGATCCTCTGAGCATTAAGTAATGTCCATACCTATCTTTTTAAATTTTATTTATTTGAAAGTCTATTGTGTCAGATATGAGAATAGCTGCTCTTGCCCTTTTTTGTGGGCCGTTGGCTTGTATGATCGTTTTCCATCCTTTCATTTTGAGTCTGTGTTTGTCTTGTTGAGTTAGGTGGGTTTCCTGTAGACAGCATATTGTTGGGTTGTGTTTTCTGATCCATCTTCCTACTCTGTGCCTTTTAATAGGCGAATTCAGGCCATTGACATTTATTGATATCAAAGATTGGAGATATATTTATCAGCATTTTTATAGATTTTTAGAATGTTCTGATATATGGCATGTTTATGGTCATTTGACTGTTTATAGGAGACCTTTCAGAATTTCTTTCAGGGCAGGCTTGGTGATAGTTGATTCTTTCAACTGTTGCTTGTCTGAGAAGGTTTTTATGCCTCCATCTAGTCTGAATGACAGTCTAGCAGGATACATTAGTCTTGGTTGAAAGCCTTTCTCATTGAGCACTCGATAGCTGTCTTACAATTTTCTTCTGGCCTGTAGTGTTTGTGTGGAGAAGTCTGCTGCTAATCTTATGGGTTTTCCTCCGTAGGTGACTATTTTCTCTTGCAACCTTCAGGATCCCTTTTTTATCCTTATTCCTTTCCATTCTAAATATGATGTGTCTTGGTGTCTTTAAGTCTGGGTTAATTCTGTTTGGGAACCTCTGGTATTCTTGAACCTTTATGTCTTTTTTTAATTTTTAAAAAGCATTTATTTATTTATTCATGAGAAAGATAGAAGAAGAGAAATAAACCAGACATCACTCTGGTACAGGTGCTGCCGGGGATTGATCTCAGGACCTCATGGGTAAGAATCCAATATTTTATCCACTGTGCCTCCTCCTAGACCATGAGCCTTTATGTTTTTGATGTTGTCTAGACTAGAAAAGTTCTCAGCTATTATGTCCCTAAGAATGCTTTCTTCCCTCTCTCTCTCTTTCTTCCTCTGGTAAGCTAATAATGTGTATATTATTTTTTTTGAAATCATCCCATAGGTCTCTGTTGTTGTTTTCAGTATCTCTTCATCTCTTTTTGAGATCTTACTTCTTTTTCAGTTGTCTTTAAGTCATCCTCAGTTTTGCTAATTCTGTCCTCAGCTTTATTTATTCTATTCTCTCTTCCCTCTACTATTATCTGGACTTCATCTATTTTGTTACCCTGTTCTGATACTGTTTTAGCTTGTTCAACTAGTTGTGTTCTTAGCTCAGCTATTTCAGCTTTCAGCTCTCTAATAACCTTGAGATAAATTAGTGTTTTCTTCCGGAGTCTCATTGGTTGTTTCTGCATTTCTGATGACAATTCTTTCAAACTTTTTACTCACTCCTGCTACTATTTCCTTAACTAGTGTTTGGATGTTGATCTCATTGTTTTGTGCTTCAACCTTTGGGGGGCTTTTAGCTGGACTCTTGTCCTGGTTCGTTTCTCCAGTATTTCTTCTTTTGGGTTTAATCATTTTATATAGAATGTTACGAGCTCCCTCACTCAGTATTTTTCAAATTACTGATCACTCTTGCCTGGATTGACTTGTGTCTAAGTAGGGTAATTAAAGGGTTCACAGTTGTGGAAACTGACAGTTGTTTCAATATTATTTTAATCCCTGAGTTGGAGCACAGTGGTTTAAAAGCCTCTTTAGTTCTTTTTCTTCCATGTAGACTATGGGAGCTAATAATGGGAGCTGAGGGCTTTTAAACTATAGCTAGGCTTCTTAGCTTGGTCCCCCACTCCTGACCAAGAGATAAAGCAGGGTGGGGCAGAGATAATCCAGTGGTTATGCAAAGACACTCTCAGCCCCACCATAAGGCCACCGAGGTATAGATCTTCTCCTGAATTTCCTCGTTAGTTCTCTGTCCCCTGGTGTCAGCACAGGGCCTCCACCCTGCTGCTCCAGCCTCTGAATGCAGTAGCAATGGAGACTCACAGTTGCATTTGGTGAGTCTTAGGGGAGTCCTCTCCTCCCTTCAGCTGTCTTTTTGTTGGCGAAACAGACTGGAGGTGGTGTCTCAACTGGTAAACTGCTGGACTGTTACCAGCCACTTAGTCTCTCCCTAGGCTCCTCTCTGTCTGGGAGCCACACATATTTGCACTCACCGGTGATTTGGTGGGGCCTGAAGTCATTCTAGTCCTGTCTTGTTGTGGTCCTAGGTAGTCTGCTTTGGTATTCCTAGTCGACCCGGGAGAGGAGAGGAGAGATACACAGCCACTGCTGCTCCGTAGCCCCACCTCCAGAAGTCCTCTCTCTCTCTCTCTCTCTCTCTCTCTCTCTCTCTCTCTTTAAAGATTTTATTTATTTATGAGAAAGATAGAAGGAGAGAGAGAACCAGACATCACTCTGGCACATGTGCTGCCGGGGATCGAACTCAGGACCTCATGCTTGAGAGTCCAAAGTTCTATTACTGCACCACCTCCCAGACCACTCAGTTGGAGTCCTCTTCCTCCTCCCAGTGGGAACCTCTTTCCTCTACTTTCTTAATACTTTCCCACATATGTGTGGAACCTTAAACAATAGTCATTTACTTTGAACTTTATATATTTGGGATCACACTGCACTTTTTTTTTTTTTCCACATTGCTGGTGCTTCACCTTTCTGGAATAACTTCTAGAGTTAAAGATAGAGATAGGGATAGGGATAGGTACAGGGACAGGGACAGGGATGGGACAGGGACAGGGACAGGGACAGGGACAGGGACAGGGGTAGAGATAGAGGGAGCCATGCAGTGGCACACCCAGCTGAGTGCACATATTCGAACCTCCACTCCTCATCCACAGGGGAAACACTTAATGAGTGATGAAGCATGTCTACAGGTGTCTCTCTGTCTCTCCCTCTTCCCTTGCCCACCCGAGTTTCTCTATTCTATTTAGTAATGAAGAAGGAGGAGGAGGAAGAAGAGGAGGAGAAGGACAGAGGAAGGAAGGAAGGAAGGAAGGAGGGGCCAGGTGTTGGTGCACCCAATTGAGTGCACACATTACCATGCTCAAGATCCAGGGTTCAAACCCCCACTCCCTACCTGCAAGGTGGAAATTTCATGAGTGGTGAAGCTGGGCTGCAGGTGTCTTGTCTTATCACATAAAATAGAAAGAGAAATAAAGGGGGGGGGGGGGGAATGGCTGCCAGGGCTGGTGGATTCATAGTGCTGGTATCAAGCCCCAGTGACAAATCTAGTGGCAATAAAATCAATTAATTAATCAATTAATTTTAAAAATGCCAGTGACCATGCACTGCAGACTTCTGCCTATTCCCTCAAGGGGAGCCTGGCTGCTTAGACAGGCAGAGAGAACAGAAGGCTCCAATCTGAGCCTCAGGGCTTTCCAGTTTGCAGCAAACAGAGGAACTGAGGATCAGAGAGAGCAGGACAGATTTGGCTTTGCCTTTGAGTCTGAAGGGAGTCACCTGGGAGTCTGTCTCCCCTGGGGCCTGAGCATTTGTATCTTTAACCAGACATTCAGTTGACTGACTAGAACCAACCACCTGTGTTTGTGGGGCAGCCTGGCTGGAGGGAGGGGTGCGCTGGGAAAGGGCGGATTCTGGGCTCTAAGGCCCTCAGATGGTAGACTGCTTAGAAGGTTGGGATGACCTCTTTGTTAGGTCATAATCCTGCCGTAGAGTTATCTGGACAGAGCACACATTACCATACACAAAGATCAGGGTTCAAGTCCCCAGTCCCTACCTGCAGGGAGGAAGCTTCAGGAGTGTTGAAGCAGTGCTGCATGTCACTCTTGCTCTCTCCCACTCAATCTCCCCTAGTTCAATTTCTGTCTGGAGAAAGAGAGAGAGAGAGAATAATGGCTGCTAGGAGTAATGGATGCATTATTCAGGCACCCAACTCCAATGATAACACTGATGGCAATAAAAAATAGGAAAAAAAGTAGGGGTCAGGCAGTGGCACGCTTGATTGAGCCTACACATTACCGTGCATG
Source organism: Erinaceus europaeus (assembly GCF_950295315.1). Classification (NCBI taxonomy): domain Eukaryota; kingdom Metazoa; phylum Chordata; class Mammalia; order Eulipotyphla; family Erinaceidae; genus Erinaceus; species Erinaceus europaeus. The sequence continues at coordinate 100,816,835 of NC_080169.1, forward strand.
AGGATGGGGGTTCAAGCCTCTGCTCCCTATTTGCAGGGGAAAGCTTCATGAGTGGTGAAGCAGTGTGGAAGGTGTTTTTCTCCCTCTCTCTCCCCCTTCTCAATTTCTCTCTCTCTCTCTCTCTCTCTTTTTCTTTCTTTCTTTTCTTTTTTTTTTACCACGACACTGCTCAGCTCTGGCTTATGGTGGTGCAGGGAATTGAACCTGGAACTTTGGAGCCTCAGGCATGAGAGTCTGCTTGCATAAGCATTATGCTATCTACCCATGCCCTCTTTTTTAAATATATATTCTTTCATTGGGAGATTAATGGTTTATAGTAAATACAGTTGTTGGTATATTTAAATTTTCTCAGTTTTCTGCAAAACACTCTGCCCTCCACCCTAGATCTTCCTCCACTACCGTGCACTACCACAACCTGAAAGTCCCTTCCTCCCCAGTCCTTTGCTTTGGTGCAGTACACTTGTTCAATTTCTGTCTAGAGAGAGACAGAGACAGAAGAAGGGAAAGTAATGGCTGCTAGGAGTGATGGATTCCTCCTGCAGGCACTAAACCCAGTGATAACACTGGTGGCAATACAAAAATTAAAAATAGTAGTAAAAAAATAGGGGTGAGGCAGTGGTACACCTGACTGATCCCACACATTACCATGCACAAGGATCATGGTTCAAGGCCATGGCCCCCAGCTGTAAGGGGGAAGCTTTATGTGTAGTGAAGGAGGGCTGCAATTGTGTATCTGTCTCTCCCTCTCTCTCTCTCCCTCAACTTCTCTCTGTCCTAGAAAATAAAATACTAATTATAATAATAATAATAATAATAATAATAATAATAGTTTTCTGGGTCAGTTCAAGCTTTTAGAGAGGTGATTGGACCTTTCATCCCTACCCTGTCTACTTTCTGGAATTTTCTGGGGGAGGAGATCAACATAGTCTGAGTTGTTGAAAATGTGGCTGGTTAGCAGAAAAAAAAAAAAAAAGAAAATGTGGCTGGTTACTTGGGAAGATGTTGGGGACTGGAGACCAGACAACCTAACACAGGTGTCTAAAAATAGAAGCAAGGAAGCTCCCAGCCAGCTGGTAAGGGGTCCCGGGGGTGCTGGGGAGTGGAGAGGCTGGGAGGAGATACAGCCTTGTGGGAACCTGGCCTGCTATCCAGCACCGCACTCTACCACTGCATGGGGGTGTTGTCACAAGACCCCCAAACCAAGCCACCACTTTCTGGAGAAGCCAGATAGACAAGCAGAGGTCACTATGAAGCTGCTGGGCCCCCATGGCCTTACTGGCTTTCCTAGTTGTGGGGAGGGCTCTCTCTCTCTCTCTCTCTCGTCTTTAATTTTTTAAATTATCTTTACTTATTGGATAGAGACAGCCAGAAACCAAGATGGTAGGGGGAGATAGAGAGGGTTGGAGAAAGAGAGATACCTGCAGCACTGCTTCACCAATCACAAAGCTTTCCTCCTGCAGGTGGGAACACGGGGCTTGAACCCAGGCCCCTGTGCATTGTAACATATACATTCAACCAGGTGTGCCACCTGATTATGTTACTGATTTATCTTTAAACCTTTTTCTTTTCTTTTCTTCTCTCTCTCTTTCTTAAAAGATTTTATTTATTTATTCATGAAGAATGATAGAGAGAGGGAAAAAAAACAGGTATCACTCTGGTACATGTGCTATTGAAGATTGAACTCTTGACCTAACACTTGAGAATCCAACACTTTATCCACTGCACCACCTCCCAGATCACTCCTTTCTCTTCTTTTATTTCTTTATTTCTCTCTCTCTCTCTCATTCTTTTTTCTTTTTCTTTTTTACATTTATTTTTAATCTTATTTATTTATTTATTTATTTATTTTTAGTAGTTGGGAGGTAACACAGTGTTGGAGTCACATGAGGTTCTTTTATCTTTTAATTATTTTTTGAAAAAAAAAATAAAGATTTTATTTATTTATGAAAGAGCTAGGAGGAGAGAGAGAGAGAGAGAGAGAACCACAGCATAACTCTGGTACGTGAATTGCCGGGGATGTAAACAAGACCTCACTCAAATTCAAGACCTCACACTTGACAGCCCAACACTACCCACTGCATCACCTCCAGGACCACTGTTTGTTTGTTTGTTTGTTTGTTTGTTTGTTAGATAGAGACAGAGGAGGAAGGGGAGGCACAGGGAGGGAGGGGATGAAAGAGACCACATCACTGAATCTTCCTTCAGTGCACTGGGGTCTGGGCTTAAACTTGGGTCCATGCACATGGCAAAGCAGAGCACTATCCAGCTGCCAGCCCAGCCCAAGCATGTGGTTCTGGATTTGATACCTGGCATCACGTGCCAGAGTGATGTTCTGATTCTCTCTCTATGTAATAAATAAATGAATCTTAAAAAAAAAAATTATAGTAAGAATCACAAGTAGCGCACCACTCTGCCACCTAAGATGTTTTGTTTAGTGTATGAGGCTGTGTGCCGGGGCCTCACATATGCCAAATTCCACTGCTCACGGGCCAGCCTTTCCTCTTTCTCTTCTTCTTCCTCTCCAGATACATACTTTTTAACTGGATAGAGACAGAGAGAAATCAAGAAGGATAGGGGAGGTAGGGAGAGGGGTGGGGAAGATAAGGAGGGGAGAGAGACAGAGACAAAGACCCAGAGAGAGACCTGCAGCATGCTTCACTGCTTGTGCAACTTTTTTGCCTCTGGTTGTTGGGGGCTTGGTGCTGGCACTACAAACCCACCATTACTGGAAGACATAGTTTCCTTTTTTTTTTTTTTTTTAAATTAGGTAGGATAGAGAGAAATTGAGAGAGGATGGGGAGATAGAGAGGGAAAGAGAAAGAGAAAGAGAGATACTTGCTTCACTGCTCATGAAGCAGACCCCGTGCAAGTGGAGAGCTGGAGACTTGACCCAGGTCCTTGTGCTTGGTAATATGTGTGCTTAACCAGGTGTGCCACTTCCCGGCCTGAAAGGCTTTCTTTCTTTCTTTCTTTCTTTCTTTCTTTCTTTCTTTCTTTCTTTCTTTCTTTCTTTCTTTCTTTCTTTCTCTCTTTTAGCTTATTTATTTATTCCCTTTTGTTGCCGTTGTTGTTTTATTATTGTTGTTATTGTTGTTGGATAGGACAGAGAGAAATGGAGAGAGGAGGGGAAGACAGAGAGGGGGAGAGAAAGATAGACACCTGCAGACCTGCTTCACCACCTGTGAAGGGACCCCCCTACAGGTGGGAAGCCAGGGGTTCGAACGGGATCCTCCTTATTCCAGGTCCCTGCACTTTGTGCCACGTGTGTTTAACCTGTTGCACTACCGCCCGAAAGTCTTTCTGTATAACTATTATGCTATCTCCCTACCTTAAGTGTAATTGATTACCTTGTAACCATTACAGCCAGGGGTTCGAGCGGGATCCTCCTTATTCCAGGTCCCTGCACTTTGTGCCACGTGTGTTTAACCTGTTGCACTACCACCCGAAAGTCTTTCTGTATAACTATTATGCTATCTCCCTACCTTAATTGTAATTGATTACCTTGTAACCATTACGGCGGTTGTTGTGAATATTAAGCGAATTAGGACAGTGTAAGGCGGTGAGAACAGTGACTGGCATAAGGCGAACCCAGTAAGTGAATGAGGGACTTTCCGATGACTTTATTAGCACCTGGTTAAGTGAACATACTACAATGTGCAAGGACCCAGGTTCAAACCCCCAGTCCTCTCCTGCAGGGGGAAAACTTCACAAGTGTTGAAGCAGGGCTGCAGGTGTCTCTCTGTTTCTCTCCCTCTCTATCTTCCCTCCTTGTCAATTTCTCTCTGTCTCTATCCAATAATAAATAAATAAATAAATAATAATAAATTTTAAAGGTTTAAAATAAGAAAAAATATAAAAAGTAAATAAAATGTATTAACAAAGTCGTCAAATGTATAATTACCATTCTAAATATAAACGTGAGTCCTACTGGTAGGTGACTAGATAAATTGTGGTAGTAGCCTGGGAGGTGTTGCAGTGGGTAAAGTGTGCATATGCTAGAAGGATGCTCTGGTTCTCTTCCCCCATCTCTCTTTCTCATTAGTAAAAATAAATAAATAAGAGCAAGAAAGAAACAGATAAAGGGAAAAAAGAAGAAAGGAGGGAAGAAATGAAAATAGACTTAGAACCATGCATGACGTGAAGGTTTTTTCATAGTTACAAATTTTAAGGGGGACCGGGTGGTAGTGCAGCGGATTAAGCACTCACAGCGCTCAGAACGCAAGGATCTATGTAAATATCCGGATCAGGGCCTCTGTCCCCCTGCAGAGGGGTCGCCTCACAAGCAGTGAAGTAGGGCTGCAGGTGTCTGTCTTTCTCTCCCCCTGTCTGTTTTCCCCTCTTGATATCTCTCTGTCGTATCCAACAATAATGACAGCAATAACAATAATAACAACAACAAGGGCAACAAAAGTGGGAAAAAATGGCCACCAGGAACAGTGCATTCGTAGTGCAGGCACTGAACCCCAGCGATAATTCTGGAGGCAAAAATAAAATAAAATGATAAAAATAAATTTTAGTGGTCCGGAAGGTGGCACAGTGGATAAAGTATTGGTCTTTCAAGCATGAGGTCCCAAGTTCAATTCTGACAGCACATATACCAGAGTGATGTCTGGTGTTTCTCTCTCTCTCTCTCTCTCTCTCTCTCTCTCTCCTCCTCCTCCTCCTCCTCTTTCCCATTAATAAATAAAATCTTTTTGAAAATTAAAAAAAAATTTTAAAAAGCTATGGTGGAGATGTTTGATGGAATATTAGTTGGCTGTTTAAAAGAATGATGGTGTGCTTTTGGGACAACAGGGACAGAAACTGGGATGATTAAGCTTCGTGAAGTCAGGAAGTGCAAGGCAACTATTGGTTGGTTTCACTCAAAGGTACAAGTCCCTGGACCACACCTGCAGTGGAGAAGCTTCAGGAACAGTGAAGCAGTACTGCAGGTATCTATCTCTCTGTGTCTATCTCTCCCTTCCTTCCCAATTTCTCTCTGTCTCTATTTCATAGATAATAATAATTAATAATGATAATAATAATAATATAAACCAAAAGATGAAGACACCAGAGTTGAATCCGTGATTCATCATGCATGATTCATCCTAGGACACTGCCACAGAGGGGCAGAGCTGGGGTCTGAGGGATGAATCAGATGCTGGTCCTCAGGCTGAGCTGTCATCCTGCCCCAGCCATGTCCTAGGCATGGTTGGCAGAGCCTGGGGCCTGGGAAGATGCTGCCTCAGGCCACTTCCTCCTCCTGAGTTTATAGCTGCAAAGTAATGAGCTTGTTTTTCATACCAGAATAAAAACCACAGGCTCTCAAGTTTAATGGGGACTCAAAGGCTGGGCAGTGAACAGCCCTCTGGCACTTGTCATCCAAACAAGTGTTGCCCTTTTCACCTCTGGAGGGCCAAGCAGTGATGCCATTGTGACTCAAGCATTCTTTTTTAAAGATTTATTTATTTATTCCCTTCTGTTGCTCTTTTTTTTGTTGTTGTTGTGGTTATTATTGTTGTTGCTATTGATGCCATTGTGTTGGATAGGACAGAGAGAAATGGAGAGAGGAGGGAGGGGAAGACAGAGAGGGGGAGAGAAAGACAGACACCCGCAGACCTGCTTCACTGCTTGTGAGGTGACTCCCCTGTAGGTGGGGAGGTGGGGGCTCAAACTGGGATCCTTACACCGGTCCTTTTGCTTTGCACCACATGCGCTTAACCCACTGAGCTACCGCTCAATTCCCCTGTTTGTTTGTTTTTTTTATCTTTATTTATTTATTGGATAGACACAGCCAGAAACTGAGAGGGAAGGGGGTGATAGAGAGGCAGAGAGACTGGGAGACACCTGCACCACTGCTTCACCACTCATGAAGCTTTCCCCCTGCAGATGGGGATTGGGGACTCGAACCTGTGTCCTTGCTCATTGTAACATGTATGCTCAGCCAGGTGCGCGACCACCCAGCCCCCAGCCCTTATTGCTTTTTTATTGTTGTTGTAGTTATTATTGTTATTGTTGTTGTTGTCGTTGTTAGGACAGAGAGAAATGGAGAGAGGAGGGGAAGACAGAGAGGGGGAGAGAAAGATGGACACCTAACAGATCTGCTTCACCGCCTGTGAAGTGACTCCCCTGCAGGTGGGGAGCCAGGGGGCAAACCCGGATTCTGATGCGGGTCCTTGCGCTTCGCGCCATGTGCGTTTAACTCACTGCGCTACCGCCCAACTCTCAGTATTTTAATTTTTTTTAATCTTTATTTATTTGATAAAGACAGCCAGAAATTGAGAGGAAGGGGGAGATAGAGAAGAAGACAGAGAGACACCAGCAGCACAGCTTCACCACTTGTGAAGCTTTTCCCCTGCAGGTGGAGACTGGGGGCTTGAAGCCTGGGTCCTTGTGCACAGTAATGTGTGCTTAACCAGTTACGCCACCACCCACCCGGCCCCTAAAAGTTATTTCTTTTCTTTAAAAAAAAATTTTTTTTAAGAAATTATTTATTTATCCATGAGAAAGAACTAGGGAGTCAGTAGTAGCGCAGGGGTTTAAGTGCACGTGGCGCAAAGCACAAGGACCAGCGTAAGGATCCTGGTTCGAGCCCCCGGCTCCCCGCCTGCAGGGGTGTCTCTTCACAGGTGGTGAAGCAGGTCTGCAGGTGTCTTTTTCTCCCCCTCTGTCTTCCCCTCCTCTCTCCATTTCTCTGTCCTATCTAACAACGACGACATCAACAACAACTACAACAACAATGAAAAACAAGGGCAACAAAAAGGGAAAATAAATAAATATAAAATAAATAAATAAATAAATAAGAGAAAGAACCAGCCATCACTCTGGTACATGTGGTGCCGGGGATCAAACTCAGGACCTCATGCTTGAGAGTCTAGTGCCTTAGCCCCTGCGCCACCTCCGGGAACACTTTTTTTTTCTCCTTTTTCCCCCCTTTTTTTTTATTGTTGTAGTTATTATTGTTATTGATGTCGTCGTTGTTAGGACAGAGAGAAATGGAGAGAGGAGCGGAAGACAGAGAAGGAGAGAGAAAGATAGATACCTGCAGACCTGCTTCACCACCTGTGAAGCGACTCCCCCACAGGTGGGGAGAGGAGGGCTCCAATGGGATTCTTAAGCTTGTCCTTGTGCTTTGCGCCACGTGCGCTTAGCCCGCTGGGCTACCGTCGACTCCCTAAGTTATTTCTTTTCATGAGAGACATATGTAGAGAGAGACCAGAGCACTGTCCAACTCTGGCAAATAGCTTGAAATAGATTGAACCTGGAAGCACTGGGGTTTTAGGCAGACAAGTCTGGTCTACCACTTCAGTGAATCTCCCCAGTTTTAAATTTCTTTTCTCTTTCTTTCTTTCCTTCTTTCTTTTTCCTTTTTTTTTTTTTTTTTTTCCCTCCAGGGTTATGGCTGGGCTTGATACAAGCACTATGAATCCACCACTCCCAGTGGCCATTTTTTCTGTTTTTACTAGGACAGAGAGAAATTGATAGAGGCAGGGGAGGTAGAGAGGCACCTTGAAGACCTGCTTCATTCACTATTTGTGAAGCGACCCCCTTGCAGGTGGAGAGAGGCTTGTACCGGGCCATTGTGCATGAGTGCGCTCAGCAAGGTATGCCACCCTGGGACACAGCTTTAATTTTTTAAATGCACACTTTTTTTTTTTAACCAGAACACTATTCAGTTCTGGCTTCTGGTGGTGTGGGGGATTGAACCTGGGACTTTGGAGCCTCAGGCTTGAGAGTCTGCTTGCATAACCATTATGCTATCTACCCTCCACCCAGTACACAATTTTGTAGCATCAACTATATTTACAATGCTTAACTACCACCATGATTAATTTTCAGAAGTTTTTGCTTTATACCCAAACAGAGGCTCCATCTCCCTTAAAAGTAGCTCCCCATGAGTCCGGCGGTAGCGCAGCGAGTTAAGCGCACATGGTGCAAAACGCAAGGACCGGAATAATCCTGGTTCCAGCGCCTCAGCTCCCCTCTTACAGGGGAGTCGCTTCACAGGTGGTGAAGCAGGTCTGCAGGTGTCTATCTTTCTCTCCCTCTCTCTGTCTTCCCCTCTTCTTTCCATTTCCATCAACAACAACAATAATAACCACCACCACCACCACCACCACCACAACAACAACAACATAACAAGGGCAACAAAAGGGAATAAATAAATACACTTTTTTATTTTTATTTTATTTATTTATTCCCTTTTGTTGCCCTTGTTGTTTTATTGTTGTAGTTATTATTGTTGTTGTCGTTGTTGGATAGGACAGAAAGAAATGGAGAGAGGAGGGGAAGACAGAGAGGAGGAGAGAAAGATAGACACCTGCAGACCTGCTTCACCGCCTGTGAAGCGACTCCCCTGCAGGTGGGGAGCCGGGGTTCAAACCGGGATCCTTATGCCGGTCCTTGTGCTTTGCGCCACCTGCGCTTAACCCGCTGCGCTACAGCCCGACTCCCATAAATACATTTTTTTAAAAAGTAGCTCCCCATTTCACCTCCCTCCAGCTCCTGGTGACCTCTAGTCTAATGTTCTGTCTCTAGGAATATTCCTACCATAGGTGCCTCAGGTGAGAAGGACCGAACAACAGTTTTGGACGAGGTCCAGAGTTCAGTCCCTGTTGTTGCATGTGTCAGAGTGATACTCTGGTTCTTTCCCCTCATCTTTATTTCTCTCATATGCAAGTAACCAATCTTTAAAAAGAAAAAAAAAGTTTGTTGGCCCTAGAGATTGGACAGTGGCTACAGCGTTGGATTTCCAGGTATGAGGACCTGAGTTTGAACTTTGGCATTGAATCTGCCAGAGTGATACTCTGGTTCTCCCTCTTCCTCTCCCGCTCTCTCTCTTTTTCACTAATAATTTAATAATAAATACAAAATACAGACCAAACAATATATGTCCTATTGTATCTGGCTTCTTTAACGCAGCATAATATTTCCTGAAAGATCCATTTATTAATTTAATTTTTACCAGAGCTCTGCTCAGTTCCAGCTTATGGTGGTGCTGGGGATTGAACCCAAGACCTCAGAACCCTAGGCATAACCACTGTGCTATCTCCCCAGCCCTTATTTATTTATTATTTTTTAAAGATTTTATTTATTTATTAATGAAAAAGATAGGAGGAGAGAGAGAGAAAGAAGCAGACATCACTTTGGTACATGTGCTGCCGGGGTTTGAACTCAGGACTTCATACCTGGAAATCCAACGCTGTAGCCACTGTACTACCTCCTGAACCACCCTCATTTATTTGTTAATGAGAAGGAGAACTAGGGCATCACTCTGGCACAGGGGATGTCAGGGATCAAATTTGGAGCCTTATGTTTCCAAGTCCTGTTATTTTTAAAGTTGGTAGATGTTACAGCACCTGCTGGGTGGATGATGCTCTCCAAGAAAGCTAAGAGAATCACAACCATTTCCAACACTGCAATGAAGAACCAATTATAGGGGCCAGGTGGTGGCACACCTGGTTGAGCGCATATGTTACAGTGCTCAAGGACCCGGGTTCGAGCCCCTGGTCTCCACCTGCAAGGGAAAAGCTTCACATGTGGTGAAGCAGTGCTGCAGGTGTCTCTCTGTCTCCTTCTCTATCTCCCCCTTCCTCTCAATTTCTGGCTGTCTTTATCAAATAAATAAAGATTTAAAAAAGAACCAAGTATATACACATACCTGTTTCCATATGTGTATGCGGATACATATGTACAGGTTATGTGATTTGGGGCAAGCCTTTCTTCACGGTAAAGCTGGTTAGAGCATCCTACCTGCCTGCCTGAGGTTCTGGGTCAGAGCCTCACAACACATGCACCCCGGTTATGCTCAAATTTGTTTCAATCAGAATTACAAATTATCTTATTTCTTTTGTTTGATTGATTTTTGTTGTTGTTGTTGCTTGTTTTACTTTTTGCCAGAACACTGCTCAGCTCTGGCTTGTGAACCTGAGATTTTGAAGCCTGAAACTGAACTGAAGCTAAATCCAGGTTTGTGGTTTTAAATCTGTTGCTATATCCTCCAACACCCTAACTGGTCATGGACAGTCGGGCAGGTTGTGCACTGTTCAAGCAGCCCAGGCTCCTCATGAGAGACTCTCTAGGGGCTGGCTGTATTCCTGACTGCGGGCTGTATCACAGGGAAAACAAATATGTCTTCCAAGATGCTTCCCCAACATCTTGTGGTGGAAACTGCAGGTGTGTTTCTCTCCCTCCCCTCTCAATTTTCTCTGTCTGTATTCAAAAGAAGGAATAGAAATAAATTTGTTTTTTATATTACATGTATTTATTGAATAGAGGCAGAGAGAAATTGTTGGTATGCTTCTAAAAACCTCTTCTGTTTCATCTGATTTAATCCCCCCTGCATTCTATTTACATAACCACTGTATTCTATTTGCATAACCACTATTAACAAGCACCACCCTCCCTCCAGGGCATTGGTGGTTCAGTGGTAGAATTCTTGCCTGCTCCGCCCCCTCTCCTTGTCATACCCTGATTTTCACCAGTCACTTTTCTCTCCACCCTCTCTGCGTCGCATCCTGTTCCCACCCTACTGGGCTAGTATATTTATAAGGACAAGATTGTTTGTAGTTTTTAGTTTTAGCTTAGCTTGGTATAGATTGCGCTGCATCCTGCATGAATAAAGAGATACTGCGTACAACCCAGCCATGAGTCCCAGGTCGTCTGTTACCCGCCCGTGAAGCCAGCCTGGCGAAAACAACAAGAAATCAAGAAGAGGGGAGGAGAATGAGAAACAGGGATGCGGTAGATAGCATAATGGTTATGCAAACAGACTGTCATGCCTGAGGCTCCAAAGTCCCAGGTTCAATCCCCACATCACCATAAACCAGAGCTGAGCAGTGCTATGGTTAAAAAAAGAAAAAAGAGGAGAGGACCAGGTGATGACACACCTGACTGAGTGCACGTTACAATGCACAAGGACCCAGGTTCAAGCCCTAGGTTCTCACCTGCAGGGGCAAAGCTTTGCAAGTGGTGAGGCAGGGCTGCAGGTGTCTCTCTCTTTCCCTCTCTCCCTCTCTCTCACTCCCTTCCCTCTTGATTTCTGGCTGTCTCTATCCAATAAATAAAGTTAATTAAAAAATTTAAAAAAGAAGGAGCAAAACAGAGAGAGAAAAGGAGAGACACCTCAGCCTCACCCCACTGCTCATGAAGCTTCCTCTCTGCATGGTGCTCCCCTGTGTTGGCGGGAGGCTTGAACCTTGTTCTTTGAGCAAGATGATATGTGCACTATACTGGGTAAGGTATCTCCCAGCTTTTTTTGTTAATTTATGAGAAAAAGACAGAGAAAGCGAGAGAGAGAGAAAGAGAAAGAGAGAGGATACTTACCCAAGGTCTCACACATAACAAGGCATGTGCTCCATTCCTGAGTCAACTTCATGTTCTCCAGCCCTACATTGTTTTATTTATTTATTTATTTACTTATTTATTTATTCCCTTTTGTTCCCCTTGTTGTTTTATTGTTGTTGTTATTGATGTCATTGTTGTTGTATAGGACAGAGAGAAATAGAGAGAGGAGAGGAAGACAGAGAGGGGGAATGCCGGGCTAGCCTGAGGGTGCTTCTTCCAGGGCACATGCTCTCCGGGTTGGAGAGAATTCGACTGGAGCCAACCTAGGCTGCGGCTTACTCAGCCACGGCGGGGAGGAACCAGGAACTCTTGTGGCTGAGTGGGAACGCAATGCCATGCTGGCTTTATTCATCTGCATTTATATCTTCCGAGGAGGAAGTGGTAGGTGGGAAAAGGATATATGTAGGAGAGTGGGTGGAGAGAAGGAAAGCTTCCATCTGACCAGTGGGGATTCAACCAATGCCCTGCAGGCAAGGTGGGTCTTCAGCTGTTTCAAAGGTTCTAACCAATGGGGACTAAACCAATGCTTTGCAGGCAGAGCGGGTCTCAAGACAAAAAAAATGATTATGTAAATAGACCACAGCGTTAAGCAATGCAGGGGGCCTGGCATAATAACCAATAGGGGAAGAAAGACAGACACCTGCAGACCTGCTTCACTACCTGTGAAGTGACCCCCCTGCAGGAGGGGAGCCAGGGGCTTGAACTGGGATCCCTCTGCCAGTCTTTGTGCTTTGTGTCACCTGCGCTTAACCTGCTGCACTACCTACTGCCCGACTCCCAATTTATTTTGTTTTAAAGGTTTTTAATTACCTACTAATTAGAGAGATAAGAGGAAAGACAGAAAGAGAATTAGAGGGCTGGTTGGATAGTGAGATGCTTTGCCACATGCATAACCCATGTCCAACCCCCCCCCCCCACGTAGGAGGAAGCGCTGGTGTTATGGTCTCTCCCTTTCTCTCTGCCTCTCTGTCTCTATCTGAAGAAGGAAGAAGAGGATCGGGAGGAGGTAGAGGAGGGAGGGGGAGAAGAAAGAAAAAAAGAGCATCACATTCCGGGCACATGTGTTGTCAGGGCTTGAAATGCAGGGCCTCATACTTGAAAGTCCAGCACTTTATTCAGTGCACACCTCTCAGACTGCTTTTATTTTTATTATTTATTTATTTATTTATTGTCTCCAGGGTTATTGCTGGGGCTCGGTGCCTGCACTATGAATCCATTGCTCCTAGAGGCTATTTTTCCCTTTTGTTGCCCTTGTTTATCATTGTTGTTATTGCTGTCATTGTTGTTGGATAAGACAGAGAGACATTGAGAGAAGACAGGAAGACTGAGAGAAAGAAAGACACCTGCAGACTTGCTTCACCACTTGTGAAATGATCCTCCTGCAAGTAGGGAGCTAGGGGCTCAAACCCGGATCCTTGAGCTGGTCCCTGTGCTTTGCGCCATGTGCGCTTTTAACCTGGCCCCTTTATTTTTATTTTATTTCATTTTGTTGCTACTTTTAATGTGGCACCAGGTCCTCACACATTCATGATACCTCTTCCCCAGGGTCATTTCCCCATCATTCATTATTTCAGAGAGAGAAGAGAGTGGGAGAGACAGACAAAATAAAAGAGATACCACAACCTCCCTCCGCCAGCCATGGAGCTCCCTGTGAGGTGGTCGGGCTTGAACCCAGGTCCTCACATGTAGTGAGCTGCTTCTCCTATTTTCAAAGGACCCTGTTTCTTCTGTGAATCCAGCCCCTCCTGCTAGAGAGCCAACATGTCCCAATCTCCCCCCTCCCCTCCCATAGGACAGGCCTGTTGACTCCTGGAGTCACAGGTGGGGGCCTGTTCTGTGGGTGTTGTTAAGTCAGCAGTCCCTATTTAGTGGGTGAAGAGCTCTAGGAACCTCCCCATTTCCCCCTCAGGAACCCCAGTAAACATCCTTTGTGAAGCCTTCCTGCAGCTCAGGCCAGGAAAGCAGTGAGGTTGGCAGGTCAACCAGAAAGCCCTTCATTATGACACTGAGATCACGTTCCAGTCAGCCAGGCCTGCCCACAACCTCCCTCCACCCTCCTGCCTCTCCCCTCCCTCAGGGCACAGTCTGTCAGCCTTACTTCCTGTTGAACTAGAAAGCTCTAGAGAGGGACCCAGTGGGTGGCACCAGGAATGCCCAGCTGGGAGTGGTACCTCCAAGCCTCCAATTACCTGAGGAGCTCTGGCCTCAGGGGGTGGGGGTGGGGTGTGTGGAGAGGAAGTGCAGCCACAGTAGGGGCTCTGTCTAAAAATAAATATATAAATAAGATAAATCTGAGGGGTGTATGTGTGTGTGTGTGTGTGTGTGTGTGTGTGTGTGTGTGTGTGTGTAGGGGAGGAGGGGGCTCAGCTCTCTTGAAGGACAGCAGCCACACCCGGAGGTCTGTGAGATGACGTTCCCAGTCACTGTTTACTGCATTGTCTCCTCTACTGGGTCTTCTCAGGGTCCCTTCTGACAGCTGTGGCACTGATGGTCCCCAGGGTATAAATCACATCAGGACTGAAAGCATCTTTCTCTGGGGTCCACAGAGGGGCCCCCCTTCTTCTCAGCAACAGTCTTGCGGTTTCCCTCCCCCAGTGAGGGAGGGAGCAGGGGACTTTCTCATGTCCTAGACTTATTTTTACCAGTGTTTCAGTGCCTCAAGCATGAGAATCTCTTTGCAGAACCATTATATTATCTCCCCCGTGTCCTAGACCTTTTTTTTTTTTTTTT